>NC_039367.1:63733369-64082372 GCF_003573695.1 Papaver somniferum
CCTTTAGCCTGCAGTATGTTGGATAATCCATTATTTGATGTGCCTATCAGTGAATCGAAGGAAGTAACCATGATTAACACCTTAGTTAATGAGCCTTTATATGAAACTTTCTCTGATAATCCTTTATATGATTGTGATGATGGTTTAGAGGAAAGAGTTTACACTGAGAATATTGTTTTAGAGTCTAGCGATTTAGAAACACTAATCTTAGAAGACCAAAAACTCGTAGAGATGAGTGAGGATGAACCAGACTTAGAAGAATCAATTGACCATTTTCGGGAATCTGATGACCTAGAAATTAGGGAAGTTGTAACTAGTCTTTCTAGAGACACAAAAAACTCTAAGTTTGGGGGTGATTATCATTCTCTGTGTGCTTTAACTCTTAGGAAGTTCCCTCCTGTAGGACTTGACATCTGTGCCTCAACCATATTACAAGATTATCTTCATACACATTTTCCCGAACCTAATGATGTCCATAGAGAAGCTTAGTTGTTAGAAACCCATCCTCTGGTTGATGTGGTTAACCCAGGCTATGATACCAAGATTGACTTTGTTTTCCCACCAAAAACTTTTCAACCAATTGTGGGAACATATGATTTTCAGATGTGTCGGTTATTAAGTTTTGAGACTAAACCTAATTACTTTAGGATATTAGGGTCGACACATTTTCTTAAGGAAGACCACCTCTTTCATTGTGGTCAGCTGTGTGAGTCAAATCTGATTGACTTAGAGGATCCCCAGTTATTCAAGCTTTTTTTATGCGCTTCTAAGTTCTTACTTGAGTACTTCCAGACTCTTCAGCCTGATCTTCAGAATGCCTTTGAGGAAATCCATTCCAGGAAAACTTCTTATTTAGACCCTTTTATAGAGCCTGAACCTGAACCACAACTAGATGTATGTCTTAAGCAAGGGTATGTTCAGTCTCTTCTGGGTCTGTTGCACTTTCCTCTTCTTGTGGGTAGCACTTTTTGATCCAGATGACCCACAATTATTCCGGCTACTTCTATATGATTCTATGAGGTGACTAATTCTTCCATTGTCTGGCTGAAGACTTTAAACTTAGCACTTCTTGGGAGGTAACCCAATATTCTTGCGGCACGGTAATATTCTTCCTTATTTATTTTCCCTCAAGCGGTAATAGTTTCTCCTTGTTCATGTTTTTAATTTTATCTTTAAAATATTGAGGACAATGTTAGATTTAAGTTTGGGGGTAAGGGAGAAACTTCCAGCGTCACATAGTATCCGGTTAGCTAAGTTTACATACTGGTTCTCACCGAAAAGATAGAAATGGAATGCTAGAGATAACAACCTATTGAGACATTAGAGAAAAAAACATTGAGATCTTTGAAATTCAGGAGAGAACTTGTTCCTTTTAGAGGGTAATCGTGATGGACATAACCATCCATGATGGAAAAGAAAGTAGGTCAGAAGGAAATGCCAGAAAGACAAAGCAACCTCACAATGTAGTCTTAGTTACTGGATTACGACTCTCTCTCAGTAGAAAATTATCATCATCAACAAGCGGAGTGACATCAAAATTTATGAAGAAAGTTGAAGACGTTTAAGGTTTAGAAGCAACAATAGAAAATAATAATTCAAAAAATCAAAGTTGAAAACTTAGTTACAAAAAGTTACAAGAGCAAATGATATAAGTTGTTGAAGTTCATGATACCAAGACATCACAAGTTGTGAAGATCCAAGTTCTAAAGTCCTTCTCTCATGGCCATTTAAATTTTTGTCTTGTTATTTTTGTTTTAAAAAAAATGAAAAATAAAAAAAATGAAAAAATCATCGTTACGTTTTGTTCAATAAGGCCATAGGGAAGTAGAAATCTATAAGGCAAGTTTCAATCAAGAAATTAAGGAGAAAAGTTAAATTGTCAAGGTTCTACGAGGTTCGAGAGTTTATCATCAACAGTTGAAGCCGAAGAAGACGTTGTTTCTACTGAGCACTATGAGAGAGTCGAAGAGAGATGCATTTTGGTTGCTTTGTTAGTCCGCTTTCCATCTGGCACAAGATCTTTCTAGCACTGGTTCAACTCATCACGCGTAATTAGTCCAGCTGTGTAGCAGATGTCCCTCTCATCTTTATCTCTCTCCTAATCTTATCCAACCGTAAATCAGCGGACGCATCTTATAATGTTTATCTAGCTGTGTAGCGAATATCTCTTTATCTAGCAGTGTTGCGGATGTGTCTTCCCTTTTCTTTAGTCAGCTTTAGAGCTGGCACCTTTAATTTCTCTGGCAATTCTAGTTACTTGGAGATAGGTTGAGAATTTGTATGTCCTCGTAGCTCTTTGGATACTTGTGACCAATTAGAAGTCATGGTTTTGTGGGTACACCTCTGGTAAACCCTCCCGAGATTAACTCGGTTTTATTTTTCTAGAATAAATTTTCTCGAGGATTAGCAAATAATAAGTTTGGGGTTATTTGATAGATACATTTTTGTGTCTGAATTATCCTCAGTGTTCTGTATTGTTAGTGCTCAATTCTGTATTAATTTTGGTGTTTTGTGTGTTTGTAGGTATTTTTGGGAAATAAATATTGTTGGAAAATTCGGCTCGGAAAGTTGCTCGGAGCACCCCGGAGGACAATTGTTATACGGACCCTCACTTTTGCTAAGGGGCACCCACGACTATGTATAGCCCAAATTCATTCTCAGCACCCATGGCTAAGGTCAACCACGAACAGGATATGGGCACTCCATCCCCTACCTTTTGAAATCATTTTTGGCGGGAATTTGTTGCAGTCACGGGATGAAATTTTTGTTCGAGAATTGGACGTATTTAAGAGAGATTCAATCACCGAAAATTGTTGGGCTGGACTTGCTAGGATTAAACAGGGTCGAGATGTCTTCTTGGATCGAGTAAACTGGGTTGGATAATCGTCTTCGACGAAACAGAAAGAAGATAAACTCAGATTTCCTGGATTGATCACAAAGATATTTTGGGAGGATATTTGGTCGGATATTGATTGGTACTGAGGTGTAACGATGTAACAGGGCCGGTAATGTTGTTAGTTTTGAGAAATAGGGAAAGCTACGTGGAATTGGAGAAAACAGGGGGCATGCATTTTTCTCGGGTTTTCTGTGGATTGAATATAGAAGATACGTGAAGATTTGTTGCTGCATGAGCGTGACTCAATTGTGTATGGGTTTACAGCGTGTTTGGAGCGTATCTGCTGAGGATTATCACGTGCAGGAGAAGAAACAGGAAAGAAAATATTCTCGTGAACTGGCAGGGAGCAAATGAAGATTTCGGGAGTTATTACACAATATTCTTGACCCTGTGAAGGGTATAAATAGGTGCTTCGAGTATCAGAACCAGTATGGAGAGTTAGGGGTTAGAACAGAGAGCAACAGAGTGATCAAATCACGAGTTATAGAGAGGAGTTTCTGCTGCTGCAGAGAAGATGAACATGAAGAACATTAGCTGTTAAGGACAGTCGTTTTCTAGGGTCGTATATTTCAAGTCTGTAACAGTCCATCAGTAACGTATATCTTCAGTACGCAGCGCCCGTTCTGTACAACAAGTCTATAACGCTCATATAGCGTTGCAAACTAGCTGCTTTGATTATTTTCTCCATTTTCACCATTGTAAGCACTTTTTGAGTAATAAAAAATCTTTTGAGAGTGTTTTCACCATGAGAAGCTAAACCCCATCACTGGGACAATGGAGGAAGCAACTTTTCATGATTGTGGTAAATGAATTAATTCTTTTATTGACTTTTTGCATAGATTTAATTGATTTATGATTTCTATTAATTACTTGTTATTTTGTTAGATGCCACATGCTTAGTTTTAATTACTTTAGATGCGTCATGCTTATAACTTACAAATAATATTTTACGAAATCTATTTTTGGCAAAGAACTAGAGTCACAACTTCTTTTGTTTGAGCTATATTATCTAGAGTTAATGACTGAACCACAACAATATGAAAAGTAGTGAAATCCCGCGTCTCAGTGTCTCTTCATCTTGTGACATAATTTGTATATTTTTAGTGTTTTTTCTTTATTAATCCTAAAAACAATTTCAACAAGTCTGAGTGAACG
This sequence comes from Papaver somniferum, assembly GCF_003573695.1. Taxonomy (NCBI): domain Eukaryota; kingdom Viridiplantae; phylum Streptophyta; class Magnoliopsida; order Ranunculales; family Papaveraceae; genus Papaver; species Papaver somniferum. The sequence continues at coordinate 63,737,421 of NC_039367.1, forward strand.
ACAAGCTTATTTACCACTATTAAAATTTGATCATAGTCAAAATAATGTAGAACCTGTTAAGAACTTGTTGAGAAGAACGCAATACGGAGATTTCAGGTGATACGAAGAGACGAAAGAGATACGAATAAGATGAAATCAACGATTAAGAATAAGAGAATTGAAAGAGTTGATAAAGATAATAATCTTGATTGAATAATAATAAAAGGTGTGTCTCTAAACAAGAAGGCATAGCCTTTAAATAGGTTTACAAGAACCGTAAAACAGAAAAGAAAAAGGAAAGCTAACTAAACTAGGAAAGCTAAAAGACTTGTAAAACAAGTAAACTAAATAAAGTTGATTACAGAATGGAATCAACTTGTCAGAGTTGCTTCAGAATAACGAGAACAACTTGTAAAGGTTGCTTCAGTCGTAAAGGGATCAACTAGTCATAGTTGATGCTGTCTTGGACAAAGGATGTACTACATCAGTCCCCCCTTCTTTAAAGAAACTCGTCCTCGAGTTAGTGAGTAGAAAGAACTTCATTCTCTCCATGAAAAGTAAATATTTCTTGAACATTGAAGATATTAGAGATGTTCCAATTTGATAGAAGATCAACAACATATGCATTGTCACTGATTTTCTTCAAAATCTTGAATGGTCCATATTTCTTCATCTTGGTCTTGTTATAAGTACCAGTAGGAAATCTTTCTTTTATAAGATGAATCATAACCAATTCGCCTTCTTCAAAAGTCTTAAGTCGTCTATGTTGATTTGCATCTTCTTTGTACTTTTTGTTAGATTCTGCAAGTTTAGCTTTCACTTCTTGATGAATCTGTGAAGCTTTATCAAGCATAGTATCATCTCTTGTACTCGACTGTTGCAGCTTTGGAAGAACCACCAAATCTAAAATATGGTCAGGGACCTTTGAATAAACAATTTCAAAAGGTGTCTTACTTGTAGATCAATTAACTGAAGTATTAAAAGCAAACTCCATATGAGGAAGGAGAGTATCCCATTGTTTTTCTTTGCCTGCAATTATCTTAGATCGAATCAGATTACCTAGAGAACGATTGACTACCTCAGTTTGCCCATTTGTCTGTGGATGAACAGTTGTGCTATATTGAAGTTTAGTTCCCAAACACATCCATAAATATTTCCAGAAATAGCTCAAAAATTTAGTGTCTCTATCAGATGTAATAGTTTTGGAATTCCATGCAGACGTACTACTTCCTTGAAAAATAAGTAAGCAACATGTGAAGCATCTGTTGTTTTCTTGCAAGCTATGAAGTGAGCCATTTTTGAATAACGATCCACCACTACCATAATAGAATCATTTCCTTTATATGTACGTGGTAAACCAAGCACAAAATCCATGCTAATATCTACCCAAGGATCCTCTGGAATTGGAAGTGGAGTATACTATCCTGTGTTTTGAATAGTTCCCTTAGATTGTTGACAAACCATACACTTTTGTACGTACCTTTGAACATCTCGTTTCAATGAAGGCCAGAAATAACGTTCTTCAACCAAAGAAATGGTTTTATCACGTCCAAAATGTCCGCCAAGATCACTGGCATGCAATTCCATGATGATTAGATGAAGACGTAAAGAGCATTGTGGAATACATAAACGATTTCCTTTAAAAAGAAAACCATCTTGAATGAGGAAATCATTAACAACTTCTGTTGAAGAACTACACTTCTCCTAGAAACTCTGAAAATCCTTGTCTTCACTATAGAGGTCTTTTAGAAAATCAAAAGCCAAACTCTCATGTTTGAGAGTGACAAGAAGATGAGCTCTCCTACACAAGGCATCATCTACTTGATTTAATTTTCCACTCTTATGTCTTATTGAGAAAGTATATTGATTTATAGTTGACAACCACCTATCATGCATTATATTAACTTTGGCTGATGTTTTTAGAAATTTAAGAGCTTGATGATCAGTATTCATTATGAACTCACTATGAATAAGATAAGGGTGACATTGCTTCAATGCCTAAACAAGTGCTATTAATTCCAGTTCTTAAGACCATTTCTTTCTTGTATCAGAATTCTTCTCACTGTAATAAGCAACTGGATGATCTTCTTGAGAGAGTACAACTCATATACCAATAATGGAAGCATCACAATGTATTTCAAATGGTTTGTCAAAATTCGGCATAGCAATAACAGGAGCACTACACAGTTTTTCTTTGAGTAAATTGAAGTTCTTATCTGCTTTTTCAGTCCACACAAAGGTGTCACACTTTAAACAATCCGTAAGACCAGCTGCAATAGTGCTGAAATTCTTGACAAATCTCCTATAAAAAGAAGTTAAGCCATGAAAGCTTCGCGCTTCACGAATAGAAGTAGGAGTATGCCAATAAACAATGGCTTTAACCTTTGAATTATCAACAGAAATACCAGTACTTGAAACCACATATCCCAAAAATATTACTTTATTTGTAAGGAAAGTGCACTTTCTAAGGTTCACATATAACACATTCTCTTGTAGTGCAGAAAATACCTGAGATAAGTGTTCAAGATGTTCTTCCTCATTGCAACTGTAGATCAAAATATCATCAAAGTATACGATGACAAATTTTCCCAAAAAAGTTGCAACACTTGATTCATAAGACGCATAAACATGCTAGGAGCATTAGATAAACCAAATGGCATTATAAGTCATTCATATAATCCTTCACGAGTTTTAAATGCAGTCTTCCATTCATCACCTACACGAATGCGTATTTGATGATAACCACTTCGTAGATCAAGCTTTGTAAAAACTTTGGCACCAGAAAGCATATCAATCATATCATCTAGTCTTGGTATGGGAAATCTATATGGTATAGTTATTCTGTTTAATGCTCTGCAATCTATACACATACGATGGCCACCATCTTTCCTGTCTACTAAGAATGCTGGACTAGCACAAGGACTTTTGCTTAATCTAATCAATCCTTTTTGTAGCAGATCATCAACTTGTCCTTGTAAAATCTCATGCTCTTTAGGACTCAACCTATAGTGAGCTTGATTAGGAAGAGAAGTTCCCGGAATAAAATCTATTCGATGTTGCAAATCCCTTAATGGAGGTAAGGTATTAGGTAATTCATCAGGAAATAAACTACCAAAAGAAGATAATAAGTATTGTACCTTAGAAGGAATCTCCACCATCGGCTTAGTAGACTCATGAGAACTCAAAGTATGATTTTTTTGTAAAGATCGAGTAACGGAAGCAACTAGGGTAGTTGTCTCCGGTTCAGAGTGTTCTCTTGTTGAAGTAGAAGATTGTAAAGGCCATAATACTTTAGTAAAACCATCATGAATAAAAGTGTACGTATTCTCATAGCAGTAATGAACAGCACAAATATCATACTTCCATGGCCTTCCCAAAAGTAGATTGGCAGCACTCATATTAATCACGTCACAAAGAGCATAATCTTCATATCCAGGGAATGAAAACTTAACCAAAACTAATGAGTTATCTTTTGAGTAGAAGAACTGTTTATCCATCCAACAGAGTATGGATTTGAATGAAAAGCTACTGGTAAACCCAACTTCTCAACCAGCTGTGCATCTACATAATTTTTAGTACTTCCACTGTCGATGATCATACTACAAAGTTTATCCTCTATAATGCATTGAGACTTGAAAATACTATGTCTTTGTGAGAGACATGGCTCTGTGATCAGTAATGGACGTAAAACACCCAGAAAATCTGCATCATAAGCTTCATGTGCATGCAAATAATGATGTTCTTCATCTTCTAAGATATCTTCTTCTTGGGTTTCTTCTTGAGTTTCATTAATATAAGCATGAAACTTACGACAGTCACTAGAAGTATGTCCAGATTGATTGCATTTGTTACACTTCTCTCCCCTAAATTTTGCGTAAGGATTAGCAGCTTTAGGTATAGGAGAAAATTGTTGTTGATATTTACCTCTAGTATTTGGAGCAATATCTCTTTGATTTGTACCTTGAGGTGATTTAGCAGCAGGAATATTCATTAATGGTGCACTGCCAGAAGGAAGAGGTGTTTGGTTGAATGAAAAATTTGGAGTTGATTTTTGTTGAACAGGTCGACTATAACTTCTCTCTGGAGGATCAACAATTTCTGTAGATCCGTTGTCACTTTGGTTACCATAAAAAGAATTGTATGGTTTTGTAGTTTTAGAGTAATATTGTTAACGAGTCTGTCTTGGTGATGCTAGTCGGGAAGTGGTTAGTACACGCCTCTCTATTTTGGTTGCTTGTTGTATAGCTTCAACCGTTGTATAGACAGACTGAGTCATTCCTTGTTGTATAAGCCTACTAAAACCCTCAATAAAACGTGCTACCAATTGTTCTTCAGACTCATTCAACTGATTATGTGCCACCAATCTATAAAATTCAGCTACATACTCTTCAACAAGTCTAGCACCTTGTCTGCAGTTTTGTAGTTTAATAAATAGTTGCTGCATAAAATCTTTAGGTAGAAATTTATCTCTTAATAAGTCCTTCATTCTTTTCCAAGTACGTATAGGTGGTTTATGATACTTAATTCGATCGTCACAGAGTTTATCCCACCAAGCTGCAGCTCCACCTTTTAGTTTATATGCAACCAATTTCACTTTAGAAGAATCAGGTACATCCATGAAGTTGAAAAACGACTCTACTTCATAAAACCAATCTAACAATTCTTCTATTTGCAATCCACCATGAAAGTTTGGTATATCAGCTTTCAGTTTAAATTCTGGTAAAGACCCATAAGGGTTAGAAGGAGATTTTAATCTTCGTTCATCCTCCCACCTTTTGTGGAGTTCAGCTTAGCTTTGTCTTCATCCTCATCACTGTTGATAATCACAGTTGTAGACTTCTTATAAGGACTATTAAGAAAACTCTCAAATTGTTTAGTGAACGTAAGAAATTGTGAAATTTCTTCTGGGACAGAATTATTAGTAACAAAAGAGCTACGTTTAACTTGTTTTGTCTCATCCTCTTCTTTTTATCATGTTTTCGTTCCTACGTCTTTTTTATCATCTTCAGTATCATCAGTTAATCCTGGAATGCCTTCTTCATCTAATCCTGTGTGTTTTAGCAACTTGATAAGGTAGTGTTCATGAGAATCAATTTTTTTTACTAACTTCTCTGTCACATATTTTCTAACTTCTCTGTTAAAGATTTTTCTAATCTTGTGACGATATTTGTTTCTAGTTCAGCAAGGTCAGCTTTGGTAAGAGGTTGATCTGCCATTGAACCTTAGAACGAAACTAAACGTAAAGGTATTGAATATTAGGGTTTTGAGTTTTTGCGGAAGCGATTATGGATCAGTTTCTGGATAAGAATCTAGAAATGATGGTTGTGGTACCAACTAATGTAGAACCTGTTACGAACTTGTTGAGAAGAACGCAATACGGAGATTGCAGGTGATACGAAGAGACGAAAGAGATACGAATAAGATGAAATCAAAGATTAAGAATAAGAGAATTGAAAGAGTTGATAAAGATAATAATCTTGATTGAATAATAATAAAAGGTGTGTCTCTAAACAAGAAGGCATAGCCTTTAAATAGGTTCACAAGAACCGTAAAACAGAAAAGAAAAAGGAAAGCTAACTAAACTAGGAAAGCTAAAAAACTTGTAAGCAAGTAAACCAAAAAAAGTTGATTACAGAATGGAATCAACTTGTCAGAGTTGCTTCAGCATAACTAGAACAACTTGTAATGATTGTTTCAGTCGTAAAGGGATCAACTAGTCATAGTTGATGCTGTCTTGGACAAAGGATGTACTACATCACAAAAACTAATCAAGAAAAAGGCTAACGTGCTCCAATTAAAGGTTGGACCTCATTGTTTTTATTTATTTTGAGGTAACCTTAGCTGTATATTTGTTTTTCTGTATAATTGTTTTGATTACACAAGTTGTAGCGTAACCGCATCAAAAGCGTCTTGCTCAAGAGTAATATCAACATTACTGGCACTGATAAAATAAAATAAAAAATATCAACATTACTGGATCAACTAGCAACTTATGATGAAAAAAAAATGCTAATCATGTTATTATTCAATTTAACTGGTACTAGCTCATAAAAAAAAATACCTGCTGCATATTGTCACGACAAAAGTACTTAATTTGTCTCTTGGGTTGCTAAACTAAACATCCTAGCATTTTTCATAATCCAATTGCAGGTGAAGTAGTTTTGTAGCATATACAATGAATACTAAAAAAATGTCCAGAGATAAATTTGCACTGTCGTGCTCATTTTGCAGAGCTTATTATGTCCTTTTCTCAGAGGTGAACAGATCAGAGGCACACAAGTACAAGAGAAAAAACAATTGCCTCTGTACGAGGTATGAGAAATTATGTAAATTTAGTAAAAGCAATATGTTTCCATATGTCATGTTAGTAGTTTACGTCAATTACTTTTCAATTGCAAGAACCACTTAGAGTACCATTGCCTGTTTTTTTCCTATATATTGAGCTCTAACTTGACCTCTGAATAGTGTAAACAACTGGGCGCGCAAGGTCCAAAATAGTACAAATGCAAATCACAACCAGCAAGTTTTTAATGTTTTCAGCAAGTTATTTATGGGCTTTTTCTTGATTGATGTTGTAATCCGAGTGTTGGGGATTTCATTTTTGCGTTCTTTGACTCATATTCTTATATTTGTTCTTCTACGTTTCGCAGTTCAGGTCTGTGACAAACTATCAGTAGAAGAACATTTTTTCTGGTGTCATTTACCCTGGCCACTGCTGCTAATCCTAGCAAGTTCTTAGTTGTTCATGGACATTAGAGTTAGCAGTAGTTGGCAAGGCAAGTTGAATCAATGACCGTATCATCATGGAACAGGATTTCTGTTCGTGGTCATCATGAATGATAGGAAAAGAAAAACTAGAGGAAGAGTCACAAGTCTCATTGATTCCTTAATGAATATCTGATCAAGCAACTTGGACTCTAGAAAGTATTTTAATGTAAAGTTCACACACAAGTCATTTTCTAATATGCATTTTCTTTTAAACTTCTTGGATGATCGTATACTCACAAAGTAGTTGAGAGCTTCACAGATTACCTTGATTCACTGCTACATACTGGAGTTATTAGGCATGGGTTAGTACTTCAAAGCAGACTTACCCATTCCATTTGCAACAACTGAATAGAGAGTGAGATAATGACGGTGAATAGAAAGTAAAATAATTTAACCGATTCTTCGTCCAAAATATAATATCATTTCCATGGGCTCAGGGGTTGCATGGAATTTAAAATGAATGAATCTTGAGCTTTAAATTGCAAATTTTTATGCTTAATGATGATCAGAGCTATGAGATCGGTAAAATTGTGGATATTCATGGGCACAAGGCCATAAAAGCGAATTTAATATAATTTGTAAAGGTTTTTCAGTTCGGGTTTATCCAAGGTTTTTCATGGGCACACTGTCAGCCACTATATACCATCAAATCTATCGGTAATTCTCTTGGATGCATAACTTGCGCCTGTTTCTTTCAACGAATACCGTTTTGTCGGGTTTTATGAATTAGGTTTGAGGTAAATAGAACCTTTTAACGGATACCAAAGAAGTGTTGACAGTGTGTTTGACAGGAGCTCTGCAAATCGGGCGACCAAACTGAGTCAACTCAATTCTTGATTTTTTTTGTTTTTGTTTATGAATCTTCAATGATTTCTCTAATAGGATCCTCTTATACTTGATTATTTCCTTTTCATTTCTGTCTTTTCTTTTAATTTCGTAATGCATAAGATCATTCTAGTCAAGTTCAACTTCATACATGCTTGTAGAAGGTGTTGAAGGTTTTGTTATTTTAAGTCTTTGCATCTCTTTATCTTTTATAATCCTTCATTGTTCTAATATCATGTTGTTTTAACCTGATTTTGCAGGTTCCCATTGTCTTTCCGTGTCGCTCCCAGTGGTGGTAATCAGTCGTGATTATACAAGTTCAGATCTCTGTTGTTTGTCACAGTGGTGTTTGCCTTCAAATAACAGTGGTATTATTGTGTTATCATCGTTTCTTGTGTGGAATCAACAAATCGTCTTGATTCTGGTTTTCCTATCCCCAGCATATCATCATCAAGGATTTTCTTTTCAGTCTCCAACCTTCATCATAATTGTACGCCATTCCATCATAGCTAAATTCCTTTCCATACCAGTTAACTCAGTTGACTCGGTTACTATCTTTAGCCGTGATTTTAGCTTATTCAGAGGGAAAGTTTCTTCTCTTTTCAAATTCAAATTTCTAGTCAAAGCAAATAAGCCGGGTATATTGCTCCACCCCCAACAAATATGAAAACAGAAAGATCCTCATCAATACAGATATTTCCATAAACCAATAAGATATCCACCTTATAAGCATAACCCTAAAACCCTAAGCAATTCCACAAGCTTTCATCCCACGCGTAAAACAATCTGCGAAACAATGTCTGCTCCTAACAACAACCAAATCATGAATTCCAACAATATGCAAACGACTGGTGCTGGTCCTTCCACTATTAGACCAATCAGAAGAATAGTTGCTTCTGTTGAAAATACTGATGAGTTTACTTTCAATCTTCTTGGAAAAATTATCTCCAAAAAGCCACTGGATCATGAAGAGATTAAGAAAGAGATCAACGATCGTTGGAGAAGCTATCGCAAATATGAAATCATCACCAAAGTCACTAATATGTTTCTTTTCAGATTTCAGAGAGAAGATGCTTTCAAGGGAATAAGATCAAAAACCTGGGATATCATGGGTTATTTGCTCTCTCTAGTTCAGTTTGATCCCAACATAGATATCAAAGAACACAAGTTTGAGCATCATACTTGGACCGTTAAACTAAGGAATCTTGGAAATATCATCTTTAATGATAGGTTGGTTTCTGAGATCTGTAAAGATATTGGGAAAAAAGTCTCACCAGAGGGAAGAAGAAGACAGCCGAGGGGCAATATCACTAGCACTGTCTATGTGGAAGTCAAGCTCATTGAACCTCTCAGAAAGGGTGGCTGGTATATAACTCCAACTGGTCAAAAACAATGGGTTATTTACCATTTTGAAATGCAACCTTATGATATTTGCAAAGGGTGATGGGTTGTTGATCATATGGATTCGCAATGCAAGAAGCTTGCAGTGGTATAAAAGGTGGAAGCCATGACAGAAAGTGAATATGCAGTCTGGAGCCAAACTGAGGAGGCTAAAAAAATTTTGTATGCCTATATCACTAGTGGGGATGATTATATAATGGATACTGGGGTGGATTCACCCGTGGGTGCAAATATTGCTTCTACTTCGGCTACTCCGTTAGTCATTCTTCATAACGAAGGCAATATAGATCTGGAAATCGAAGATGCTGAGCAGAGGAAGAACAAGAGAACCATGGAAGAAGGATCCCAAAATAATCCTAAACATAATAACGATCTTACACATAACCTCAATTCCCCATCAATCCACAACAATCCTATTTACCAAGGTGCAATGAATGGAGCTGAAGAAATGATTGATTTTAATGATCTCACTGCTGAAAATAGTATGGAATACCAATCTAGCTAATTCAATGAATGATAATCACTCAATGGCATCTGATAGCGCAGAATCAGAACACTTGTGGCTGCGGCATGGAATCACAATGGAAACGTTGTGTCTCTTAACCAGGTTCTAATACAAAACCCTAGCTTTTTTATTTTATCCCCAATTTTTATTTTTTTCTTCTGTGATTTACATATCAGTAATAGTAGCTTATTCATAAGTATCGGTTTCCATGTTAATTACTTATTTCCTGCCAATATCAAGCATATCCTCTATTGTATCGCTTTGTCCCTTAAGTATTTCTTCAATTATCTTAGATTAGTTAATGACTGCTTGAATGTCTTTTCTAGTTTGTCTGCTTGTAGCTTAGAGTCCTTTATTTGCAATTCTCACAAATCTAGTTGCTCTGATTATACTATTTTCTTTAATTCCTGTAATCACATTGGTTATTTCTCTTTCTTCTCAATAATGCGAATTTTGTCGTGGAACTGTCAGGGCTTTGGCAACCCTGATACTAGGACCAGTTTATGGAACCAAATTAGAAGCCAAAATCCTGATGTCATTTTCTTAGTGAAACCAAAAATGACTCTGTAAAAATGGTTCAATACCTCAAGAGATTCAACTATCCAAATTGTTGGATTAGTCCTTCTAGGGGTCTTTCTAGAGGTATTTCCCTTTTATGGAAGAGTGGTTTCACCCTTAGTATTCTTCACACTACGGATAAGATTATCCATACCATGATCTCTTCTGATCCTAGTAAACCTCAATTCCTCTCTACTTTTCTTTATGGTTCCACATACCATGATTAGAAAATAGAACAATGGAATCACATTAATGACATTGGAAATTCTATTGATCTTCCATGGGTCTTAGTTGGTGATCTTAACATAACTATGTTTTCCCATGAAAGGTCCTCTAACACTAGACCAACCACCTCATAATACCATATCATTCAACAAGTCATTGATAATTCTGACTTGAGTGATTTAGGATACGTTGGGGCTCAGTTTACGTGGTCTAATATACAAGAAGGTACTGATAATGTTCAAGCTAGACTTGACATGGCCTTGGTAAATGGTCATTGGCTGCATCATTACAACCATTTCCATAGGCTCTGATCATTTACCAGTCCTCTTGGTTACTAACTGTAATGAACACCAAGGGAAAAGGCCATATAGGTATTTTAAATGTTGGTTTAAAGATCCCTCTCGTCAACAAGTGATCAAAGATGCTTATAAAACTAATGTTAGAGGGTCCAATGCTTTTAGAATGGTCAGTTATCTCAGAAATGTCAAAATTGAGCTCAAGAAATGAAATATTTCTCATTATGGCAATATTGATAAAAAAGTTCATTCCTTAACTGATCAACTCAAGAATCTGAATGGTAACCCATACTCAATTCAGAACAATGAGGCCATAAGGGAAGTAGAACAAAACCTTAAGCTAGCTCAAAAAGATCAAGAATCTTTCTATGCCCAAAAAGCCAGAGTTGATTTCATTAAAAATCATGATAGAAATACTTCTTACTACCACACTCATGTGAATAGAATGAGACATTTCAACGATATCAGCTCCATTAAATTAGCAAATGGTCAATGGTCTGAGGATAGAGGTAATCTTGAGGACCTTTTTGTTTCCCATTACAAGAATATTTCTACCACAACTAATCTTGTCTTGAATAATGATTTTCTGAATTGCATTGATAAATGTATTACCGATGAGGAAAATGATCATTTGTTGAGTCCCATTAGTCTTGAAGAGGTTAGGAATACAATTAACAAATGGCCCCATGGACTGCTCCTGGTCCAGATGGGTTTCCACCAGGTTTTTACAAACAAAACCTGAATTTGCTTGAAAACGATGTCTTAGAGACTGTCAAAAGTTTCTTTCACTCTAAACATCTTTTGAAAGAAATGAACCACATATTCATTTCTCTAATTCCTAAGATAAATAAGCCTACAAGTCCAGCTGACTTTAGGCCCATTTCTATTTGCAATTCAAATTATAAAATTATATCTAGAATTCTAGTGAATAAAATGAAACCACTTTTGAGTAAACTTATATCACCATACCAGGCTGCTTATGTACCTGGTAGAAATATACAAAATAATGTGGTGATTGCACATGAGTTGGTTCATTCTATGAAGAAGAAGAAAGACAGATGTGGTATCATGGGCCTTAAACTCGACATGTATAAGGCCTTTGATAGAGTAGAATGGCCTTTTTTAATTGATGTGCTTAAAAAGTTTGGGTTTTCGGATCATTGGTGTCAACTGATTTTGCAGTGCATTAGTACAACCAACATTTTTATTTTACTGAATGGTTCACCTTGTCCTTATTTTAACCCTACTAGAGTTTTGTGACAAGGTGATCCCTTGTCTCCATATCTGTGTATTTTGTGTATGGAGGCTTTCTCTAGGTATCTTATCCATGCTGAGCACATCAATCTCATCCATGGTTTTAAGGTCACTAATGAGGCTCCTAGTATATCTCACATGCTTTTTGCAGACGACTGTCTGCTTTTCACTAAAGCTACACATTCTGAAATTACTAATCTTATGGCTTTAATCAATGATTTTAGTAGTATTTCTGGTCAGATGATTAATTTTGAAAAGTCATCTTGTTTCTTTAGCAAGAATTTCCTCCAAGACCATTGTGTGTCACTTATCAGATCAATGAATGTTAGGAAAATAGAACTTAATGAAAAATATCTAGGGATCCCACTTTTTGTCACAAGGAATAGGACTGAGTGTATGTATCATTCGAACAATCATCATGAGTCTAAAGTTGCTAATTGGAAGGGTAAACAGTTAACCCAATCTGGTAGATCTGTCCTTGTTCAACATAACTTAAAGTCTACTTCCAATTATCACATGAACTCTTTTCTTCTTCCTGACACCATTGTTGATAAAATGGAGAAGACACAAAGGGATTTTTGGTGGGGGGAAATGGACATAGAGGTTACTACTTTAAGAAATGGGAAAAGGTTTGTTCTCATAAATTACAGGGAGGCTTAGGCTTTAGGAACCTAAAAAAATGAATCTTGCTCTCTTAGCTAAAAATGCTTGACTTTTAATTCACTCCACTGATGAGCTTTGGGTTAGGATTTTAAAATGCAAGTATTTCAAAAACTGTCATCCTATTCATTATAAAAAAAACCATGGAGTCAATCCTGGGTTTGGTCAAATATCTGTCATGGTCTAGATATTCTAAAACAACATGCTTTATGGGATTTAAGAGATGGATCTACTATTAATGCTTTTTCTGATAATTGGATTTTAGATGCTTCTTTGCCTCTGTGTTCTAGTTTTCCTAATCCTAATTATAAGGTTTCTGAGTTCATATATCATGAGGATAAGACTTGGAATGTAGGATTGGTTGAAGCTTTCTTCACAAGCGAAAATAGCCAGAGGATTTGTGATGCAGCGGATATTAGAGAAACTAGAGAAAAGAGAAGCGTTGTTCAGACTTCAAATATTCCTAGGAATATCGACTATGAACGTTGATTAATATCTAGACTTCGGTTTCCCAACTTTAGATAAAAATCGATTAAACTTGAACAAAGTTTGATAAAGAATATATATATTCCAAAAAAAAGTTACCCTAAACAATTTATGATGGACTCTTTTATAGACTTGGGGAAAAACCCTAACTTGCTAGTCAAGAAAGGATGAAAAAAACCCCTAAACCGACTCAGACCCTAATTTGCTATTTTTGGCAAATTTTGGTCGACCTAAAATAATGAAAGTACTCATAAAATAAAACAATTCGCCTCAAACGGCGGCCCAAACAGACTCCTAACGAAAGAGTTATTAACAAAATAAAAACTTTCCTAAAATAGCAAAAACGTATGTTTGATGCCCTAAACGATGGAATTTGGCTAAATTCTGAAGACCAAGGCAATCAAAGATTCCTTGTCCTGTTCTTTGGCTTGTTTCCCATCGAAATGGACCCCTAAGGATCTAAATTACGTCACTTGGATTTTTAGCCTCCAAATAGGCTATAGCCTGCTCATCTGCATCAATTTTTAGGATGAGAATTCCAGTCTCTGGATGTGACACTCTCATTTGGCCTTTTAATAAGAATGGAATTTTAACAGTTAAATCTTTGTATAAGCTATTAGCTAATGAATTGCCACATAATTCTACACCTAATCCAGATTTATAATTACATAAGGCTCTCTGAAAGACTCCTCTTTTGACAAAAACTCAACTCTTTTTATGGAAATGTGTTGAAAACATTCTTCCCACAGGTAGTAAGCTTTCTAGTTATAACAGCAACCATGACAACATGTGCAAATCCTGCAACTCTGGAGCTATCGAAACTCCAGAGCACATGATTCTTCATTGCAACTTTGCTAAGAATTTCTGGTCTAACCTCCCTGTTGTCAGTCATGTTATTGCTCAAGATTTGAATAGTGACATTAGCATTAAGGACTGGATTTCTAAATGGATCTTCACTAAGAATCTGTTAGATAAATCTGCTATTGTGTTCACTACAGCTTGGTGCATTTGGAAACACAGGTGTTCTAAAGTTTTTGACAACAAGCCCCTGAATCCACGACTCACTGCCAACACTGCCCATAGTTTCGCAGATGAGACTGATAGCTCTCTGGTCACTGCTGTTATTTCTAATCCTCAAACTGTTGCTGTTAATGAGGATAATTTCCTTAATAATACTCCTCAGAATAGTTTACTTGTCTTCTATGATGCTTCTTTTGACAAGGATACTAACAACTCTGGTGTTGGCATTGTGGCAACGAATCATGCAGGTTCTTTCAAGGGCTGTAAACTAGTGTCTGGTGCTGCTGCTAGTCCTGAGGGTGCTGAAAGCTTGGCCATTCTGGAGGCAGCTAAATGGATCCTCTCTAAAAACCACCAAAATATTTTCTTAATTAGTGATGCCAAGAATGTTATGGCTTATCTGAATAATAACAAAGAACGGACTAGCTGGTCCTCTTGTTCTGTTTTAGATGATTGTCTATTTCTTTTAAAAGATATTCACTCCATTAGGTACAAACACCTTAAGAGGAATCTTAATAGTATTGCAGACTTAGCTGCTAAGCATAGTCGTATAGAGAAAGTTACAGGTGAATGGGATGAATCAATATTCCCCACTTTCTCCAAAATGATGTAAACCTATTTTAATCAATGATATTTTTCTTTTACCAGCAAAAAAAAAAAGAAAAAAATAAATAAATAAAAGAAGTGTTGATAAACCAACATCTAACTAGGACACAATTAGGGGGTTAGATTTTCAAAATACATCTGTTAGCATCCTGATTACATGTGGTAATCCCATGCCATTACAGACAAGCATGTTGTTTCTTGGTACGAGAACAACACATCACTCACCAATCTACAAATTCGTTACTACACATACTTATTCTCTCTACAAAATATCTGGCCCGTGCAGAGCACGGGCGTCCCAACTAGTTAACATGAGTAGAAGATGTCGAAAAATTCACTTTGCTCCCAAGACTTTCCATCCAACTAAGATTTTGGGAATGAATAAAATATATTTTGGTTTTGGAAATGATATCGGAATTATATTGAGAAATGAGATTAATATTTTTGAAATTAGGTAATGAAATTTAAGCTTTTGGTTTGAGCCATTTAAACTGAAGGTTCTAGTGGAGGGGGAGAAAATATAAATAGGGAGCGAATTCTTGTTGTTAAGGGTGGAAAAACTTTGGAGAAAAAATTAGCAGAGAAATCGGGGAGGAAAATCTAGGGAAGAAAATTTTATGAAGAAGAAAAACTTGGTGACGGAAAGAGGGAAGCATTAGGTCCGTAACCAGTTTTTAGAGTTCTGGCAGTTTGGATACACTTCTGTGCAGGCAATATTAACGGATGGTCCTTAAATCTAAGTGACACTGGAATTTATATAACAAAACAGGTTCGGTCTTCATCTGTTTGTTTCTTTTGTTCTTTATCAATATGATCTCATGAGAAAGCATCATATGTATTGGACGTGTAATATTGATTTTGAATAAAAGTCGCCAATTTTCCATGTCTCATCATGTTCGGACTTACCATCTGGCATAACATTTATTATTGAGGGAGGATCCACTCACATGGCTATAATCATACCATATTCATATTTTGAACGACAATTTATTTAATAAAAATCCAATGGTGAAGAATTTTAAGTTAATATTTTGAAGATGTGTTCCTCTGGTAAAAGTTTACATACCTGCCAAAAATAAGCACGTTCCAATACGCATAGCACTATCATTACTAAATTGAAAATCAACGGATTCTCAACCGATAAAATTAAGATTGATAGATAGTGGATTTCGGCATTTCAGAACATGCTCAGGCCATAAGTCACTAGTTAAGTTTCAATTTCACATCATCAATCACCCCCTTCATTAGCACTTAAGCCACAGTAAAGCTATCCATTTTCATTAGTTTATTTGGATTTTTGCATGTTTAGTCGATTACAACAGCCCATTGGCATATTTAGATCTCCTTCGTATACAGGGTAGAATTTTAATTCACTAGAACTTCGATAATAATAATAATAATTCAAGTGTCGCAGTGATTGTAATAATTTTTCCATCTTTGGGTTTCTTTGATTCCTTTTCCAATGATAGTTTGTAATCATTGATGAAACAATTATAGAATGGTCATATTTTTGTAATTCGTTCACAAAATGGTCGTATTTTTGTAATCCGTTCACAAAATGGTCATACTTCCATACGATTTAACACTTTTAAATAAAACGGTGTTAACTTTTTCCAAAGTACCCTTTCCTAAAATACACTCCTCATTTAACTAATTGGTTGAGGTGGTGGTGATGAAGCGGTGGTACTGGAAGATCAAGAATTTTTGCTAATCCTCATAGGGAAAGCGGTGAATCCTTGGGTGAATGCGGTGTAACGATCTTGAATGCGATTTAACGACCCTGAATACGATGTAACGATAGGTAAGCGGCGGCACCACCGCCTACAAATAGCACCACTGTCAAAACAACTATAATGAAGACAAAATTTAAAATTATCTATGAAGAGATAATAGGAAGGATACATAGGTAATTTTATTAACATATTTAACTGTGAGTCACCACTTAACTCTCTACATAACGGAAATGTGACTGTTTTGTTAATAGTTTGTAATAATATGACTGTTTTGCAGACCGGACCTTAATAGTAAGATTGTTTTGTAGATTTTCCTTTTCACAACAACAATCGGGTTTTGTTTTGAGAGCAGGGAACTTGATTGGCTGGATAAAGTGCGAGCCGATGTATTTAGTACGTATTCTTGTATTATATTTTTATGAGTTTATAATTTTAATTATATTGTGCTTGGCATTCAAAACTCTTCAAATCTCGATTATAAAGTAGAGGACGATCTTTGGGTTGGACGGGTTAGGTGCCTCACACCTTCCTATCACGTATTTGATTCACGGACCTATCCTTTGAAAATTGGATCAATGTTCTATTGGGTCCCAACTCCCCAAGTTGGGTGGTGACTTGTTATAATAATATTTCCACGTATAGTTTCATTTTAGATATTTAGAAATCTTAATGGGTTCCGTCTCGTGGATTTTGACGGTATCTACACTGACTTTGTGATTTCCCAAGATAAATATTTGAAAAACTATTCTTAAGTGATTAATTTTAAGGTAGTTCTTGAGAGGTGGCTAAGAATTCAAGTATCTCAGCTAACTGAGTATAAGCGTTCCGGATTTGTGAGGTTTGCTAGCTTTGTCTATTGCAACCAGGTTTCCAAGCTTTGATTTATTCGATATAAAGGGAAATCAAATAGACTTATATGTTAGAGGTAGATTGGTATTCAAAGGTTTCACTTAGGATGCAAAGAACGTCGCCTAAGGGAATCAATTGCGTAGAACGTTACGAGGTTCAAGATACGTAAGGAGCACCACTGCAACTGAATTGCTTGGAGGGTGAATTCGGTCTCAACTGCATTCCAGTCCGAAGTCTGATAGTAGATTAGTGTTTGTAGTGTCTTAATACAATTCGATGTTCAAATTTAAACGAGTTCCCGGGGTTATTCTGCATTGCAGTTTTCCTCGTTAAATAAATTCTTGTGTGTGTATGCTTTTTACTTTCCGGATTTTTTGATTGTTAAATGTACTACACAAGTTCATACTCCTATCAAAACAAAAAAGTTGGTGGTTCACTTGGTAACCTCTCCTTTTCAGTAGCAACAACTATTCAAGTTATTTTTCGGTTCAAAACTCCATCCAAAGCTCTTACACTTCTCTTAATCACACACCATTCACTACCAAATCGATGGAAGCAAGTATCCATTTATTCAATATATTTTATGTTAGACCATCACTCGGCCAAACTCGCAAGTTTTGTTATCTCAAGCTTGTTGTTAATGTTAGATGTACAAATCTATATGATGATTTTTGCTCTACTAAAGTAAAGTGTCAAACTAAGATTAGAGTGTGTTAGTTGAGTATCAGACATCACTGAACGACCCTCGAAAACTGAAGACTAAAGAAAAAACGGAGATATTTGCGAGAACTTCAACAACGATGAGGTATGTGAAGACTGGACTATCATATTACTCGCGATATTTACATTCTATCTAATGAGACAATGTCGTATGATTTTAGTTGATTTAATATTCAAAGAAAAAAAATTCAAGCTCAAGCTTGTCTTAGTTAAACTCTCGCAATATGATTCAATCAATGGATGTTCTAGATCCTTAGCAATCTTAGTTACAACAATTTATGTTCACAAACTATCTTTGTTTTAAGTTGATCTTTTGGAAATTTCCCAAGGAACAATCTATACCATATAAATTATATATGGCTATTGGGAATGTTTCAAATTAATTATGTAAGAAAAATAATTGCTAGGCGGTATGTATACATACTTGTATGTTTTACTAAAGTCAGACTGAATTTCGTGAACTTTACAGGTTTGCAAAACCGGTTTGTGAACCCTTAACATCTAAGTTGGAAAATGAGGTAGGTTCGCAAACCCGGTTTGGAAACCATACCATATGACTTTCACGAACTTCCAAGGCACGCAAACCTGGTTTGCAAACCTTTGTGGCTCGAATTTCGAGAAATGCCAAGGTTTGCAAACCCTTGTGCCCTGGCTTCGTGAACTGTCAGAAATTTGCAAACCTGCCTGGTTTCAATATCAGAAAAAGTACATAAACTCTTCTATATGACTATGTTCGTTATTTCTAAAACTCTCATAGACACTTCCAAGACAACTTTATTTACTAAATTGATCGTTGTCGTATGGGTCAAAAATAATTTCACTTTCCTAAAGTATATGAGAGAGACAATTGTAGTTATAATGTTTTCAATTTCCTAAGTAACCAATTGAGGGGATTTCTGATTTTTATGCAAAGCAATATGAATTAAATCAAAAGCAAAGTAAATAGTTGTAGATGGGGAAAAACGAGTTGCTGGTTTTTAAGAAATTGAAGAGACGACCGTGCGGAGGAAACTCCTTGAACCAAGCGAACTGTTTAACCTCACATAGATGCACTGCAAAAGGGAGTGCTTTGAATTTGAGAGATCATAAGTCTTCTACTCGTGGTAAGATCATAGTGTCGCCGCCGTCATCATCAAGTAATGGTGGTTCAAACAACTTCAAGTATTCGGCATTTATAACCGAGTACATTCCTAGATAAGGTGGCAGATCCAGACGAAAGGAATTATCACCAATCTGATCGAGAATACGAAATGGTTCATACCTCAATGGATTCAACTTCTTACCTTCCCCCTTCAGTCGTTCCTTACCTAATTTTAACCATACCAAGTCACCAACACCGAAATTACAAGGCACAAGATGCTTGTCATGCTTTGCTTTGTATTTGGCTTGTGACTTCTTTAATTGTGCTTCAACAGTTGCATGAATCTGAGATATCTTATCCAAGAACTTTTGTGCCTTTTTCCGTTCACTTCCTTTCTTCCCCCCCCCCCCCCCCACTGAGGTGTCACTAGAAAATACTAGATCGAAAGGATTGGGTGGTAAGTAACCATAGCACGTCTCGAAAGGAGATTTTCCCGAAGAACTATGAACTGCTCTATTGAATGCAAATTGTAGATACGGAAAACTCTCATCCCAAGTTTTAGGGTGCTTGGAATTATATCCCCTTAACATGTGAACCATAATCCTGTTGACCACTTCTGTTTGTCCGTCTGTTTGTGGATGAAAAGTTGTACTCTTCTTCAACCTAGTGTCCATCATCTTCCATAAAGAATCCCAAAAGTGACTAAGGAATCGAGTATCCCTATCAGAAATAATCGAAGTAGGTAACCCAAAATGCTTCCACACATGCACAAAGAAGAGCTTTGCTGCACCGGCTCCCGTTACTGTCTTTGTACATGGAATTAATGCGATCATCTTGTTGAATCGGTCGACCACAACGAACAAGTAATCATAACCAGACTTGGTCTTTGGTAACCCACCAAGAAAATCCATAGAGATACTCTCCCAAGGTCTTGATGGTACTGGTAATGGTAGATATAACCCACGTTTTTGTTAGAAGGCTTAGAAGTGCTACACAACTTACACCCTCGAACTAACTTAGCCACATCATCTTGCATCTTCGGCCAAAAGACATAACGCCGGAGGTTAAGTAGAGTTTTATTCATCCCAAAGTGTCCAGCAACTCGGGAAGTGTGTGCCTCTCTCAACCACTGTAAACGATCTACATCTTCTGGTATGCAAAGTAACTGGCCTTTGTATAAAAATCCATATTGGAGTTCATACACACTTTTCAAACCACTCTTTACACCTTATAACACCTTCTTGAAGTCTTTGCTAGATGTGTATGACTCTGCATACTCCTGAGGAACAATCGGATGAATTCTCATGACCACCATTAATGCTCGGACTGTTGGACGAGACAACATATCTTCCAACTTGTTTGTTACTCCCTTCTTGTACTTAATAAGAATGTTGAAATTCATCAAGTAATACATACACTTCATGTGTCGGGCTTGTTGTAGTTTCGTCTGAGCGTGTAGATACTCCAATGGTTTGTGATCTGAATGTACCACTACTTCTTTACCTAAGAGATACACTCGCCAATGCTTGATACATTGATATAAAGCATAAAATTCTTTGTCATAAGGTGTGTAGTTCTTAATAGCACCTGAGAACAATTCTGAATGGTACTCCACTGGTTTACCATCCTGTAATAACACTCCTCCCAATGCATAGTTATAAGCGTCAGTCTCAACTTCAAAAGTACGATGTAAGTTAGGCATTGCCAACACCGGTGCTTCTGAAATCTTCCTTTTTAGTAACTGAAAAGCATCTTCATGGGTTTGCTGCCATTCACACTTTGCCTTAGCTCCCGTCAAACCATGTAATGGTCCTGCAATAGTCGAAAAATGCCGGATAAACTTACACAAGTATGTGAAGTCCCCTAAGAAACTTCTGATTTCAGTTACGGTACTAGGTCTAGGCCACTTAGTGATCACTTCAACCTTCCTTCGATCAATATTCCTTTGTCCACCACCAACAATGAATCCGAGATACACCAACTCCTCCTTCCCAAACTCACACTTCTTTACGTTCAACTTCAGCTGGCCTTCATGTAACACTTTAAACACCTTCTCAACGTGAACGCGATGCTCTTCCCAAGTTCTGTTGTATATTAGGATATCATCCAAGTAAACAATCAAAAAATCTTTTATAAAAGGGCGTAACGAATCATTCATCAAACACATAAACGTCTCTGGAGCGCTATACAAACCAAAAGGAATCACCAACCATTTGAACACGCCTTGTTTGGTTTTGAAGGCAGTCTTCCAGGTATCATCTTCTCGAACTCTCATTTGGTGGTATACGAATTTGAAATCTAACTTTGTAAAGATACGAGATTTTTCCAACTGATCCATCATTTCGTCTATCCTAGCTAAAGGGTAACGATTCTTGATTGTGATCTTGTTCAATGCTCTATAATCAATACACATACGCCATCCTCCATCTTTCTTTGGAACCAACAACACCGCGGATCCGCAAGGTGAAGCACTTGGCACTATCATTCCTAATTATAGAAGTTCTTGGACTTGTTTCTTGATCTCATTAGATTCCTCTATGGTTGTGCGATAAAGACCTACATTAGGTAGAGAACTCTCCCCGGTCAACATGATCTCATGCTCCTCACTCCTCTTTGGCGGTAACCCTATGACATCAGAAAATAAATCCTTGTATTTCAACTTCAACCTTTCTAGGTCGCCTTCTTGTTGAGCAGTCAAGGCTGCTAAACATATTCTACTTGGCTCTCCTTCAAGAGAACGGATCATAAGGAGAATGAACTTTGTGCTAGCATTCACCAACCGCTTAGCCTGAGTGGTTGTGATCAAGCTTGCTCCCTCAAGAGGAGAATCTATAGCCCGAATCACAAAACTTTCCCCATCTTTGGTAAAGGTATACTTTTGTTCCCTCCTGTGTAGAGTTGCATCTCTATCCCATAGGTAAGGACTACCTAGTGCTACCTTGCAGACATCCAAAGGAACTACGTCGCATGTAACTTCGTCAATATATGACTCATCTAGATCAAATTTGAACGTGCACTGCTGTGAAACTTGTAAGCCTCCTTCCTTTTGAAGTCATCCTAAAGGGTATGGTTTTGGATATTTGATATTTTTCAATCCTAACTTCTGCACCAAAGAATTTAAAAGTAAATTCTTCTGACTTCCCGGGTCAATAACAGCATCAACTAGTGATGTTTTGACTTGCATCTTCACTGTGAAGAGTCGCTCCCTAAAATCATCTTTTGAAAGTCTTTCTTTTTCCCCTGTCATAAGAGAAAGCTTTGAATTGGGTTCTGTTAGTCCTTGGACTTCTTTTGGAGTTTGCGCGACTAGTGTTGCCTTCTTGTCTTCTTTTCTCTGCACCCCTTTGGGGTTTAGATGAGGGTTCTTCACCCAACACTTGTCGATAACATGACCCGTTTGTTTGCAATGGGTGCAAGTCAAACTTTCCTTGTCACTAGACTTCCCTTCTTCTTTGCTCATTTCACCTCCTTTTACAGTGGTACCTCCAGATTTCCCCTTAGTATTTCCCTTTTGAGTCAAATTTCTTAAGCCTGCCTTCAATAGCATTAGCTTTTATACTTGCTTCAGTAATAGTATCTTCTGAAAACATCTTCAACTCCTTCCTTATATACTCATGGAACCCGGAAATATACTTCATATAGATAGTATGATCTTCCAAGTCTAAATCAAAAACCATAGCTTGATTCTGAAATTCCGAAGTATATTCTTGTACGGTTTGGTTATATGACTGCTTCAAGTTGTACCACTTGAACCATCTCTCCTCAAGGTAGCCGACCGGATAAAATTGTTTTCTTACAACTGCCTTGAATCTTTTCCATGACAATACTCCCTTACCTTGGTTTTGTCTTTGATAAGCTTTCCACCAGGTTAGAGCATGCTTTTGTAGCTTCAATGCCGTGAAAACAATCTTTTCCTTTGAACCATATTCAAAGAAAGAAAAATACGTCTCTAGACGTTCAATCCAATCATCCAATTTCTCTACATCGACACTTCCATCATAAAGTGGAATATCAACACGAAAATCAATTTTCAGATTCTTACCATGAAGTTTAGTTGAAGTAGGACTTTTGAGAAACTCACTTTTCTTCTTTTCGTCCTCATCTTCTTCCTTTTCTTCTTCTTCTTATTCTTCTTCTTCTTCTTCTTCTTCGTTTTGGGTGTATGAGAACGAATACATTCAGTCAATTCCTTAAGGGTAGCTTGAATTGACTTCATGTATGTTTGCAGCGTAGCCACATTTTCTTCCATAGTTTGTGGTTCGCCTTTCTTAGGATCATCATCTGACTTTGTCATCCTTGATCCCCTTGTTTTCTTAACGTCTTCTAGCTTCTCGAGTACCTCACCAAGATTTATGTATAAAGATCTAGTGAAAACCATAAACCACAGGGATATACCCTAGAAACTAACCTTGCTCTTGGTACCAACTTGATACGCTTGATTCATGTACCTTAGCGACTATTATTATAGAGGTGGAATTCAGAATAATAATAGACGAAAAGACTTAGAAAACAGAGACACAAGAAAGTAATTCGAAGAAAAATATCTTCTCTAGATTATGAACAAGAAAACGATTACAATTCTCTCTTTGTTACGCTCACAATCTTCTCTAAATAGTGGATCAACCTTAAATTGTTTGCTAAGCTTGCACAAGTATTGTTCCAAGCTTTCTCTAGGTTTTTTGTATCTAGTGTATATCCTTAGATATTAGCCAAAGCCCTCTATTTATAGCCTTCATCGTACTCAGCCGACCAAGGACTTCTATTAGGAATCTATTTCCTAAACTAAGAGTATTGTCGTAATCAAAACTCTTCCCTAACTAGGATTTCTGCCTAAACAAGAATTTCCGCCTAGAATAGGTTTCTTCCCTCAACTTAGCTTGAGGTTAGCTAAGTTCCCTAAAGGAGTACGGATACACCTGTATCAAGGTTCATTTTTCCTTCGTATTTTTGAATGCTCGTTAGTGCATTATTGCTGAGTACACTTGCACCATTTCGGTTGGGGCTTACTCGATAGCTGCTCATATGCCCGTACGTTGAATATTTATCACTAACCCATGGAATTCTGCTGGGAAGAACCATGAATTGAAGTGGTGAAATATTATGAAGAACATAGAATATTTCTGAATATTCAGTTAATGAATTTAACGATTAGAAATAAATAATTGATGGATCTATACTAGCAGGCATGCTGTCTAGGAGCATTAATTGTTTGAGAATTGAGTGATATGAGCTTGTTGAAGCGTCATATTTCTTTTATATAGTCAGGGAAAACATTGTTACATCCTGAAGACGTTATTGCTCTATACTAGCAGGCAAGCTGTCTAGGAGCCGTCCAATCATTCGATTTTATATAGAAGTAATTACTAAAATTGCCCAGTATTCATGAGATATATCGTTGCCTCAGTTGAGGGACTGCATATTCACATATGCTCTGAGAGACAGTATTCTCAGTCAGAGATTCTTGCGGCATGAGCTTTCATGCTTCAATGAGAGACATGAGCCTCAATACTCATCTGATAGCTAGATCAGGAGTATGTACAATTATGGTTTTATAATTTTAACCTTTGTCGAAAATCCACCATCTACAATAGTAGAATGTAATCAATAAGTTGAGAATATTTGTGAAGGAGTTCATCTTCAATCTTAATCAAGTGCTTGCATACATGATTAGAATTACAACTTAATCTCTTTATCATCAAAATCCTAGAGTATCAAGAGAGCAAAATATTCCATTAATTTCCTAAGTTCATCAACACACACATTAGAGCTGCGTATGTGAATTCTACCTAAAGAATAACCTAACGCCTTGCGCTATTTAAGTTCAATTCCTAAGAGCATGAAGTTCCAGAAAGAGGCTAATCAATGCAATTGTCATACATTGCGCATGACAATTCGGACAATGGTCAAACTCTACATATGATTACAAGAGTGTATTACTACAAACCCTAAAATAGGCTAATCAATGCAATTGTCATCATATCTTGATACTTGTATTTGGGGTTATTGCCCGATGAAAAATCCTAAAATAGCTATGGACAAGGATGCAAGTTCAATTAATTGGCCACTTAACTAACCAAACATCTAAGTCCTATCGCAATACATCAATCATGTGATTATTAAAAACAGTAGAGATTTGAACGAAAACAAAGAGAGAAAACTAATACATAACTCAAGCACAAGTTTTAGAAATAGGACTACATCCTTAACCAATAATATTAAATTAGCTACTTATAGCTATGGAGTTCTTCATCATCAATAATCAAATAAAGAATATGAAAAATAAATACGAAAGCAAACCCTAGTTGCGGATATCTCCAAGAGCTCCAAGTAGAAAATACGTGATACTCAAAGTTGTAGAAGACTTTCTCTTTTGTAGCTTTTCTCCAACTTCTAAAATTAGGTCCAATCTTCAAAGTCCACTACAAAGATGTCCACCAAGACAATAAGTATAAAAGCCCACGTAGAATTCTGTCCAAAAACTGTCGCCGGAAAACTGGTTACACCGCCGGAAGTTAGCCGGTAAAGTTACGGGGAAATAACTCAGGTGACTGTAATAGCATCGTCGGTTACTAACAGTTAACCGTTAAACATAACGGTCAATAACGGCCAACTCGGTCAAAGCTACACTGAGTCAGAAACGAGTCAGAGTCTAATTAGCCTGACTGGGCTGAGTTGCTTAAGCCTAGGCCATTTTGCAAAGCCATAGTTTGTGTTGCACCATCATGGTGCACTACTGCTTCCTTGGCCTATTCTGTTGTTGCACCACAGGCAATGCTGCAGCTTCTGCTACTTCCCATTCTTCACTGCAACAAACTGCCACCAGGAACTTCAGATTCAATATCATCCATTATCCCTGTAATTCAGTCCAAGACTGTTCAATCCAATTCACCTGAGTCTAACATACATCTATCTTCCATTCTAAACAGTTCAACTAAGCCATTTCAGCTGCAACAGATCAAACACCATCTTAGTTGCATCTGCTTCAACCACCAATACCAGCTCAAGTTCATCTCAAACAACACCTGACTTCAATTCAGCTGCAATTCTCAAGCACCTGCTCTGGCAACAACACTGCAACAATCCTTAGCAGCTTCTCAGCCATTACTAACTCCACTTCTTTTCGTCAGCTGCTCAACCCATCTCTGTAGCTATAGAATCAACATCAACACTGGCCACAACCACATTCTCATTGCAGCTTACACATACATCTATATCAGCTTCATTACCGCACCACCAGGACCATCTGCATCTCATTGCGCACAGTCATTTGCTTACCAGCACCTGTTACTCAGCTCAGATATATTTCAAAAGCTCGATCGCAACCACCCAAGCTCAATCCTTCACTCCATTTGCTACAGCTTCATATCACCTTCATTAATATTCCAACCATACTTCATCTGCAGCTGCAGAACAACTCAAGACCATTGTCTTAGGCCATTTCTCATACATTCATTTAACACCAGTTATTGCAACTCTTTACAGCCTCTGCAGCTCCATAGTAGCATCACCTGCACCTGCACCTCTTATGGCTTCAACATACCTCGCCAGTGCAGTTCATACCACCAGCTATTCAATCCTGTAGCTCAAATCGACAGCAAAACACAAAATTCTTCAGTTATAGAAACCCCAATTCATTTCAATCATCATCCTCTTCCATACTTCGATTTCAGGCAAAACCCATTCATAAATTCATCACAACAACCATAAAAACCAACATCTCCTCCCAATTCTCCATCTCAATCACCGTTCCACCTATATCAGCCACAGATTCACTTCTACAAACCCTAACTCTTCCTGATCTATTCTTCGTTCTGTTTTATTTCTCAGATTCAATCTCGACCAAAAAATAACATCTGTTGTAACCCATCTTTACTCCTTGTTTGACTTCTATCTTCAACAGCTCACAGGATTAATTCTCATCACTTCACATATCTCCTTCTTCTCTCAATTCTCTGTAATTTATCGGTATGTCTCTTGGGCATCTACAGAATCACCATCTTCTTCTTCTCATCAATTTCATCTCAAAACAGTCTTCAATCCTATTAATATCTCGATCTTCATTTCCTCTGCCAGCCGCCATACTCATCTCTCTTTCTTTGAGTACATTTCTTCTCAAATTCAGGGTTGATGTAATGATGAGAATTACTATTGCACCCCACTACTAATATACAGGCATCCAGAACTCGAATAAGGGCTATGCAACTATCATTTGGCCTGTCAGTTTCGTAGAACTGACTGCCTATTCGATCTCTTGCTCAACTGTCAGTTCTTCGCCCCCTTCTTGCACAACCTAGCCGGCTCCAAATATATTTCGCCCGTCAATTGATCTTTTTGCCCTTTACGCTCCAAATGACTCTAAAGTACCTAAACACTCAAAAGTAAACATAAGATACAAAATTTACAAGAAAATGGCAAAGAAAGCATAAACAAGAAAATATTTTGTGAATCATTGTTTAGTTTTGAGTGTTATTGAATACCGATGTGTGCTTGTAAGTTCAAAGGCTAATTAGCCGCTATGAACCATCATTGTGCACGGTTTCAGAACTGTGAACCATAATGCATATTTTTCTGTGTAATTTCAAGTCGTACTTCTCACATGCTTGAATGATTCCTGATAATAATTTCATCTAAACTAAGAAAGTGTTTGCTTGAATTCCAAGCAACCATGACTTGAATTCAACATGGAGCCTTGAAAATCTATAAATAAATAAACTCTTGCAACATGATTTCTAAATCCATGTCACTCTTGTGTCCTAGTTGCTAAGCTAGAGTCGTCCTCTAAAACCTAGGTTTCCACTGAGAAATATAATTAAGTTATGACTTTGAAGACTTCACTCAGGGATTCATGAAGCCTAGTAATATTATCTTTCACCTGATAGTTCTTGAATCCAGATCTTGTTTTAATTCTTGAGGTTTACGTAATTTATGATCAGGAACAAGATAAATATAAATGATAAAATTCTCTTCATCTCAGACTTTGTGATTCATCAAGATATATATCCAAACTCTTCTTTGATTCGTTTGGATTGTTAATTGAGAGGTGGTTAATAATCAAGGATTCTCAGTTAAGTGAGTGTAAGTATTTCAGATTCATGAGGTTTGCAGTTTGTTGTACTTTGTCTACTACAAACAGATTTCCAAACCTAGATTGAAACATATCAAAAGAGAAATAAAATATGCTTATTTAGAGGCAGATTGATGTCAAAAGTCTTCTCTTGGGCCGAATAAACTCCTAGCATGTAAAGGTTGTCAACTAAGGGAATCAATTGCGTAGAACCTTGCGAGGTTCAAGAGATGTAAGGAGCACGACTGCAGCTGAATTGCTTGGAGGGTGAATTAGGTCTCAACTACATGATCCAGTCCGATATTTGATAGTAGGATAGTGTCTTTAGCAGTTTAATACAGTATGGTGTTTAAAGCTGGACGAGGTCCAGTTTTTTTTGCAGGTGCAGTTTTCCATGCGAACAAAAGTTATGTTGTCTTGTGTTTTTCTTTTTTCGCATTATATTGTTTATCTTTATAATATGAATAACACAAGTAGTACATAATCAATCTATATAGCTTAAGTTATTATGATTAAGATAAAAAATAAGACTTCTTCTTGTTAAAATCATCTTGAAAGATAGATTGCAAGTTTCATACTTGTTAGAATTCAAATACGACAAGATTGATCTTGGATATTAATTTTTGAGATCGTCCAAGAACTCTTATGTTAGAGCGTTGCTCGGTTGAACCCACCAAGCGTTGGTATGTCAAGTTTGGTTGTCATATTTTAGTTCCAAAACTCGGAGGTGATTGACTTCTCTAGAGAATGTTCATCTCCAATATCATCTAGGGAGATAGTTTGTTCTTCAATTCTACAAATCTCCAATGCAATTGTTGAAACACCATCTCCCTAATTTATAATTTTGCTTATTTCAGTGGTCTCATGGTCACCAAATAATAAGATTTCGACATAGTATAGAGCCTTCTGGCAAGCATCATGCTAGATTCAAATCGTCGATGGTTCGCTTGAGCAAATAGGAGATTCAAGGGAAAAGGAAGACCCTAATATTAATTTATATTCTTCGTTTGAGTTTTCCAAACAAAATAAATCATTTAATTCAAAAAAACGTAACCCTTATTGTTTGACCGACATATAGGTTGTAGGGTATTGTTCCTATGTGGGTAGAGATTTCAGATGCACTAAAAGAGTGTGGGTTATAACGGGAAGGATGTAGATTTAGATTTGTGGGCCGTGAAAACGAATTTCCTGTCACAAAATCTCTGAATAATTTTACAAAACATTATGTTTCTCTCATGGATGCATGAGAATTTCGTGCTTCACATGAAAAACTGTCATGTGCCTCATATGTGAAAAGAGTGTCACGTATCCTGTTAGTGTCATTATTTAGTACAATTTGTTGGTGGTAGTGTTTATCTTAATATGAGGTGTATTTATCAGTTGTATGGGATGGGTTAGATTTAGCCATATGTGCTAGCAGTAGCCATTAGATGTAGGGTAGGGAAGCTTAGATTTATAAACTGATTGTTCTGTAATGAAAACTCATCAAATTATTAATCAATTGGAACTTTGTTCTTAGGCTGTGTTCTTCATGAACTAGAGAGGCTCGATTCTTCGGAATTGAGAGAGGTTTATCCTCAAATTATCCCCCAATCTTGTCATCGTACTCAGGTACATGCCAATTGGTTCTGAAGAATCGAGTCTCTCTGGTTCATGAAGAACACAGCCTAAGAACAAAGTTCCAATTGATTAATAATTTGATGAGGTTTCATTACAGAACAATCAGTTTATAAAGCTAAGCTTTCCTTCCCTACATCTAATGGCTACTGCTAGCACAAATGGCTATAAATACACCTCATATTAAGATAAACACTACCACCAACAACTTGTACTAAATAATGACACTAACAGGATACGGGACACTCTTTTCACATATGAGGCACATGACAAAAACAACATGTATTTTTATATGTACATTAGTAACTATGTAGTTTAATATCTCACTGAAGTCTCTACCTTTCAGCTATGACATCTTCTAAATATTTCCATACCCAACCTGCTAAACCGAACTTCAATGGTATGGTTTCCTGAGAATATTTTTGGAAGATCTTGTTAATAAAATCTAGTACGCAATGTATATATAAACTAATGTGTCTTTTTTATCTTGGCGAGCAGGATTTTCAATTTCAATACAATGAGTGAAGCAAGTCCACAATGGGAAGATTTGAATATATCTGAGGATGGACTAAGAAATAGCCTGAAATTGAAATGATGCATTTTATACAGTTATTAATAGTCATCCAAAATCTATTGTTGTATGTTTAACAAATAAAAAGTAAATAAAAAAGAAATCAAACTAATTCACGGTCATCAATTATTTTAAACGGAAATCTTATCGGTTAGCTTGCTATTAATTCGTGGCTTGTTTCGATTAGGTGTTTTCTGCATTGTTTGTTGTGTCACCTCTTTCACTTCAATACATGGGTTAGAATTGTTCAAAAAAATTTGTGTTTGTGTACATCAATTAGAACTGTATTATTTAGGTATTATAGTTATATCATTTGATCATCGATTATAATTGTATCATTTGGGTATTAACGTTATGGGCATCTATCTTTGTATTTAAAACATAAACTAGAATCCCCTATGATTAAAAATTCTAAATATTTTCCCAATTAAGCTAAATTTTATAATAATTATTTTTAAAACAACGTGAAGCTAATTTGTGAGTATATTTTTCAGTGGATTAATGTCGTGCTTAATGGTTTGTTTCTCCTTCTTTACGTTAAAATTGACTTGTACGAACGTACAAGTGTTGTAACCTCTTGGTTGAGTGTTAATATTTTGGAGTGACCATTTAAGTTGGAGTGTATTTAACAAATAAATAACTTGTTGATTTGAAATGACAACAATCTCAAGAGTCGTATGAGGTGATATAAAATTCCTTTTGCTGGAAGTACCTTACGTAAATCAAGGTTAGTATGATGAATCAGATTTAGATGAAAAACACCATGTAAAGGTAATAAAAATGTTCCATAAAATAAAATAAACGGGAAAAACCGAACCAATAGACCTAAATCGTACAAAAACTTGACGATTCCAACACATGTTAGACTGGTCCAAGACAAAAGCCCCTAGAGTGATGCAGAAAGGAAGAAAAAAAAGAAACACACATAACTACTCAAACGGAAATAAAGACAGAAAATAAAAAAACGACGACTCACAGACTACCACTGACCACAACCATCAGATTAACTTCAGAGCTCCACCGGTCTGACCCTGACCTTCCTTGCCATTGAGTCTTAGCTCTAAACCAATGATCATATAAACAAGTCCACTCATGTCAACAAGCTTATCCTTGGTTTGTTCATCACAAACCTTATGAATCTCTTGGGTTTCACCAACAAGCTTCTTAATGCCTGTTTTTAATTTCCTTAACTGGTTTGCAATTAACACCTTGACATCTTCTTTAGAGAAATATTTTCTGGTACCAAAGTATATCTCAAAATCCACACCTCTTTTGAAGAAAGGGTGCAGAAACACCAAACACACCTCTTTCACTGCTGCCTTGCCCTTACCCTTCTTCTGGTGGACAAGGTAAAATTTATGCATCATAACAGAAATAAAAGTTATCAAAAAAAATTCATTAAAAGTACTCAAAAATGAGAAACACATATAGATATACATATATAACAGAAAAAAAATGTTATCTGGATGAATAGATCTCATCAAAACACTAAAAAATGTTATCTTGATGATTAAATCTCATTAAAACACTGAAAAACGTTATGTAGATGAATAAATTTCATAGAAACACTTAAAGCAAATAGAGAAGAACAGATGCAGAAATACATACATTTTCCTTCATATTTTCAAGAAAGACTTCGTAACTTGGGTTTTGTTATCTTATGCACCCATGCACAAGAGAACACCCAATCATTGCATTGGAAAAGTGCAAAACCAATTAAAAAAATAAGAGAGATGCTTGTAAATGCATGTTTGGTAAATCTATGTCAAATTTGTAATCTTCAATACAAGTTATACCATCTCACCAAGAATGGGAGGTACTGTGTTCTTATCAGATGGGTCAGGAGTTGAGGATTTGTAAAACTCTAATTAAGCTTAACGACATTACCAAAAAAGATTCGGGTTCCTCCATCATTCGGACCAAAATCACAAAATTCATCAGTAGCAACAAACATGTAAAGAGTTTTTAAGTATCCTCTATTAACTTCTTCATGGTCATTGAGTAAAGATCTCGCTGGAGGTTTTACGGAAGAAAATGAAACACGAGTTATCATTTTCTTGATGTGACTGAAAGATATGGGAAACCCTAAACTTTCATCTAAATTATGCAACTCACAAAAACCATGAACATGTAATATCAACCAAATTTTAAATACAAAAAATAGGCAGAAACATTCAAAATATGATGGTTTTCTAAGCGACGCTGATTAAGCTAAATGGATAATTGTTTACATGTAACATGTATGCATATAACACATTTTCTCTTTTTATTGTATGTCCAAACAAACCCTTAATCCATTATAAAAAAGAAAATAAAAAAGCTTAGTGCATTTCCAAACGACTTCATAGGAACAAAAACATTGGCCACCCAAATACTCCTTCACCAAAAAAATAATATTTCCAAACGACTTCAAGATTTGTTATGTCAAATCCTCACAAAATTCATCAGTAGCAACAAACCTGTAAAGATCTTTTAGGTGTCGTCTATTAAATTCTTCATGGTCACGAAGTAAATATCTCGCTAGAGGTTTTGTGGAAGAAGAACCAAGTAAAGATCTCGCTAGAGGTTTTGTGGAAGAAGAATGAACATGAGTGGTCATTCTTTTGATGTGAGAAAGAAACCATAATCAAAAGATAAGGGAAACCCCTAAACTTTCATGTAATTTATACAACTCACAAAAACCATGGACAAGTAATATCAACCTAATTTTAATTACAAAAAAATATAGGCAGAAACATCGGGAATATGATGATTCCTAAGCGACATTGATTAAGCTAAATGGATATTTGTTTGCATGTAACACGTGTGTGTATAAAACTTTTCCTCTTTTTACTATATATCCAAACAAACCCTTAATTCATTACCAAAAAAAACCTTATTGCACTTCCAAACAACTTCATCAGAACAAAAACATTGGCCACCCAAATACTCCTTCATCGGAACAAAAACATTTCCCAAATTCATCAGTAACAACAAACCTGTAAAGAGCTTCTAGGTATCCTTTATTAACTTCTGCATGGTCACTTAATAAAGATCCCGCTGGAGGTTTAGAGGAAGAAAAAACAACATAAGTGGTCATTTTTTTGATGTGAGAAAGAAACCCTAACCGAAAGATAGGGGAAACCCCTAAACTTTCATTTAATTTATACAACTCACAAAAACCATGAACAAGTAATATCAACCTAATTTTAATTACAAAAAAATATAGGCAGAAACATTGGAAATATGATGATTCGTAAGCGACACTGATTAAGCTAAATGGGATATTTGTTTGCATGCAACACATGTGTGTATAAAACTTTTCCTCTTTTTACTATATAACCAAACATACCCTTAATTCATTACAAAAAAGAATAAAAAATCTTAGTGTATTTCCATACAACTTCACCGGAACAAAAACATTGGCCACCCAAATATTCCTTCATCGGAACAAAAACATTTCCAAAAAACTTCACGATTTGTTATGTCAATCCTCACAAAATTCATCAGTAGCAACAAGCCTGCAAAGATCTTCTAGATATCATTTATTAACTTTTTCATGGTCACTGAGTAAAGATCTCGCTGGAGGTTTTGTGGAGAATAAGGAACATAAGTCCTTCATCATTCGGACCAAAATCACAAATTCATCGGTAGCAACAAACATGTAAATAGATTCTTGGTATCCTCTATTAACTTCTTGAAGAACATAAGTTTCGGAAAACGACCTTATAAAGCACAGACAGTTGTGTAGCTTACATGAACCTTTTATTTATAGTGATTGATAGCTTCAATCTTAAGCAAGTTCGTGAGCTATTTTACTTTTTGAAGACTCTCTTTATTTTGAGATTCTTTCTTAAGTTACAACTCTAGCATAAATAATATTGTTGTAATTGTATCTTAATAAATAATATAAATCACAGTTTAACTTAGGAAGGTGTTTAAAACATCAAACACATTTTAATATGGCAATCAATTGTGTGTGGAAGAATGTCTATCTTTCCTAGAACAGGAAACATAAAAAACTTGACTAAAAAAGGCATCTAGTTACGTTTTTGTGGTGTAGTTAGTGAACCGTTACAAAAAGTTTGTGGACTATTTCCTATTCACGAACTGTTTTACTTAATAAGTGTAACTTCTTCGTTATCACTCGAAATTAGGTGATTCTTGGCTCATTGAATTTCGTATTCTCATTCACCGCAACATGAGGACCTTTCCAAGGATAAAGATCATTTTCACAAAAGTTTCGGGCTCAAATATCCTTGAGTGTATACACAAATGTATATTAATGCCATAGGTAGTCCGAGACTTAACTTTAGTAGAAGAGAAATCAAGATATAATTTTGTACAACTAACAAATAAGATTGAGATATCAACACTTGCGAGTTAGACCGAGCAGTGTTATTACAATAGGTTTCCAAATTAACATTAGGTTTCCAAGTTGTTTAGGGTTTGCTTTTCCAAGGAGACTAATACAAGTTTCTGACCACTATATATGGAGGACTGTATGGTGATAGTTATGTATGGTTTTCCTATATGGTTTTGTAGAGAGAGATAAAGAATACACAATGTAGTTCTCTAAGGTTTTGAAGGTTTCCATTATACCTCTTGTGGGGGAGTTTAGTGAGAATAGAGAGGCCATTCTCTGATGTTGAGAAATACATCGTTGGTCTTGAGAGAATACATCGTTATACTTTGAGGGAGAATAATATTGAAGAATTATTTGTTATGAAGATGTAAAAGACATTGTTTAGTGAAGAGAATATGATTTTGTCCATTGATGGTGGAAGATACATAGTTGGTGTTGAAAAAGACATCGTTTAGAAGGAGATTATCACGTTATGTGAGATAAATACTATCTTATTGGGTTGACATTATTTTATGATTAGTGAAGTGTTTTTTTTATGAGAGTTATTTTAGGGTTTATGATCAACACAATGTTGGGTCATAGTTTGTTGGTTGATTCATCAATCATTGAGTGTGTAATTATTTGTTAATGGTTTCGTACTAATGAAGAAGTTGTATTCGTTTGAGGACGTAGGAATATTGCGGAACTACGTTAAATCTTATGTGTTTTATTTACTGTTTAGAGTTCGTTTCCCCTACAAGTGGTGAGGTTAATTGTATTTTCACAATAATAATTTCATCTAAACTGAGAAAGTGTTTGCTTGAATCTCAAGCAACCTTAGCTTGAATTCAAAGCTATTTATAGCCTTGAAAATCTATAAATAGAGAGACTCTTGCAACGAGATTTATAAATCTTTGGCAATTTTGTGTCCTATTTGCAAAGCTAGAGTCGTTCTCTATAACCTAGGTTTGTGTATGTAATTATATTCTAGGTTACGACTTTGAAGACTTCACTTAGGGATTTGTGAAGCCGGGGAAGACTATATTTTTACCTGATAGTTGTTGTATCAAGATCTTGTTCAACTGGTTATTTAGGTCACGAACTTTAGATCGGGAACAATATAGATAGAAATCACAAAGTTATCTTGGTCTCAACCTTTGTGATTCCTCAAGATAAATATCTATACTCTTATTTGATTTTTTTTTGGATTGTTCTTGAGAGGTGGTTAGTGATCTAGGTTTCTCTTTGATCCGTGAGGTTTGGTTGACATTGTCTACTGCAAATAAATTTCCCAACCTAGATTGAAACACATCAAAAGGGAAATAAAACATGCTTGTATGTTAGAGACATGTGGATATCAAAAGTCTTCGCTAAGATTGAAGCAACTCTTAGGATGTAAAGGACGAAAACTAAGGGAATCAAGTGCGTAGAATCTTGCGAGGTTCAAGAGACATAAGGAACACGACTGTTAATGAATCGCTTGGCGGTTAATTTGGTCCCAACTATATTCTAGTCTGAAGTCTGATAGTAGGCTAATGTATGCAGCGGTTTAATACAGTATGGTGTTAAGCAATGTTCTGAGACCTGGACCAGACAGCGAACCGGAAAAATCATCGGATCAGGGTCTTATGGTCCAACCAGTGGTTTAATGGGTCGGTATATAATATATGAGAAATTATTTAGTTTAATATGATATACTCAAAGATGGCTAATACACGTACTAGTGGGGGATGGTCATATTAATTAGGCTAGTTTTTACTCACTACTTTTTTTTTTTTTTTTGCTTAACAACACTTTTTATTAATAACCAAAGAGTTCATAAAGGAATACAACCAAGAAAATCAAAATCAAAAACAAAAAAACAAAAAAGAAAAGAGGTATAAGCCATTTTGTATGGCATTATACTCAGCTAATCCTATAGTAAGTCTGCTCTGGATTTTCCAGGCAGTTTAGGAAACTTGGTTTACTGTCAAAAATGAGCTTTTCTCCTCTATTCAAAGTTGCACCATTCTTTGCTACTTTATCTGTTGAAAAGTTGACTTCTCTATAGCTATGTACAAAGCCCCAATTTGTTACTACTGAGCATACCTTTCTCCACCTTGCTATTGCAAACCAAGGAAGCTTTTGATTTATAAAAGCATGAATTACTGCCATTGAGTTTGTTCTAAAAACAATATTGAAGAAGTCATTTTGTATAGCCCATTCTCCTGCTATGATAACTGCATATATCTCTGCATAGTAATTAGTGGATATCCCCAAGCCACCTGATATTGGTATAATAAATCCACCGTTGCTGTCCCTTCCAACTATCCCATATCTAGATGTTCCTGGATTTCCTCTAGAGGCACCATCACAGCATAATAATATTTGGCCAGGTAAAGGAAGAGTGAAAAATACCTCTTTAACAATCAAACTCTTAACTTTTCTTGATTTTAAACCAAGACTTTTTAGTACCTGCAAGTCATATTGAATGTTCCACATCATTGCCTTCATTCTTATATCACTTTCTGAAATGGTCTTCAATATTTTATTTTTGATGACAAGAGCATCACATTTTCCATTGTCATATAGACATTCATTTCTTAGGAACCACAGCTCTTTCATTGCTATGAATGAAGTCAATATCCAGACTTCTTTTACTGCAGGACTTTTCTGGCTGGCATATTGCAGTATTTCACCAAAGCTTCTTGGATTTCTGAAACTAAATATACCACCTAGCCACTTCCATACAATTTCACTAAAATTGCAGTACCAAAGGATATGTTCTCTTGTTTCCTCTTCCTTTTTGCAGAATATACATCTTGAAGCCAGTTGAAACTTTCTTTTCTTCATATTGTCATCAGTTGCAGTTATATTTCTTACCAATTTCCACACATTACTAGCTATACTTGGATGTACAAAATTATTCCACACCCTTTTAGCCCACTTCATTTTAGGAAATTTCTATCTAATTACTTCTACAGTTGAAGAAACTGTGAATTCACCAGTTATTGTACCAATCCATATTCTTCTGTCTCTATCACCATTTGTAGCAGGTAGCTCATTTATTTCTATCATCTCCAGCAGCTCAGTTGGTATAATCCATTCTCCATCTAACAAAAGATCAGCAACTTTCATTTCAGGGAATTGTTGAATGTAGTTATTTTCAGGATACATTTCTTTTAATGATTTTTCCTTCACCCATTTATCATTCCACACAGATATATCTTTTCCATTGCCCACTATCCATCTTGTATGCTCTTCCACTATATCCATAACCCACTTTATTCCTGGCCATATAGAAGACTTTTTGTAGTATGTAATCCATTCACCCTTTTTATTCTTGAATTTAGCTTGAAAGAATTTAGACCATTCTTCTGATCCATTTTGTATTTTCCAGAATAACTTCATTAAAAGAGCTTTATTTATAACTTCCAATCTCCTCAAACCAAGTTCTCCTTCATCCATTGGAGCACAAGTGTTATTCCATTTCAGTGTTATTGTTTTTTCGGTTGATGGATCTCCTGACCATAGGAAATTTCTTATTATTTTTTCACAATGTCTTATTACCCTCTTAGGCCATTTATAAACTGACATTGAATATATTGGTAAACTGCTGAGAACAAATTTGACTAGAACAAGTCTATCCTGAAATGATAACAATTTGCCCTTCCATCCAGCCAATCTATCACGCATCATTTCAACCACATTCCACACATGATGAGTTTTGATGTTACCTAGAACCAGCATTACACCCTGATATTTATCTGGAAAATCAGCCAAAGTGATTCTACATTCTTCTGCAATCTGTTGTTTTCTTGCTTCACTAGTACCTCCAATAAAGATTTTACTCTTTTCCAAGTTAACTTGTTGACCATAAGCATTTTGGTATGATTGTAGAATCTTCATTAACTTTCTGACATTCTTTTTTTCAGCATTTATGAAGAGGAATGTCATCTGCAAATAAAATATGAGAAGGTTGTATTCCTTCTCTGTTCACCATTGACTTCAGCATTCCATTTTGTATCATTGTGGCAATGTTTCTACTAAGCACATCTTCTGTAATGATAAATAACAGAGGTGAGAGAGGGTCACCTTGTCCCAAGCCTCTCTCAACTTGAAAATAGCCTTCTGGTCCTCCATTTACTAGAACAAAAATTTTAGCTGATTGTAGAAGCACCTTCAACCAATGAAGCATTTTATCAGAAAAACCAAATTTACTTAGTACTTGAAACATAAACTTCCAGCTCAAGGAGTCATATGCTTTAGTGATGTCTAGTTTTAATCCAAAATTTCCTCCTCTTCTTTTAACTCCCATTTCATTTATCGTTTCAGATGCCAAGGCAATTTGCTCCTGAATAGTTCTTCCCTTAATAAATGCTCATTTTGTGGTGATACTATCTTGTGTATAACTTTTCCTATTCTTGTTGTCAGTATCTATGTGAATATTTTAAAACTGAAATTCATAAGCCCAATGGGTCTGAATTGCTTTGCTTTTTTGCATTATCCACTTTATGAAGTAGCTTAAGAAAATTAGAGTTTAAACCTGAGGGTATGAATACTCTTCTCCAACAAAACTGTATTGTTTTTATTAGATTTTCCCCAATGATATCCCATGCTGTAATATAAAACCAACCTGCAAAACCATCTGGTCCAAGAGCACTTTCTGAATTTAGATTAAACACAGCTTTCTTAATTTCTTC
The DNA here is from genome assembly GCF_003573695.1 of Papaver somniferum. Taxonomy (NCBI): domain Eukaryota; kingdom Viridiplantae; phylum Streptophyta; class Magnoliopsida; order Ranunculales; family Papaveraceae; genus Papaver; species Papaver somniferum. Next base: position 63,776,645 of record NC_039367.1, read on the forward strand.
ATCAGAAGGAATATAGTCCATAGCATAGTTGTCTTCTTCAATCATTACTTTTGGAACACTATTCAGAATACCTTCTTCAATATATACTTCCTGATGTTTAAATTTGTCTTCAAAATAGCTCACTAATTCCCCAGCAATTTCCTTCTGGTCTGTAATGATTGTACCTGATGCATTCTCAAGTTCAGTTGTCATATTTTGAGATTGTCTTATTCTCATGGTGATATGAAAAAATTTTGAGTTTGCTGCTCCATCTTTCAGCCACATTACTCTTGACTTCTGATGTGTAATTTCTCTCTTCTGCTGTTCAAGAATTTCCTGAATGCCTCTTGCTGTTACAAGTTTATTTAATAAAAAAGTATCCTCAATATTATTATCTGAAGCAACTGTTGCTTCATGACATTCTCCTCTACCTGCTTCAGTTTTTTGTTTACATCACCAAAAGTTGACCAGTCCCACTCTTTTAAGTCCACCTTCATTCTCTTCATTTTACTCATGAAAACAAAAATATAATTACCATCTATATTTTGTTCTCAAGATTTTTTAATAACCTCCAAGAATTCAGGATGAGATTTCCACACCTTCAGAGCTCTAAATGGAGTGTTACTGGGCTTTGGAATATCAATATTTGCTCCATGTTAAGTATTATGATCAGATATACTTCTAACTCCCATTTTATATCCCCAACTTGGAAATTTCTCTAACCATTTATCATTAAATACTGCTCTGTCAAGATTGCACAAAATTATTTTCTTACCAGCTCTATTACTGCACCAGGAGAATTCTAAACCTGTTTTAGGAGACTGCATTAAGCCACATTGATGTAAGCAATTATTGAATTCCAGCATGGAGATTCTCATTGGCCTTAAACCACCTTTCTTTTCTTCTTCCCTCATAACTGTGTTGAAATCTCCCATAGCTAGCCATGGTTTATTCATCAAACTAATATCCACCAATTCCTCCCACAAACTTCTTCTCTGAACAGTTAAAGTTGTTGCATGAATACTAGTAACAATTGTGTCTCCCACTTCCACTGTTATAGCTTGATCAGATAATGAAATAACAGAAGGCTTTTGAACTGAAGCATTCCAAAAAATCCAGATGTTGCCCTTTTTCTTCACTTGAATTATGTATTACTTCATAGTGCATTCCTGGTAACTTCAATTTTTTAACAAATTCTACTGAATAATAAACTTTTGGTTCTGCAATAATAACTAAAGTTGGATTGAAAGAGTGTACTAAATTCCTAAGTTTGTCTTTGGCCTTCACTCTTCTAAGGCCTCTGACATTCAAATATAATATTTAATTTAGATTTTAGAAGATGAGAAGTATTGCTTCTCAAGCTCTCTTTCCTACCCCCACCTTCATGAATTTTCTGCTTTACTTTAGGACCCTTGTTGTTATTATTATCCTTTGCATCACCTTTATTAGGAGGAGGCACACTAGTGACTTTATTATCAGATGGAGCACTTGAAACTGAAATGGCTGGCACCACACTAGATACTTTATTAACAGATGGAGCACTTGATATATTTCTTAAGATATTTGATACTGAAATAGCAGGAAACTCAACCTGTGAACTAAATGCTTCATCATTCATATTTTGTAAAACATGGAATTTACCTGAATTGTTAATTTGTTCTTGAGTTTTATCAGGAATCTGACTTGCAGGGGTACTTGCTTCTCCCACTTCATTAGTTGAATAACATATATCAAAACCAGAAGTATCTTGCTTCTTCTTCTTTGGAGTAACCTTTCTCCATACTTTTTTTTGGCTCCACAGGATATATTGCATTGTCTCCCTTTTTTCAATTCTCTTCTTTTGTTTCTACATTCAGCAGTTAAGTGACCAACAATCTTGCAATGGTAACAAAATTTTGGAAGATTTGGCATATTTACCGCCTGCTCAAATTTTCCATATTTGGATTCCACAATAATCTTAATTGGAATTTCATTTGCAAGGTCCTTTTCAACCAATATACTTGCATAGAATCCCACTTCTTTTTTCAGAGTATTGTCATCAACTCTAATTGGCCTACCCAAAGCTTTCCCGATGTCAAGTAAAATCTTCTCCTTCCAGTATTCTATACCCAGACCAGGAAATTGAAACCATACATAAGCCATTGAAGTTTTAAAAGATTCTGGATTGAAGTTTGGTTCCCATTGTCTGATTTTAAGATTCCGTTCTTCTACAATCCAATCTCCATCCCAGATATATTTCATATCAGTTTCATTCCCCAATTTGATTATGAAAAAACCTTTTCCAAGTGGTATTAATTGAACTTTTCCTGAAGTACTCCATTGCCTTCTAAAGGATGTTTCAGCAATTGCAAATTTTAAATTCACCAAATCCAATCTACCAATTAAACTAAATTTTCATTCCTCTAAACTTTCATCAATATCATCATCAGGAATAAATGATACGAATTCATCTACCTTATTTGTATCATGAGAATGAGTATTTGCAGATTTTTCATCTGTTTTTGTTGTAGATCTCGAATCAGTTTCACCTGATCGATTTCCTCTTATTTCCGACATTGATACTTATTTATTTAATCGAAAAATGGATGATCATGACCACCAATCATCAGAAAAATGGATGATCATCACCCAAATTTCTAAACATTTTGAACTCCATATTTATCCTTCATGTGCTAACTTATTACGTTTCCCACTCCACCAAAATCCTAATCGCTTAAAGCATTTGTTTTCTCTCTCTCATACACCTCTCTCTCTTTATACCTTTATACACTCAAAGCTATCACTCCATCTCTGTTTGAAGCAATCAAAAATGTATTGTTATGAAAACTCTACTTTCTCTTTCATGAGAAGAAATCAAAAACTGATGGTTATTTCATCATGATTTTTGTATTCTTTTAGCCTATTTCTTTAATTGTTTATAATAGTTCTCATACATGATAGAATATCCATGTTTCTAAAGCTTTCTCCATGTGTGCTTGATCTCTTAATGGAATGAATATGGTTGCTGGTTTCCAGATTGAATCGGGGTTTCAATTTTGAGGCCTCTTCAATTTTTATTTTATTTTCCTTATAAATTTGTGGTAAAGGTATTGAACTGGGTCAAACTAGTTTTGGGCCGGACTGGGTCTCATGGGTTAGTGGTCCAACCGCCCGATTCTCCCGGTTTACTGGTTTTTTTAACATGTATGTGGGTCAATGTTGAATCAGGACGTTTTTCATACTAGTTCAGCGGTTTACCGGTTCAACCGTCCGATCCAGTCCGGTTCTTAAAACACTGGTTAAAATCTGGACGAGGTCCTGGGATTTTCCTACCAGTGTAGTTTTCCTTGTTAACAAAATCATGGTGTCTTGTGTTTCTCCTATTCCGCATTATATTGTTTATTTTTATAATAGGAAGAACACAAGTAGTACGTAATCAATCTAGATAGTTTAAGTTTGTATTGTTAGAGATCAAATCAAGACTTGTTCTTGTTGAATTCATATCTTGAAAGATATATTACAGTTTTGTGCTTGTTCGAATTCAGATCCTAATAGTTTTGATACAACTAAATTGATCTTGGATATTAATTTTTTAGATCTTCCAAGAACTCTTCTACACAATCAAGTGCATATACCTTTGGTTTATACATATTGATTGTGGGAGAGAAAGAGAAAAACTTTGTATACAATCTTATTCGAAGGTGTTTGCTTCGACCTAATTGTGATTGCATTAGGTTTTGTCCATATCGGTTGCCGAACGAAAAAGTTGGTGGTATACTTGGTATTATTTATTTTTTCCTTTCAAAAGGACGTTATTAGCCTCATCCTATGTCTTCTAAACTGAAAGAGACTCGAAGTCTATGAGCAAAGATCTAGCCTGCCTCACAAGCTCTCTGAGCACCGCAAGCTTATTTTAAGGGTATGTACAGACACAAGACCTTGGAATAAGTCTTTCCTAAGGCATATGCCTTGTTTTTTTCAGCCTCTCAAACACACATATGGCTATAAAATTAGATATGAATTATGCATGTTTATCCAAAAACATGGATAAACCTCGTGGAGATATACGTACTTAACAAAGGAATCCACCGACAAGAATTCAGCCTCCATATGACATGTATGAACGACTATGCAAAGATAAATCTCAAACTTGGCTCATCCGGTGTTATACACATGATTTCCAAGGATTTTCATTCCTAACACGTGACTCATCCTAGTCATACTCACAAATCAGTTAATATTCGTCTATCTCGGGCAACATCATTATAGAGGATATCCTACCCTATCAACACATCATCACAAAGCCTGACTCAGTAACACACAAATAGGGGGATATCAATTAGGATTTTGGTCTGGAAGTCTACGACACAAGAGAAATATCCGGCCTATTTCTCACCGCAAAAAGAGAGTGAAAGTTGTTGAATGGAATACGAGGATCAACTCATCCTAGCTTATCCTTAGGTATTCCTGTAAAAATGGAAAGAGTGCTCTGCAGGCAATTAATCCCTATTTTGACGTACTTGATATTAGAGAGTTATGCTATAAACAGGTCAAACTATCAAACAAAAGCACAACTCTCAGAGCAATTCTTCTGAAAACCCAAAGTTCTCTGATTTCTCTCGCTTTTTCCCTGCTTCCATCCCTCAGACCATTCGTAATCTCTCCTAAGACTAAAGCAACCCTTGTACGACTATCTCTCTTGGTTTATGAGAGGTTCGTGTTCAACCTCCCGATACTCACTTTCAAGAATCCTAGAATCCTACTTTTACCCTTTCATCGATTTTAGGTAACTACAATAAGTTACCAAAAATATCCGGTCAATATACTTAAATACCAACCGAGTATTAATATTTCTATTCATAAACAATCACAATACTTAAAAATTTATCGTGGTATTTCCAACACTTGAAAATCATAATCAACGGATATGAATGTTCATATCCCCATTGTGGTTATAGAAAATAATTAAAAAATTGGGCGTTATCTCAATACTACAATTAACCGCTATGATTATCTACACCTGTCAATTCTAGATTGATATTCTTTATTTATGAATAACATCAAGAACAATCGGCTAATATGGCATAAGACTGCCCGTAGATTTTCCATGTGTTGGCATCTACAAATCTAAGTTTGCTCGAACTAAAAAACCATATGTTTTTCGTATTTCCTTCAATTTCTTGATCTTCTTCAAACTCATCACTCAATGTCTCCACTGACCTCAATTCTCTAACACTGTATCTCTAATTCTTAACAACTAACTGAATTAATAAACACTAATTAATCAAGAACGAATTAGCCATTAATGAAAATATGTGAACAAGGTTTCTAAAAGAAGCCTATTATAGGGGATCCAAGTTTTTGGTTTCAAGGGCTCTTATAGATTCAAGTGCCCCAAATGTGGATAAGAGGATATTTTACCCATAACAAAAATACAAAAACCCTTACATAATTAACCTAAAGCCAAAAACTAAACCTAAACTCAATCAATATTGCCTCTTATTTTCTTTTTTTCTCAATCGTCTCTTCTTCTTCTTCTTCTTCCTTTTTTTGTTGTTGTTGTTCTTCAACGACGATTAATCATAGATTTTCCACAAGCAATTACTTCAATTAGGAAAGAATCGAAAACCCATCCTTTTTGTTGCTTTTGATCGCATAAATAGGTTTGATTTGATTAAATTAGGGATTTTGAAATAGTTTCAGAATTACATACGGTTGGGAAATATTGGTTTTCCCAACCGTAAATCAATTATACGGTTGGGAAAATATGAACTCCCAACCGTATATGGTAGTTACGGTTGGGAAAATATAAACTTCCAACCGTATTTTAACCTGAATTTTTTTTTAACGGTTGGGAGTCCCAATCGTATATATGGTAGTTACGGTTGGGAAAATTGGAGATTCCCAACTGTATGTTAAATTAAAAAAAAATGATTTTGATTTTTAAAACCTAACTATAAATTAGTCTAACTTAATCGCTAATCATACTTAATTTAGTTAATCTAATTATTAGCACTACCTAACGGAGAATATTGCCATTAACAAAATTAGCAGGTTAAGGGATTTTGTTGATTACTATTTCATGACTCTCTATTTTGTCATATTGTAAGCCCTAAAAACCAAAAGTTTGGAGCCCCTATTATAGAATTATTCAGAAATGGTATATATTTTTGTGTAGGCCTCAATTTTTTTTCTTTTTTTGTTGGCCTCAACCTGGCTAGGTATCGGAAACTTCAGCATTGAAGGGGATTGTGAAAGCTTGTTCAACTACTTAAAAGGAAAGAATTTCGAGGTCTCTTGGAGAAGCAGAGCTCTCTTAAATGAAGCCTTAAGAATCACTAGAGAATGCCACAACTTTTTGGGTTTTTATTTTGTGCCTAAACTAGGAAATGAAGTGGCAAACTCACTTGCTAAGCACGCTAAAACTTTATCTTTTGTTACGGATTGGGATAATCTCCCTCCGACTTGTATCTTAAAAAAAACTTGCAGTAGATAAATTTAATATAAGGAGAACGGAGAACCACACAACTCTCTATATTAGATGGCTCTATTTCGGATGTAATCGTACCTCTCTTGGAGTGCTAGTTTTTCGATGAAATACCTTATTAAAAAAAAGAAAGAAACTGGCTAGGTAAATTAATTTGGCATCTACTTTTCCACCTCAATAAAACTGATTCTCCTCATAGCCCCCGTGCCACATCAATGTTCCGCATTATATGAGTATACGGCGAACCCCGGTTCTTCTTTAGTAAAAAAGAAGAAGAATAAACGAATTCTTTCCATTTAGAAGTAGAAGATGTGGAAGATCATTGGCTCATCAATGGCGGGGCTCTGTAAATCACAGAAAAAGCAGTTGCAATCTTTACTTCTCAGTAATCAAATGCTACTTATCTTGCCCTTGCATCAGAATTCCAATCTTCATTATCATTTTACAACTAGGTATCTTCAGCTTCCAGTCTTCTTTATTTTACCTGTAAATAAATGCTAATTGAATGTTTATTATTTATCTTATGTGCATAAATCAAAATGGGTTTTTGTTATACCACCATGTTTCTGTAACCCTCATTTATATTTCGTAAATCCCTCATGGTGTTCACCATATTGTCTCAGTGAAATAGCTCTCATTTATATTGATCTAGTTAGTTGCTCCACTTTTTTTGAGAATTATTAAGTTACATTATATTGCATAAAGAAAGATAAAATATTACATTTGTGCTCCTTTTAATCTTACAGTACAGTAGTCCATATTTTTTATGCAAGGTGGTTGGTCAAAACTCAATGTTTGGTACTCTCAGTGAAGTGGGAAGAAGAGCCGGCAGTCGTCTTTTTGTTAGTTCCTCTCAGGTAAGGCATATGGCGAATGAAGCTACAGGACCTGTAGGTACTGATTCTAAACTTCATGGGGCAGCAAGTGATGGGATTGAGAATGATAATGAAAAAGTGAACAGGAAGAAGCTGAAAGGAAAAAGAGCCGTCGTAAAGTGGCTGAAGAATTTCAGATATAAGAAGAAGAAAGAGTATGAACGAATGACAGCTGAAGAGAAAATATTGTATAAATTGAGGAAGGTGAGGTTCGCACTTCCTCATCATTTTCTTTTATAATTCAGATATGTAGGTTACTTACCGATCATGGTGCACAATGCATAGACAGAAATCATTTTATTTCTTCATTTATTGTGAAAACAATAGAAAACCATGACGTTTATCGAACTTCGTTTGCTTTCAGCAGTTCCAGGATTTATTTTTCTTGGGTTGTCTTCCAGATCAAATGCCAGTTTCTATATCTCTTTCTCTTTCTCTTATTCTACTGATAATGCTGATGTAAGTCTTTGACCGCATTAATGATACTAGGCTCGAGATAAAGAGTCTAGACTCATGGAAGCTCTCAAGAAGATCGAACCTCCAGATTCAGAAGCAACCCATGATCCTGAAATATTGACACCAGAGGAGCACTTCTACTTCTTGAAGATGGGTCTCAAGTGCAAGAATTATGTGCCCATAGGAAGGCGTGGGCTCTACCAGGGCGTAATTTTAAACATGCATTTACACTGGAAGAAACATCAGACGTTGCAAGTTATTGTGAAGACATTCACATCGGAAGAGGTCAAGGAGATTGCATGTGAGCTGGCTAGGTTGACTGGAGGTATAGTGCTTGACATACACGAAGATACCATCATTATGTACAGAGGGAAGAACTATTCCCAACCACCAACAGAGATTATGTCTCCCAGGATAACTCTCTCAAGAAAGAAGGTAAATAACCATTTTCACTTACCAAATCAACTGTTTTCTCATTTCACTTTGAGTTGTCTAACAAATTTAAGTTTAACATGTTAGCTTTTTTATAGTTTAACAACAAATTTTGTTTAGTTTAAGTCCATTGATTAGCTTAAGTTATGCCAGACTAGCGATAATCCAGATTAAGGTATAATTGAAGTAAGCTTTGGTTAATGCTACATCAAGCCTAGAGTCGCTTAGTCACCTTATGAAGTGGCGTAATCAAATGTGAGTATTAGGTGTTTCTCCAACTCATGAGCAAGGTTGAAGGACACATGACACGGACCCTCTTTTAGCCTCTTGCATATATAGGATTTCTGAATTTTCTCCACCACTTAAGCATGAGGATATAGTAGCCTAAGAAGTCATAGCCTGAGTGAAATAGTAGTTATAAGAGTTGTTTTCTATTTCTTCATACTAAATTTTTTTCATACATGTGTGATATTGGATACAAAACTGTCCAACTATGATGCCATTTTCACCAAGTATGATATACTGAAAAAGTATGTAAATATTTATCTGATCCACCTTTTGGTAAATGTTATATTTATGTTGAAGTCTAAATTATTATAATCTAGTGTATGAACTATTTTACCATATAATTCTTATGGTTATTCTTGCTGTGGGGTATGCTAATACTAGGGAGAATGATTTAGCATATTCCGAAGGTTATCAACTCGATGTTTTGAGTCAGTATTATGATGTGAAGGATCTGAAACTCCAACATTACAAACCTAGGTGGACAAAAGAACTATAACAGGAGACCTTAAAAAGTTAGCAACTGACCAACGCTAACAGTCCAATGCATACTACAAAATCTCCGGCCTGATTGGTTACAACATATGGCAGAAGCACAAACTTTATAAGGATAGCAGTTTACTCTGCTGAACTCGGGTTTGTAGCTCCCCCAGTTGGTGGGGTTAACTTTGAATGTTAACTGACCCATCAGCGAGTGGCCTGCCCATTCCCTTAAGGGAGGAGTTGGTTTTGCTATATTGGTGCGGGAGGAGATTCCGTTGCTGGTGTTACTTACTGTAGATATATCTTTTATTTAGTAAACAAAATCGAATACATTACACTGAGTTTTGAATTTTTCCGTTATCTCGCAAGAGATTACATTTTCTTATGGATCTGTTTTGAAAGATCAAGACGTGTTCTTACCTTGGTGAGTAATAGGGTCGCCTTGAAAAGTTTGAGAAGGAAACCGTAGGTTGATGGTTAGAGTTGTCTCCTGTTGGGTGGTGTTCCTTTCTGTAGTCAATTAGTGAAAGAAGGGCTTTATGATCCCCCAACATAATCACAAAAGTAGGTAAAATTACTCTCAGGGATGTAAAAGTCGATCTTCTTAGTTAATGCTAATTATGGAGTTCCTTGTTTGAGCTTGACTGTTTTCTTGAATATGCAGGCCTTGGATAAATCCAAATACAGGGATGGTCTTCGGGCCCTCAGACGGTTCATTCCCAGGCTGGAACAAGATCTTGAGTTGCTTAGGGCACAGGCACTGCATAGAGAAACTAAACCAGAAATTCCAGTGGAAAGCCAGGAGACTGGGTCTGGAAGCGTTAATCATGGACGTAATTCCAACCAATTTATGGAGAGCTCTGCACACAACTTTGCAAATATAACAACTGGATATGAGGAGCTGGATGGGAAAGAATCAGCAATGACAGAATCAGAAATGACGTCAGACTCTGAAGGAGCTTTATCTGATATATTTGAGACAGATACTGATGAGGATGACAATGAAGAAGATGCAGCAAGGGTGAAAGAGAAGCCTAATCTTTATTTGGATGAGTTTGAAAAATTTCCAACTGTTGACAGAGAGACAGAGGATTTTGAAGAGTATGTTCGTCGGATCTCTGCAGACTCAAAGAAGACTGACCAGTCGGAGAAAGATGTGAAATTACCTGACCTTGATGAGGTCGACAGGATATTCCTAAGTGCCGGCTCACTATTGAAGAAAAAGAAGACTCGAAGATAAGTAATTAGTCAGGTACTTATATAAAACTTGGCAAAAAGTGTTGCAATGTTTCAATTTACAGGAACAGAAGTAGTTGTTTAAATTACACTAGATAGTGTAACTTTTCGTATGCACCACCATCATTTCCTTGTTAATCCTGTAAATTGGATAGAGATGTGTTTGTAATCTCGTTTCCCTTAGAAATTTTCACCTCTACCGTCTCAGAAATCCTGATTTGTGTTCCTGGTACTGGGAAGAGTGAGTTTCTCCTTCATGAAGTTTTAAGTTCTTTAACAAGATTCATGTCAATATTGTAACGGAGGTAGTTTTTGTTACTGTCGATAACTTTTTCTCCTGTAGGGATCTCTCAGCCGTCTCACCGAATAGTTATCCTTGGGGTTAAGGTGGTGAATGTCTTCATTGCAAGATTTTTTTTCACCGTTCGTGTCTATCACACCCTGGGTAATTTGTTATTTGACTCGGCTTTGTGAATCTGAGGATAAGGAGACCCAATTGGAAAGTTAAAATGCTAGTGAGAGTGGTGATTGCAGACTGTCTGCAACAGTGAGTTCTAAGACTGAGATAACAGTCTGCCTGCAACAGTGAGTTCTAAAACGGAGACAATGGAACAAATTTTGATCCGTGATAAAAAAAACAAAAAACATATGCATTCCTCCAAAAAGCGCTGGCATAGCAGTTACATGAAGGCATGGCTTTTTCGCTACCCCTTCTTACAATGTATAATCACTATCCCTTCTTACAGTGTATAATTATAATTAGTAGGCATGGTTTTTTTTCTTACAGTGTCTAATTACTTGTCGGATCATAGGATTCATAGCTATCCCCGAGTCTTTGACAAGTATATGTCTTTGCAGACCACCAGGGAATCAATCTCCATGCAAAATGAATGCCACCAACATCACAGGAGTCTAATACTACCTTTCTCAAGCACAAGAATGCATATACGCATGTTCCAAAACGGATTAACCTCAAATAGAATAAAAAGAAGACATCCTCAGTTACTAAGTCAGATCTGCGAAGAAGTCTAAAACATCATACATCAATACTCTATCGGCAGAACATTGCCCTCCTCTAATGTGTGTCAAGTGTCAACCACAAATAAATAAGTATGCTTTTATTAAATTACCAAGTCTACTTCAATCAATCAACTCTGAGTAAGGGATTCATTACATTACTTATATAATTCACAAGAAACCCATTTGCAAGTACTCATTTTCTTAAGAGCTAACTCTTCACTTCAATTTGTTTAGGTTGATGCCGAGGGATCAGAAGTCCAAGACCTTCCTTCTGGCCATCAGTTTTGATTGCGGGATTGCTGTATTTTCTAGCCAGAAATGCTGGGTTAGACGTCAACACCCTTAACTCAGATGAGTTTCTGTTTATCTCTAAAACTTCAGGTATACCATCACCACATCCTTTTGACATGCCCACGTCAATCCGAATCGCCTTATTCTCACATACACCATTAATCCCTACCTGCTGTATAGTGTGACCCATAATCATTCTTTTTGCACCAGGAATCGTTGCAAGAACATGTTCTAAAGCTGAACAATCACAATTCTTGGCCTTCTCTTCAGAAAATCTCCTCAGCCAGACCACAGAATCTCTTCCTCTAAGATAACCTGGTGAAATTCTCCCTTTCAACCCATTAACCCAATCTCTTACTTCATTGTTAATCCTCTCTAACCCATACTCTACATGGTTTTTCAACAGCCCTCCATGGACAAAAACTGAATCACCAATAACAAGAATAGTCGGATTCCCCGAAATAAATCGTCCAGAAATAGGGCCATTTGGACGCAATGCAGCAATTCTATCCCTAAATCCTTGATGAAATTCTTTCCTAATCCCAGGAAAAACATTAGGAACCCCCTTATAAATATCATTCTGTTTATTATCAATTCCACTACACAAATTTTTCATAGAATTACCAATATTAAACCAACTAGTCCAAACCCTAAATTCATTCAAACTAGCTGGTGTAACATACCTGAAATCACCATCAACATTCATAATCTCATGATTCCCATTCATTGTAATAATCAATCCACCAGATTTCAAAGCTTCGTGCTTTAATTTCTCAAGAAAATAAAGGATTTTGATTTCATCATCACCACGGTCAAGTACATCACCAATTTGAACAACAGTGGTATTACCACCAGTCCATCGATCAGAATCATCAATTAATCCAGCAAGTTTAAAGGATTGTTTAGATTTTTCTAAATCTCCATGAAGATCTCCAATAGCTATAAGACGATCAGGAGAAGTGTATCTAGTTTGAATTGAAGTTAGGGTTTGTTTTGGTTTTTGTGGTAAGATGAATCCACTAAAAGAGTAATCAACAAATGCATCAATGAATGATGTGAGAAGTTGAGGTACTTCTCTGCATATTGTTGCTGGCTCACTCATCTCTGCTATCTTGTTATTGAATTTCAGAGGAGAATTGGAAAAAATTGAAGTCTGACTCTGAATGTCTGACCAAGTGACGGTCAGTGAATATATTGGCAAAAAGGGGGATCCGAAGGGTTTCAAAGAAAAGGTTTTATATTTACACCTAAAAGGCAGTCGGCCCCAAATCCGTCGGCATTATGTGTGCATAGATCAGGCATCAAAAGTGAAATGCATAAACCACTCGGGGAATCAACCATACAAAGATAAACTCATTACATTCATTCAAAGTAGCAACGGTAAGGCGTTCCTACGGGGACCTGCTATCTTCAAAGTAGCAATGGTAAGGCCGGTTCCTACGAGCACTGGCTATTTTTTCCATTTGCAATGCCAGATAGCAAGGCAAACCAATCGTGCCACTATGGAAAAACAATTAAGTGATGAGATGCTAAGCGATCTTATCTACAATGTAGACGATAGAGTTTTTGTCGTTGGCGATATTGACTATACCGCTTTATATAAATAATATCGCCAACGGTTGATTACTCCCGCCTATAAATACCCACACTTTCTACCATTCCTCTTTGCATCTTCTCTTCTTTCTCCAGGTTTTTTTCAACAAAAATCTCCGATCCCAGTTATTTCTCTCCATATATGAGTTTGAAATAAAAAGAACAGGGAAACAGAAAAATCAAAGGATCAACCAGGATCCCAACAATGGGATTGGATTATGAGCAGAATAAAGAATTTGAGTTTGAAAACGTCAAAAAACCAGCCGGTGATGGTATACTCACTGCGTACATATTTGGTCATCCCGAGCGAGATAATTAAGTCGCTCTAAGAGGTGTGTGGTCTGAGTTTAATATGGTGTTCAAATACATTCCCTCTATTCTTGGTGGCTTTTATATTACAACCTGAAAACTAGAAACTGTAAGACATAAATTGTTCAAGTTATATTAGAACGATGGTGGCGGGTTTGTTTTTCTTGCCATTCAATTTTTAGATTTAGTTTTTAGTTTCATGAACATATTTAGTTTTACGAACTGATTCCATTTCATCCAACTTTAATTATGAATATATTGTTTAATTAGGAGTTACACCGTTGGGTTTCTACATGTTGACGTGAATTACATATATGAGAAATATACTTCCATTTGACAAATAAAAGTTGGAGTCGAAAGAAAGATGGGGAGAATGACTTCAATTAATGTTGACGTGAATTACATATATGAGAAATATACTTCCATTTGACAAATAAAAGTGGGAGTCGAAAGAAAGATGGGGAGAATGACTTCAATTATTCGCAAATGATTTAGAAGGAAATCCAGATTATAGAAGATCCCACGGATTAACGGTGGTGGGGTTTAATGGTTTTTTGAAACATTATGCTAGAAAAATAAATGCGAAGAAAATAGCAAATAAAACTTATTTGTTCCCTGAACATTATGAGAAGATCGAATGTGTGTTTGTTTTTTAGACAATAGGCCAGTGTCTATTTCCAAATGCTAGCTCATTAACATTATTTGTTTTTATCATAACTTTGAATGACCATCGGTCAATGTTATTCATGTACCAAATAAATCCTGAATGGTTTTAGTGAGCGATAAGAGGTAAGAACCTTTTTTTTCCCATCATTTATTTATTATATTACAAATTTTGACATGATAATACTAACTCAATAATATTGTTATTTTCAGTATTGGTGATATACTTACTTACGTATTTGTGAACCTTATCTTTACAATGGTATCACCGTTTTTCTAGTCACACAGAAATATAATTATGGTAATTGGACAAACCAACAGATTTAAGATGGTCAACATGTTGATGTTGCTTAAAGGATTCAATAGTTGTGTGTAACAAGTAACAACATCGTTGACATGTCGTATCAGTCGATCGTTAAGTTTGAAGATGTGGAAGTCCAAAGGATGCTACAACTAAACCTTAAGCGGATTGTGTTATACAGTCTTATTTCTGAAAAGGTTGTTTGGTATATATTATGGTGAAAAATACCTTCTTCAATTGTAGGGAAGAAAGGTGAAAGTCATCTGTTAGAGTACTGCTCGGTCGAACTCGCAAGTTTTGATATCTCAAGCCTGTTGTTAATGTAAGATGCACAAAATTATATATAGATTTTTAGTCTACTAAATTCAAGTTTCGGACTAGGATTAGAGTATGGTAGTTGAGTATCAGACATCACTGGATAACCCTCGAAGATCGAAAACTAAAGAAGAACTGAAGACATTTGGAGACCTTCATCGACAATGAGGTATGTGAAAACTGAACCATCCAATTTACTAACGACATTTACCATTATGAGACTATGTCGTATGATTGCAGTAGATTTAATATTGCAAATAAGAAATTCTGAGTCAAGCCTGTATTGATAAATCACTCGAAATATGATTCAAGAAATGGATGTTCATAGATCCTTAACAATGTTGGTTGAGAACAATTTATTGTTCATGAACTATATTTGTTTTAAGTTGATCATTTGGAAATTTCCCAAACAATGATATTTATTATCAATGGTCATAGGGAATGTTTTGAATTGCTTAAAAATAGTTTTCAGAACATACTGAATTCTGGACACATGGTAGGTGCACATACCCAGTACGTAATGATATGAGTTCCGGAAGGGGATAGGTACGCATACCCAGTACGCGTAATCGATAGTTCTGAGATAAATAATGGGAAGGAGGTACGCACACCAAATACGCGTACACCTGGGATCTGAGTTTGTGAATGACTCGGGATACACATACCCGGTACGCATACCCTAAGAGCTTGAGTTTGCGGACTGTCCCATAGGTATGTGTACCCCTATGCATACCTACCAAGTTCTGAATTTCGCAGAAGCTCAAGAACTTTTTTCCAAACATGTGTAGCTTTGCTACAACTTTCTTAAACACTTTTAAGACACCTTTGTTCACCATTCTGTGTTTGTGAATCATGGTTTAAGTCTTGAATGTTATTAAACACCACTTATGAAAGGCATACCTGCCAACATGAATTATCATCATTGTTAACAGTTCCAGAACCCTAGACCATATTTATATTCTTATGTATATTTTCGAGGCGGACTTATCACATGTTTTTCAAATAAGAATTTCATCTAAACTGAGAAAGTGCTTATTTGAATCTCAAGTTATCTTAGCTTGAATTCAAAGCTACTTATATATAAAGAGAGACTCTTGCAACATGCTTACTCAATCTCTGGCACTTTTGTGTCCTAGTTGCGAAGCTAGAGTCGTCATCTGGAACCTAAATTTCTTTTGTGAAATATAATTGGGTTACGACTTAAAGACTTTACCTAGGTATTCGTGAAGTTGTGTCAGACTATCTTTTGATAGTTCTTGTATCATGATCCTGTTTTTATTGATATCTGAGGTTTTCATAATCTTAGATAAGGAACGAGATAGATAGAGATTACAAAGTTCTCTTCGCCTCAGATTTTGTGATTCCTCAAGATAGATGTCTAAAACTCTTCTTCTACGATTTGTTTGGATTGTTCTTGAGAGGTGGTTAGTAATCCAGGATTCTTAGCTAACTGAGTATAAGTGCTTCGGATTCGTGAGGTTTCCTAGAATTTTTCTATTGCAAACAGATTTCCAAACATATACTGAAATATCAAAAGGAAAATAAAACAGTTTTATCTGTTAGATGAAGATTGGTATCAAAATTCTCCACTTAGGTTGAAGCAACTCTCATGATGTTAAGGACATTAGCTAAGAGAATAAATTGTGAAGAACCTTGTAAAGTTCAAGAGGGAGCATGACTGTAATTGAATTGCTTGGACGGTTAATTCGGTCTCAACTACGTTTCAGACCGAAGTTTGATAGTAGGCTAGTGTCTGTAGCGGATTAATACAGTTTGGTGTGCAAATATGGATAAGTTCTCGGGGTTTTTCTGCTGGTGTAGTTTTCCTCGTTAACAAAACTTCTGGTTTCTTGTGTTTTTCCTTTTCCCAGATATATTGTTTTATCTTTATAACACAAGTAGTACATAACCAATTCATATAACTTAAGTCTTTATTAATTGAGATAAAAAAACAAGACTCGCTCTTGTTGAATTTGTATCTTGAAAGATAGGATGCAAGTTTCATACTTGTTAGAAATCGGATCCCCCTGATTTGGACACAACTAGATTAATCTTGGATATTGATTTGTGAGATCATACAAAAACTCTTATACACAATCATGTTCCCAGATTTCTTAGTCTAGACATATTGATTGTGGAAGTGAAAGAGAAAAACTCTATATACACATTTTTGAAGGATTTTTAATCTAGATTTACTTGCAATTTTATAAGTTTTTTCATATAGGTTTCCGAACGAAAATTTGATGGTGTACTTGGTATCCTCTCTTTTTCAATTGGTACCAAAGCAAGAAAACAACGTTATACCTAACAAGTATGTGTTTGTGGCAATCTTAATCCATGAACAAGATTTCAATCTTTATCAATGTACTACCAGCCTTCGATGTCATAAGTTACTTATGGTGGAAAATGACTATGTGCTCTTTCATACAAGCTTGTGATTTCCAAACATGGATTCTAGTTGTAAAGGGGTATGTTCCTCCAATAGTTCGAGAAGGCAATATAAATGTTGTTAAGGACATAGTTGAGTATGCGAATTTGAAATCAATGTTGCAAAGCATAGATCAGATGGATTAAATGATACCATCCATGTCATAAGCCAAGATCTCCAATATCATGTGTCTATATGTACTACGTCGAAGGATGCTTGGGATATCTTAGAGACCGTATTTGAAGGGTATACTTCATAAAAAGAAGCAAGGCTTCAAACCCTAACTTCTGACTGGGGAAAGCTTTGTTTGGATGATTAAAATACGTTTCAGGAATTTAATCGCAAATTATTCGAGAAAGTGAATGTCTCTCATGTGTTAGGTAGCACTATTTCCGAAAATGGTATTGTAATAAAAAATCTGAGATCTTTTCCAGCTCTGTATGACTCTAAGTAACATGTCACCACATAAGTAAACGATCTTTCAACTCTTTCTAAAAGCATCCTTGTTGGAAAGTTAAAGATCTTTGATCAAGAAAAACACACTAAGGACGGAAAAGACTTGCCTTCAAAGCCTTAAAGAACATTAAAGTACTTGATAAAAGTTGTTAGAGCACTGCTCGGTCGAACTCGCATGCGTTGCTATCTCAAGCATGTTTGTCAATATTAGTGATCAAAACTATAAGTCTTGATTTCTAGCCTATTTATAGATGTCTCGGACTAGGAAATAGTTTATGTAGTTGAGCTTAGACTTCACGACGCTTATCACTTGAAGACGAAGAACTACTAAGAAGATCTTGTGGAATTTCATCGACAAAAGGTATGTGGAGACTTAAACTCGTCTATCACTTGGAAAGTATATTTCTACTTTATCTCTTATATTGAGACATAAGTCTTGTTACGATATAGTTTTCTCCATACACATTTGAGATTACGAGTTGAGTATATCTCGCTTACATATTTCTCGAAATATGTGTTGGTAAGCTTTCGCTTCGACCAAGTGCATCTTATATCATGAGAAAATTTCCGAGTAACATCTTACATGGTTTGTGTGATACAATCATTTGGTATAAGACTTGGAATGCTTCAATAATAATTATTTCAATATCTTGAAAATTGCCTTGATGCTAATAGTGTGTGAAAACGGCTATTGTCATTATAGAAGAATGTTTCAATGATTGAAATGAAGTGTTGAGATTATGTACCCATCTTTGGATATAAGCATATATAGTGCGTTCGCACATTAGTGTATAAATCCATAAACCATGAACCAAGAGTATGCATATGTGTATACGAAATTGGTGAATGAGACATGTTAAGTATGCGTACCCGTACGCATACTGGCGGAAGTTTTCTAACCAAAAAATTCTGCCGATTTTGGGAATTAACAAGCTCTTAACTAGTCACCTTAAGTATGCGTACATGTACGCATACTGGCGGAAGTTTTCGAACTGAAAATTTCTGCTGAGTTTGGAAACTAAACCAACTCAAACCCGGTTGCTTAAGTACGCATACCCGTACGCATACTTAAGCTAGTTACTTTATCAAATCGGTCAGTTCATGAACTAAAACATTTATCAATAAGGAATGCAATCTTTGCAAACCGTGGCTAAAATGTTCATGTATTGATTCGAGTGAATCAAACCGATTTTGCTTCAATTGTGTTCTTGTATAAATCCATGAGAATATAGCAATTGAAAAACTCTTTAAATAGTTTCATTTGAGTCATTTGAACTAGTTATGGTTAAGATGAATAAGGTTGATATGAGAATAATCATATGGCTAACCTCGGTTAACTGTTTATGAACCAACATGGTGTACACGTTTAGGTATGGTTACATAAACCTAAATGAGGGTACATTTCATTTGTGTGCAACAAACTAAGTTCGATCTAACGGTTGAAAGATATTAGCTTGGTTGAATCAGGTTTTTCATCTAACAGTGATTATTGAATACGTTGTTACCAAGGTAACTTGGATTGAAAACCATGATTTGAGAAATATATAAAGGAGAACTCTAGAAACTGGGAAACCTAATCCCCACACCTCCTGTGTGCTACTAGTTGCATAACTAGAGTCGATTCTCCTTTAACCTTAGGTTTCTTCTCGATACCATGTAGGTTAACGACTTGACGACTTCATTGGGATTGTGAAGCCATACCCAACTATTCTCTTTGTAGTTGTTTGATCTGATCTTGCTGTTTCTATCGTAATTGAGTGCAATTGTAAAATTGGCTTGAGATTTATATCTCCGATAGACAAGATAGAAAAGTAATCACAAACACCTTCGTCTCATCGTTTGTGATTCCACAATAACTTGTTTCGCTAGTCGATTAAGTTTATTATGAGGTGATTGATAATACTAGGATGTTCTTCGGGAATATAAGTCCGGTTTATCAATTGGTTCATGTTCACCTTGATTTATCAAAAGACGATACAAAAACTCTTGGGTATTTATGTGGGAGACAGATTTATTCAATCCTATAAACTTTTTTGTATGAGACAGATTTGTTTATCAAGTCTTCGACTTTGGGTCATAGCAACTCTTAGTTGTGGGTGAGATCAGCTAAACGAATCAAGTGCGTAGTATCCTGCTGGGATCAGAGATGTAAGGAGCGCAATTGTACCTTGAATCAATGTGAGATTGATTAGGGTTCAACTAAAGTCCAGTCCAAAGTTAATTGGTAGTAGGCTAGTGTCTGTAGCGGCTTAATACAGTGTGGTTTTCAATCTGGACTAGGTCCCGGGGTTTTTCTGCATTTGCGGTTTCCTCGTTAACAAAATTTTGGTGTCTGTGTTATTTCTTTTACGCATTATATTTTGCTATATAATTGAAATATCACAGGTTGTGCGCTAAGATCAATCAATTAGAATATACAACCTTTGGTTGTTGATTTACATTGATTGGCACTTGAACATTGGTCTTTGGTACCGTTCAAGTAATTCCTCTTATATTCAATCGGGCTCGTAGATTTCTATTTGCTGATTGTGGATTGAATTAAGAGTTACAGATATTAAACTCTTTGATATACTTTATTCTAGATTGAGTCTGACTGTCTAGTTGATTCTCTAGAAAGTGTATTGGAGTAAGTCCTCTCAGATTTCCAACCGAATTGTTGGGTGTGGTTGTTAGACCCCCGCATTTTCAATTGGTATCAGAGCAGGAAAACACGTTAAGGACCTTACAAGTCTGTGTTTTTAGCGAGCTGATATGGACAGAGGTGTTATCTCTATAAACGTAAAACCAGTCTTCAATGGATCAAATTACTTGTGGTGGAAAATTGCTATGTGTGCCTTTCTTCAAGCACGAGATTTTCAATCATGGGTTTATGTAGTTAATGGCTATGATGATCCGATTGTGGCAGTAGGGAATACGACCGTTCCTAAGGATATTGGTGCATATTACGCTTCTAATATACTTGTTGCAAAGCAAAACTCCGACGGTTTGAATGCCATCATACATGTCGTTACCCCAGATCTTCAGCACCATGTAACTACGTGTACTCGGTCTAAAGATGCTTGGGACATCTTAGAAACCGTATTCGAAGGAAATACCAGTGAAAAGGAAGCTAGGCTTCAAAACCTTAATTCCGATTGGGAAAACCTTCGTATGGCAGATGAAGATTCATTTGATGAGTTTAATCACAAAGTGTCTGAAATTGTTAATGCATCTTTTGCATTTGGGTAAGACTATTCCTAAAAAGGATATTGTGATGAAAATTCTCAGATCGCTGCCATCTAGATAAGATTCTAAGAAGCATGCCATCGTTGAAGGGAATAACCTTGATGCTCTCTTCATAAATACGTTGGTTGGGAAGCTAAAGATCTTTGATCATGAGTATAATCCAAAATTGGAAAGGATGTTGCCTTCAAAGCACAAAGGAACACTAAATTACTTACAACAAAAGTAAAAGTGTTTATGTCTCTGAGGATGATCTTTCTGAGACTGATTCACCAGATGAAGATCTTGACAAATCAGTCTCTATGATCACAAGACAGTTTAGGGATCTTCTATTGAAGAGAAGTAAACGGTTTTCCAGAGACAAACCTAGGTCATCAGTTAAACCTCACAATCGCATTCCTCCTAATAACAAGGATGCTGACGAGGATATGCCACAGTGCTTTAAGTGTAAAGGTTTTGGTCATTTTGCAAATGAGTGTTCGAACCGTAGAAAATACACTGGAAACAAAGGTCTTGCTGCAACCCTTGATGAAATGTCTGGTCATTATGATTCTAATGAAGACAAAAAATCAAGTGTTGCACTTCTTTGTGAAGATATTGATTTTGATAATATAGCAATACATACATCAATCTTGATATCCTTCCAGAAGAAGAGTCAACCAATCTGGAAGAAGAAATTAACCTTTCTGTTGGAAACTCTATGTCTGATTTTTCAGGTTCCACTATGTGCCTAACCGCTTTCACATCTCGGGCGTCTGAATCATCTTATCCAGTGACATGTTCTTATTGTTCACTCAAGGGTCATGAACTTTCAAAGTTTTTCAAGTACAAACACAAGATGAGACATTTCAAGAGACTTCAAAGAAGAGCAAATCCCCTAGCAAACAAGCTCAAACTCAAAAAACCGCTGAGGTATGTAAGATTTTATCCTCTTCAAAGAAATTGGTTTCCAAAGATAGGTCAAGACCACTAGAGAAAAGAGTAATGTCTAAACAATTTGATAGAAAGGGTTCTATGAATTCCTTTCAAAAAGGGGATGGTGGACAAATTATTGTTCACCTCAGCACAACTTGATTGTGTTGGTTTCGTGCATCGCGTCTCATGTGCCTGATCAAAAAGAGACAAGATTATGCACACCTCATGCTTTAAGAAAAGAAAAGTAGTTTTTCTTTTTAGTTTGTTTTTGCTTTGGTTTGCAAATTTGGAATTCGTTATTTTCAATTGATATTAGAAGAGACTTCCCTGTGTATTCAATAAAAGAGGGTTATTCTCAACAATTCTACTCTCTTTAGGGTCGTGAATTGTGTGTGGGTGAACCAGTGTGGTTAAAATATTCTGTAACCCTACATTTCTTTTTCCTTCTCTGAAACTCTTTTCATCTTGAGACTGCCTGTTGAATTTAAATTGTGATTTCCTCTCACAAACCCATACACATATGGATACTCCAAGCATCATATGCTCTGATGGAAATGATGTTAATATGATTTTTAAGCCATCAATCATAGAGGAAAAATAAAAATCTTTATTACCTCCAACTTTGAAAAGAAAAAGTAGGAATGTGAGGAAGCCAAGAGTTGTTCCTTCAAATTCTCAGAAGTTTTCTGATGTTCTTAAAGAGTTGAAGGAACCAAGGAAGGAGATTCAGCAAATAAAGGCTTTTGTTATGAGAAATCTCGAAATTCAGAAGGCCCTGGTTCGACATCATCAGCCTAGAAGGTTTGTTGGAATTGAATCCTTTCTCCATGAACCTTATGTTCCCATGGTTGTTGACGACAAGGAGTTCGGGAACGATAAAGAAATATTCATAGGTCTCAATGTCTAGTAAATCTTCTTTTGAGAATTTATTTCTTATGTTTTTAGAAGAATAACTAGGGTTTGGAATAACCATTATTGTGAGTACACATAGCTATGTCCAACGATTTTCATCTTCAATGTTTTAGATTTATTTATTTAAATTCTAAGTTATTTGGAAGATGATTTTTTTGCAATTTTAATCTTTATGATTTTATATATTGCAAATTGTTATGGGATATGTTGTTTACGTCCGTGAACCTATGACTGTCCCATACTTGTTCAAAAGTTATCTCTATTATGTCGGTATGAAAGTATTGATAGAAGATAGAATGAACTTTTGACATTACAAAAGTTAAATCCTTTTATGTCATTGTTTTGATGGAAGAAAGGATAAAACTTTTGTTTACAAGGATTAAGTCTATTGTATGTCATTGTGCAAATAGTGATGGAAAATAGAATGAATCCTTGTTTATTCCGCAGTATTGGTCGATCTCCGATCCACATTTTTGTGCATATACTGTGTTGCTCCATAAGTTTTCTTATGTTTGAGCATGAACAATTTAATTGACCATTATCTTGCGGTCAGTTTAGTTGTTGCTCCCTAAGTTCTCTTATGACGAGCATGACCAATTGAATTGATCACCTTTGTGGTTAATTTAGTTGTGTAATTCCAATTGAATTAATCATGGGTTTTCTTGTGATTAATTTAGTTGCGCTTTTCGATTGGATTAATCATGAATTCTTTTGTGGATAATTCAATTGAATACTTTGGATTCAAATTCATGTTTTCATGTGATTTGGTTATGTCCAAAGAAATCCTTCTTTTCTTGTGAAAGTAAGGTCGCCTTCTTTTTTCGGGAATGATATTTTATGGGGGAGATTTCTTTTTGAACTTGTGCTTAATTGCCAAATCTTTATGGGGAGTGCGGTTGTGGAATATTATAGGGGTTATCTTGTATCTTTATAAACTCCTTGATGAATGCATTTAGCTTCGGCTTTATGATGGCATCTAAATAAGTTGATATGGTATTCTCTTTTGGTCATGAAGTATCTCTATGAAAATTTCATGAGGATCCCACTAGTTTTCGTACCTTTCCCAATTTATATTGACAAAAAGGGGGAGAATTAATGTGTAGTGTGATACTACAAATACATATGGTTTACGGATCATTATGTAAGGGGGAGTAGTTTTCATGTCGAGATGAAGTATTGACTAAGGGGGAGTGATACATATCACCATAGTATTGTTGTCAAAGTTGTGATACAATTGAACTTTGATGATGTGTAGTAATACTATGACATTATATAACAATGATTGAGAGCATTTTTTTCTCATTGTTATCGCTACAAATCTTCAACAACTATGATGCTGAACTTACAACCTTTAGGATCATGGAGTACTTGGAAGTGACGGAGATTTCGAGTCGCCTTGAAGATGCCAAGGAGATCAAGCATTTGGATGAGAAGCTACAATTTTTATGTATTTTGTAATCTATATGTATTGATAGTTTTGTCACTAAAATTGACAAAGGGGGAGATTGTTAGAGCACTGCTCGGTCGAACTCGCATGCGTTGCTATCTCAAGCATGTTTGTCAATCTTAGTGATCAAAACTGTAAGTCTTGATTTCTAACCTATTTATAGATGTCTAGGACTAGGACATAGTTTGTGTAGTTGAGCTTAGACTTCTTGGTGCTTATCACTTGAAGACGAAGAACTACTTAGGAGAGCTTGTGGAACTTCATCGACAAAAGGTATGTGGAGACTTAAACTCATCTATCACTTGGAAAGTCTATTTCTACTCTATCTCCTATATTGAGACATAAGTCGTGTTACGATATAGTTTTCTCTATACACATTTGAGATTTCGAGCTGAGTATATCTCGCTTACACATTTCTCGAAATATGTGTTGGTAAGCTTTCGCTTCGACCAAGTTCATCTTATATCATGAGAAAATTTCCGAGTAACATCTTACATGGTTTGTGTGATACAATCATTTGATGTAGGCTTGGAATGTTTCGATAATGATTATTTCAATATTTTGAAAATTGCTTTGATGCTAATAGTGTGTGGTAACGACTATTGTCATTATAGAAGAATGTTTCAATGATTGAAATAAAGAGTTGAGAATGTAACCATGCTTGGACATAAGCATATATAGTGTGTTCGCACATTAGTGTATAAATCCATAAACCGGGAACCAAGAGTATGCATATGTGTGTATAAGAAATTGGTGAAGGAGACAGGTTAAGTATGCGTACCCGCACGCATACTGGCGGAAGTTTTCGAAGCGAAAATTTCTGCTGAGTTTGGAAACTAAACCAACTCAAATCTGGTTGCTTAAGTACGCATACCCGTACGCATACTTAAGATGGTTACTTTATCAAATCGGTCAGTTCATGAACTAAAACATTTATCAATAAGGAATTCAATCTTTGAAAACCGTGGCTATAATGTTCATGTATTGATTCGAGTGAATCAAACCTATTTTTCTTCAATTGTGTTCTTGTATAAATCCATGAGAATATAGCAATTGAACAACTCTTTTCCATTTGAGTCATTTGAACTAGTTATGGTTAAGATGAATAAGGTTGATATGAGAGTAATCATATGGCTAACCTCGGTTAACTATTTTTGAACCAACATGGTGTACACGTTTAGGTACGGTTACATAAACCTAAATGAGGGTGCATTTCATTTGTGTGTAACAAGCTAAGCTCGATCTAACGGTTGAAAGATATTAGCTTGGTTGAATCAGGTTTTTCATCTAACGGTGATTATTGAATGCTTTGTTACTAAGGTAACTTGGTGTAGATGGGGAAAAAACGATTTGCTAGTTTTTAAGGAATTGAGGAGACGACCGTACGGAGGAGACTCCTCGAACCGAGCGAAATATTAAACCTCACACAGATGCACCGCTGCAAAGGGGGTGCTTTAGATTCGAGAGATCAATCTGTAGTACTCCGGCCTAAATCAAGACAATGATCGTTCCAGAGTAAATTCGGTCATAAGAGAGAATGGGTTGATCTGTAGGAGGGAAGCTGAGAAATGTGTAGAATCAATGGTAATCAAAGATTGTGGGTGTGTGAATTCTGAATATGATAAGCTCTGAATGATTTAAATTGCTCAATTGAGAGTAGTTGCTCAATTGATGAGTTGATGATCTCGTGTTGTCGATGAGACATGAGATTGATGATGTTCTGTTCGTGTGTCCTTCAATCATGATTCAGAGACTTATTTATATTGCTGGAATTGTATACACCATGATCCCATGAAGTGTGACGGTTGATGGAATCAAGGAGTGGGTAAGTGGAGATCGTGTTTGAAACCAATTTCTCCACGTGTGGAGACTTGGTCGATTATCCACCCACTACCTCGTGAATTCCTTCAACTTGATTGCACGACTTACTCACATTCCATCGTGTGTTTGAACACACGTGCCGTAGACCGCCAGACCAAAACCCTAAGTGATATCCCCCAAAGTGACACGATTGACGTCTCGTGGTTTTTTTAGTCAATTGATGTCTTCGTGGTTTGATGATGAGTCCATGTAGTTGCTGAGTTGAACATGATGTTCTGAAACTCATGAATTGAACATGTCATGGGACAGAGGTATAATTCTTACGATGAAGTGAGCAAGTATTGCTCATTCGATGGATCGTTGAATATTGATTGTCGAACCAATATTCCTTGGTTTGAGCAAATATTTATCATCTGAGCAAGTGTTGCTTATGTGATGAATTGTTGAATATTTGATCGTCTGAGCATGTGTTGCTTATCTGATGGATTATTGGCAGCGTACTAAAAATATTAATTAAATACTGGTCGTTGAACCGAGCATAATTAATAAAATTAATGACCATGAGGTAGTCGTAAAATTATTAAGGTTGGAATCTGGAACGATGATCCTTGGATTCAGAAACCCTAATTTGATCAATTGATGATCAATTCATGGTTCGTTAGAAGTTTAACCATGGGACGAAGGAGGGAGCGACTACATGGGACCGTGGATCAACCATGTAGTGTCCATATGCTCACGTGAGAAAATACAAAGAACTCCTGAAGAGTTGAAGATTTGTTGGTGAAAGAATGATTAAATACTGGTTTAATCATTTATTCGAAAATGCTCGTCTAAGTCTTAGGTGAGAAAACCTAATTAATTATGACGGAGTGAGGGACCAACCATGAGGTCATGAAACCGGCCTTGGGTAGTCACGTCACCGCCTGATGATCACTTCATGAAAATCCAAAGTGTTTGGAAGAGTTTTGGACCTAATACGTGCAATTGTGCAAATTAGGTCAAAACTACGAAAATTGATGGGACCGGCTTCCGTGAGCCAAAGAGCTAATCTTGGTCGGTCAAGATAATGTGCTTGCGTCCCCAAGGCGTTCGCGTCTCAGTCCTGAGAATTTTGATATTTTCTGGCGTGCAATTGAGCGTCCATTCGAGAAGATATGCAAAATTAGGGTTTTGCTGAAACGAGGGAAACTTCATGAGATGATAGAAAATAATTATAAAATAAGGAATGAGGAGTCGTGGGACCGCCGTGGTCAAGGCATGGTCGGCCAGTCGTGACCACGGTCACGTGGTGCCTTGTCCTTAATTTTATAATATTTTGATGATTTTATGAAAATTCATGAATTTTTGAGAAATTTGATGAATTTAGGGAGTTTCCATGAATTGAAGGAGTTTTCATGAGTTGAAGGAAGCAAAGAATATTGAAATAATAAAAATAAGGGCATGTGGGACCGTGGAAGGCATGGTCGGCCGGCTTGGGCCCGATCCCACGAGTTTCCCTAATTTTTGTGTATTTTCATGTATTTTTGATGACATGAGGGAATTTTTCCTAATTTGAGAGAAATACCATGAAATCAAGGAATTTGATGAATTCAAGGAAAAACTAATAATAAAATAATAAAACAAAGGGGCGTGTGGGACCGGCTAGGGCATGGTCGGCCGGCTAGGGGCCCGGTCCCACAAGTTTTCCTAATTTTATTTTATTTTATTATTTGATGGTTTGTGCAAAAATACCATGAAATCAAGGAGTTTTTTCATGAAATTAGAGAAATAATAATAATAAAATAGTAAGAAACCGTGAGGTGTGGGGCCGGCCGGGACCAAGGCATGACCGGTTGGCCAATGGTCATGCCACACACTCCTTTCCTTAATTTTATATTATTTTTTTACGGATTTATGAAAATACCATGAAACCGAGGAGTTTCCTCGAGACGAAGGAGATTTGATCAAACGAGAGAATTTTCATCAAATCATGGAAAATAACAAAAATGTATTAAAAATATAAAAATTGGCGTGGAACTGACCACGACACGGTCGGTCGGTCGTGTGTCCGTGCTCCCAGCACCCTGGTCAATATTTTTAATTATTTATTATTTTCTTCCCTATTTTACATAAGTTCATCGTTTCGTTGTATTTTTAAATACTCGTTCGTGCGGTGACTGTTAGTGTATCGTCGTTGAATACACTTTCACCATTTGAATCGGGGTTTACTTAGAGGTAGCTCAGACGCCCGGTTGTTGGTTATTTATTACTAATTGTGGAATTCAGTGGAGAATAATTCACAAAACTGAGTAATAAGATGTTTATTATTAATTCATAGGACCAGCTGAGGATTCGACTACGAATTCAGAATAATAAAGTGAGCATTACCATTCCATGGGATCGTAGATTCGACCATAGAATCGGAGTAATTAAGATTTATCTATTACCATTTATGAGACCAGTTGTGGATTCGATCATGAAATCGGAGTAATGAGATAATATAGTTATTGTTATTCTATGAGATCAAGTCGTGGATTCGATCATAGAATCAGAACAATCGTTATTGCCATTCCATGGGACCAGTCGTGGATTCGGCCATGAAATATGAGCAATTGTAATTAGGAATAATTAACTTTGTGGCTCTATACTAGAAGAGCAAGCTGTCTAGGAGCATTAATTATCCCGATATGAGCTTGCCGGTAAGTTATATCCTTTATATAGTCAGGGTAAACTTGTTGTTTGTTCCTGAAGACGTTATCGCTCTATACTAGCAGAGCAAGCTGTCTAGGAGCCGTCCATCTCGTGATACTATATAGAAATAATCACTGAAAGTGTTTAGTATTCATGAGATATGTCGTTGTCCAGTCGTGAGACTACATATCTACATGTACTCTGAGAGAAAGTACTCTCCGTTGAGAATTCGATGAGAGACCCGTGTCTCAATACTTACGTATGATTGCTGGATCAGAGCTTCGTATAATTATGAGTTTACGATTTTAGCCCTTGTCGAAAATCCACCATCTACACTTGGATTGCAAACCCTGATTTGAGAACTATATAAAGGAGACCTCTAACAACTGGGAAAACCTAATTACTAGTTGCATAACTAGAGTCGATTCTCCTTTAACCTTAGGTTTCTTCTCGAGACCCTGTAGGTTAATGACTTGAAGACTTCATTGGGATTGTGAAGCCGGACCCAACTATTCTCTTTGTAGTTGCGTGATCTGATCTTGCTATTTTTATCGTGATTGAATGCAATTGTAAAATTGGCTTGAGATTTATATCTCCGATAGGAAAGGTAGAAAAGTAATCACAAACACCTTCGTCTCATCGTTTGTGATTCCACAATAACTTGTTTCGCTAGTCGATTAAGTTTATTGTGAGGTAATTGATAATACTAGGCTGTTCTTCGGGAATATAAGTATGGTTTATCAATTGGTTCCTGTTCACCTTGATTTATCAAAAGACGGAACAAAAACTCTTGGGTATTTCTGTGGGAGACAGATTTATTCAATCCTATATACTTTTCTGTGTGAGGCAGATTTGTTTATCAAGTCTTCGACTTTGGGTCGTAGCAACTCTTAGTTGTGGGTGAGATCAGCTAAGGGAATAAAGTGCGTAGTATCCTGCTGGGATCAGAGACGTAAGGAGCGCAATTGTACCTTGAATCAGTGTGAGATTGATTAGGGTTCAACTACAGTCCAGTCCGAAGTTAATTGGTAGTAGGCTAGTGTGTGTAGCGGCTTAATACAATATGGTGTTCAATCTGGACTAGGTCCCGGGTTTTCTGCATTTGCGGTTTCCTCGTTAACAAAATTCTGGTGTCTGTGTTATTTCTTTTCCGCATTATATTTTGTTATATAATTGAAATATCACAGGTTGTGCATTAAGATCAAAATTAGAATATCCAACCTTTGGTTGTTGATTTACATTGATTGACACTTGAACATTGGTATTTGGTACCATTCAAGTAATTCCTCTTATATTCAATCGGGCTTGCAGATTTCTATTTGCTGATTGCGGATTGAATTAAGATTTAGAGATATTCAACTCTTTGATATACTTTATTCTAGATTGAGTCTGACTGTCTAGTTGATTCTCTAGAAAGTGTATTGGAGTATGTCCTCTCAGATTGCCAAACGAATTGTTGGGTGTGGTTGTTAGACCCCCGCATTTTGAAAAGTGAAAATATCAGTGCCTCTGAGAAACGTGATGTTGATGACTACGAACCGTCAGATGAAGATCTCGATAATTTCGTGTTTCTCATCACAAGACAGTTTAGAAATATTTGTATGAAGCGAAATAAACGTTTCTCTTTAGAACCTCTGTCATCATCAAACAAACCACACAATGGTGTTCCTCCTAAAAATAAAGACTCTAACGTTAGTGATGATGAGGACATGCCTCAGTGCTTCAAGTGTAGAGGATTTAGTCACTTTGCTAATGAATGCTCAAATTGCATAAAATACACAAACAACAAGGGTCTTGGTGCAACACTTGATGAAACATCTGATTATTATGACTCACAAGAGGAAGAATTAGGGTTGCACTCTTGGCTTAATCTGTAAAATTTTGATGAATTTAGTAATACTCAATTTAATCTTGACAGTTTCCTTGATGATTCTACATCAATTTCTCTAGAGGATTGGTGATTTTTTCTCTCACTAATGAAAACTCCATTGCTAACGTTTCAGTACCATAACAATTTTGTTTGTTTGCTGAAATAAGTGAAGTTCTCGAATCTCTCTCCAACCGAGCATGAACTTATTGTACCACTGAAGGACATGATCTCAACAATGCTTCAAGTACAAACAGAAAGCAAGAAATGTCAACAAACTGCAACAGAGGGCTACTTGTTTGAAAAATATGCTTCAACTCTTCCAAAAACCAAATCAATCCAAGGTATGTAAGGATGATCCTTCTTCTCCTAAAAGTTTGAATAATTGTAAGTAAAGGATAACCTAAAAGAAGGAAGAGAAGATCTAAACGATCAAGAAATACGGAAGTTGACAAATCCGTGTAAGAATCTAGTGGTGCACTTACTGATACTCACCTCACCATGACTTGATTGTGTTGAAATGTGCATTCTTGTCTCATGTGCCCATTTAAAAGACAAGAACTGTGCAAAACAAGGGCTTAAGAACAAAATAACCTAGTTTGTGTCTTGAATATTAATACTTTTGATGTGTATTTTTTAATTATAAAGTGGGGCTCTAGTTTTATGATATCCTTTGTCAATTGTAGCCAATAAAAAAAAGAATAATAAATATTTATCAATAATTGTTGAGCCTCACTCAATCGATATGAGTCTAGTTATGGGTAACGTATCATGCCCGAGTCTTGACATGGTCATAAAATTGATCCGTCAAGCTATTATCTCTCCATCATCTTTAAGTCATCACATGATTTATTTCTACCACATTGCTAATAGTGAGTCCAAAATATAACTACTCGATGTGGGTATCAATAAATCTTATGCTCTTGTATTAACTTCTCCCTGCCTATCTGGCTCCCAAGCAAGAGACGAGAAAAAAATCCATGAGGATTTCTAGTCGACTAGATGAGATATTAAGTATGTTCTTGGAAAAATTATCTAACCATAGAATCGATATTTAAACTTAAATAATATATTGTTGTTAATTAGTGAAACATTTATATATTCTTTGGGGCGCATATTATACATTAACATCTTCATATTCTTTATACTTCAAGTAATGGTGTTGAAAAAACTTCTCCTTGTAAATAAAGTATAATCTTGGTATTTCACTTTTCATGTTTGATTCCTAGTTCATGAACGGAATCCTTATTCTCAAGAATTTATACCGTTCCGGAACTTCTCACGCTTGGTCATCTACTCTCACTTTATTTTTGGGATTCTTACAAAATTTGCTATTGGAGTGATATATATATATATATATATATATATGTATGTATATGTGATTCACGGGAATTCTAAAATCACATCCTTTGATAAATCATTGAGACTCCAAGTACTCTCTCTTCCAGTGAGACACGTATCCTTATGGTTGTTGATAATCTTACAATTGTCAAGGAAGATGAAAAATCTTACCATAAGGAGAAAGATTCATTCATTAAAAGAAAAAAGAAGAATATGATGAAGACAAGAGCAAACTTAATAAGACCAAGACGGAAGTGCATGCTCTTAAAAAAATCTATTCTGCAAAAATCTCCCGAGATTCAAGAAGCACTTATCAACACAACAACCTAATAGGTTCGAAGGACCAAACATCTTCATTCATGAAACCTATGTTCCAATGCCAGTTGCTGAGAATTATTTTCGAATGATGAAAAATTCTTCAAGGGTATATTTTCTAGTTAACTCATTGTAGGAATTTTACGAACAGTAGCTTTTCGTGTAGCCTATTTATGTGTTTTACATTAGCTATTTCAAATAATATCATCTTGCAACTGTTAAAGCTTATTTAGTTAAATTTTACTCTGGAGATGATTACAACACCTAATCTTTATCGTATTGCTTATTTTGTGAAATTTGTTATTTCATATCATTTTTCTGGTAACGTATATCTCACATGTTCTCATAGGTCAAGCTCTTAACTCTTTTTGTCAGTCACTGACTAAAAGAGGAGTAAACTATTATGAGAATTACAATATTGATCTTCTCACGATTACACTCTATGAATATATTGTAGGGGTTCCATAAGATGTTCTTAATTTTCGCATTTCCTCGGCGAAACCGTAACTGGCAGGGAATAAGATCGATAACTTTAATCTCTACATGCATACATGGATAGAGAAGATATAATTCTTATGTTGAGTCACATCGCTAAAATTATGATATTTGTTCATAATTGGCCAAGAGAATAATTTTTTCGATGACTGTTTTTCTCACGAAAGTAAAGTTTCTTGGTGCTTTTAAAATTAAGATCATTGTTTTTAACTTATTTTTTGGTAACTGGAAAGAAAAGGGAAAAATATTTGGGACTGTTAATGTCCAAGAAATCCTTCTCTTATAATTAGAGAAAGGTTTCTCATGTTGTTCTTATGAGAATGACACCTAATGGGAGAGAGTTCAATTTTAACTTGTGCTTAATTGCCATGTCTTTATGGGGAGTGTGGTTGAGGAATTGTAGGAGATGGTTGTACCTTTATCCCTCCTTGATGAAGACGCTAAGTTTACTCAGTGGAATCATCTAAATAAAAAGTTGGTATGTTATATTTAGTCTCGATTTGTGTAGTTCCTTACGACCCCTTTATGTTTTGCCTTTGCCAATTTTGTTGACAAAAAGGAGGAGAATTATTAAGTATCATTCTACTATAACATATGGTTTTTCGGAACATTATATAAAGGGGAGTGGATTACAAGTTGTAGGTTTTACCTATTATATAAAAGAGATAAGAAAACACTAAAGGGAGAATATATCGGACTTTGAGGTAGGTAAAAATAATACGCATTGATGACAACCATTGAGTAGATTGACTTCGTCATTCTAGAAAATCTCTAAACGAGTATTCTCATAAGTTGTTATTGTTACGTATCTTTAACAACAAAGGTGTTGAAATGATCATATGCAGAACCATAGAAGAATGAACAATTCAAGACGACGTTGAAGATTCAAGGAAATCAATCATAATGGATTTTGAGTTGAAAGGATTTACTGTATCCATATGTATTGATAGTTTTTCCACTAGAATTGACAAATGTGGAGATTGTTAGAGTGCTGCTCGGACGAACTCGCAAGTTTTTCTATCTCAAGGTTGTTGTCAATGTTAGATGCACAAAACTATATCTTGATTTATAGTCTACGAAAGTCAAGTATCGGACTGGGATTAGAGTACGGTAGTTGAATATTAGACATTACTGAATAACCCTCTAAGATTAAAGACTGAAGAAAAAATGAATACATTTGGAGAACTTCTTTCACAAGGAGGTATGTGAAGTCTGAACCATCCTATTTACTCACGATATTTACCATTCTATCTTATAAGATTACGCCGTATGATTTTAGTAAATTTAATATTGCAAAGAAGAAACTTTGAGTAAATCTTGTGTTGATAAATTTCTCAAATATGATTCAAACAACGGATATTCATAGATCCTTAACAATCTTGGTCAAGAACAATTTATTATTCATGAACTATTTTTTTTTCAAGTTGATCATTTAGAAATTTTCCAAGCAATGATATTTATTATATATGGCCATTGGGCATATTTCGAATTGTTTAAAGAGAGTTTTCAGAACATATTGAATTCCGGACACAGGGTAGGTAAACATACCTAGTACGCGTACCCTAGTGATCTGAGTTTCAGAATGAGATGGGTATGCGTACTGGCCATAGTTTTGAGTTCGAGAATGGGAAGGAGGTACGCATACCCAGTATGTGTACCCTGTGACTGAGTTTGCGAATGTCTTAGGGTATACATTCCTGGTACACGTACCCCAAGAGCTTGAGTTCGAGGATTGTGTTAGAGAACTGCTCGGTCGAACTCGCAGGCGTTGCTATATCAAGCATGTTTGTCAATATTAGTGATCAAAACTATATGTCTTGATTTCTAGTTTACTTATGACTAAGTCTCGGTCTAGGATAGTTAAGTGCAGTTGAGCTCCAGACTCCATGACAATCATCTTACAAAGACTAAGAACTACTCGAGGAATAAGTGGAACTTCATCCGACAAAAGGTATGTGGATACTTGAACTTATATGTCACTCAAAAGTCTATTTTATCTCCTACTCTTGGCCCAAAGTCGTATAAGTATGATAGTTTTCGTACATACACGTTTGCTATTTCGAACCGAGTGTACTCGCGTACCTTTTTATCGAAATATGTGTTAGTGAGCTTTTATTTTAACCATTTTCATCTTTACCCGTGACGAAAGTCATGAAGACGTTTCAATCTTGAAAATAGCTTTGATGACGATAGTCGTGAATAACGATTGTTATAACATTATAGAAGAATGTTTCAATGATTGAAATGTAGAGTTGAGATTACCAACTATGGATATAAGCATATATAGTGTGTTCGCACATTAGTGCATAAATCCATGTGCCGGAAACCAAGTGCGTGCATTTGTATGCATGCGGTATTGGTGAAGGAGACAGGTTGAGTACGCGTACCCGTACGCGTACCTGCGGAAGTTTTCATACCGAAAATTTCTGCTGAGTTTGTAAGTTTGCAAACTAGTAAACCAGTCACCTTAGGTACGCATACCCGTACGCGTACCCACAGAAGTTTTCGAAGCGAAAATTTCTGCTGAGTTTGTAAACTCAAATCCGGTAGCTAAGGTACGCATACCATACGCATACCAAAGCTGGTTATTTCTCAAATCGGTTGTTCATGAAATTAAAACAATAAATTACAAGGAATGCAATCTTTGCAAACCGTGGCTATATTGTTCATGAATTGATTCAAGTGAATCAAACCAATTTTGTTTCAATTGTGTCTATGAATAAAGACCTAAGCAATTGAACAACTCTTGAACTAGTTCTTATGAGTCATTTGAACTAGTTATGAGAAAGATGAATACGGTTAATGTGAAAGTGCTCATATGGCTAACTATTGGTTAACTGATTGTGAGACGATTGTGGCATATTGGCCTCTCATATCATCCGGCTCGATAGTGCGATGTAAGAGATGATTGTGGCCATAATTGATGAGGCAAGTTGCATTACATTCCTTGGATTCTCATACTTCCTATTAAGGCGTTCGACGTAATCATGCACCAATCGAGCATTGGGCATGGCCAGGAAAGTAAACTATATCGATATGCAAGTTAGCGGAGCTTGCATAAGCCGTTGGCATCATAAGGATGATCCAAGTAAAGTTACGACATGAGCATGAGCGATGCACCCTTGGCACACGCAAAATCGGTGCATGCTTTAAGCAGTGCCTAAAATAAATAAGAAAACGAAAATAGGTTGAAACAACCTATGTGTAAGACCAGGGCATTGACATATGCCTGGATAGAACTTGGAAGCTAGTGATGCATGTCATATTGCATCGACACTAGCCTTTATGGCACTAAACCCTTCGCAGAACAAGGGTAAGTTGGAACGCTGTATAAGCTAAGTATAAGGCATCATGCTTTCCAAGCATGCTTGCAAAGGAAAATAGACGTGCATTTGTCTGGCGTGAAGTAAAGTATTAAGGCACGGTTGATAATATCAGAGTAGCGCATCGGGGATTTATAGCTTGCGCGCCTTGTCGCGTTAGTGTAGATGTGGAAAAACAATTTGCTGGTTTTTTAGGGAAGTGAAGACATGACGGTTCGGGCGAGACTCCTCAACCAAGAAAACTGCTTAACCTCACACAGATGCACTGCACGAGAGTGCTTTGAGTTCGAGAGATCAATCTGTAGGACTCCGGCCTAAACCAAGTCAATGGTCGTTCCAGAGTCAATTCGGTCACAAAGAGGGAGATGGGTTGATCTGTATGACGGAAGCTGAGAATTGTGGGATCAATGATGATCAAGGATTGTGGATGTGTTGAAGGTTTCTGCAAATATGTGTAAATAAGTTTGATCCAGAATTGTGTGTAGACGATTGATTTCGTGTAAAACGAATGTCCTGTTCGGTCATCGATTCAGAGCTCTTTCATATTGTCAGAATAGAAACACATTGATCCTAGTAAGTATGACGGTTTCATGAGTGAAAAAATGGGAAAGTGGGAGATCGTGGTAAAACCAGTTCCATGTCGTGCGGAAACTTGGTTAACCGTCTACCCGCTACTTTGCTAACTCCTTCAACCGTTCACACGATTTACTCACATTTCTCATCGTGGATGAACACACGTGCCGTAGGCCGCCAGACCAAAACCCTGAGTAATATCCCCCTATGTGACGTAATTGATGTCTCACGAACATGGAGTCTGCAAAGCAAACGTGTATTTGATTAGTCAGTCTTTGACTTATTAGACAGTGAGTCTAAGTTTTGTTGAATCGAGCATGAGTGATCGAATGCTCAACGATTCATGGATTGAAAGTGTTGGACATTCTTAGTTATTGCTCGTCTGAGAAAATATTGTAAATTCGAGCAACTGAGCATCGATAAATTACTGAATATTGATAGTTGGATCAATATTCGAACAAATGAGCAAGTATTGCTCAGTTCGGCGAATTACTGAATATTGATAGTTGTATCAGTATTCGAGCAACTGAGCAGGTATTGCTCAATTCGACGAATTACTGATAAATTACTGAATATTGGTGGTTGGATCAATATTCGAGCAACTGAGCAAGTATTGCTCAATTCGACGAAATACTGATAAATTACTGAATATTGATAGTTGGATCAATATTCGAGCAACTGAGCAAGTATTGCTCAGTTCGGCGAATTACTGAATATTGATAGTCGGATCAATATTCGAGCAACTGAGCAAGTATTGCTCAATTCGACGAATTATTGATAAATTACTGAATATTGATAGTTGGATCAATATTCGAGCAACTGAGCAAGTGTGGCTCAATTCGGCGAATTACTGATAAATTACTGAATATTGATAGTTGGATCAATATTCGAGCAACTGAGCAAGTATTGCTCAATTCGACGAATTATTTATTGGTGACTGACCCAATAAAATATTAATTAAAATATTTGTAGACTACCAAATATTATATAATTAATCTAAATGTTGATTGCTGGATCAACATAAATTTATTAGTGTTTAAGCTTGCTCAGAATGATGATTTGTGGAGCATTTGTTCAAAACCCTAATTTTTTGATCAATTGTTCGTCAATTGATGAATTGTTGAAAATAGGTCATGAGTGAGGGATGGACCGAACACATGGGATGATTGACGACAATGTGGTGCCCAAATGCCCGAGTGAGCGTGCGCCAAGGTCCTTAGTTGACCGGTTGGTGAAAAACTGATGATAAAATGTCGGTTTCATCATTTATTAAAATAGTGCACGTGTGAGCGTTAGGTGATAAAACCTAATTATGGAGAAGTGGGGGTCGACCAAAGGGGCACGAAACCGTCCACTGGTGGTCGTGGGACCAGCTGATAGTCGTTTGAGCAAATTTCAAGTTGTTGGAAAGAGTTTGGACCCAATATGAGCAATTGAGCAAATTAGATCAAAATTATAAGAATATGTGGGACCGGCTCCTTGCAAGCCTTAGGTACGGCCTTGGTCGGTCAAGGAAGCATGCCCGGGTCACCATAATGTCTGTGTCTCAGTCATGAGAGTTTAGGTATTTTATGATGTGCGTTTGAGCAATATTTTGGATTTTCAGAAGAGTTCGATCTTTGACTGAAATTCTTGATTTTTGCTCGAATGAGCAAGTAGGACTTTGCTCGTTTGATAAATATCTTGAGAATATTAAAATAATAATATTTTTCGTGAACAACCTAGTCGGTCATGTGACCATTTGACCTTTTGGCTTTTTCATGGTTTGAGCAATATTTAAGGAAATATGAAGAAACCAAGATTTTTTCTCAAACGGAGGAGTTTCATGAGATGAGGGAAATAATAATTATGAAAACAAGGGATTTCAAGGTGTGGGACCGGCCAAGGCTAGGGCATGGCCGGCCGGCTAGGTAGCCCGATCCCACAACACCTTTCCCTATTTTATTATTTTTCATGAAACCGTGAAAATATGGAGAAACCGTGAGTTTTGCTCAAACAAGGAAAGTTGCTTGAATGAAGGAGTTTTCATGAGTTCATGAAAGTAAATAAAATAAGAAAAATAAAAGGAAGAGGCATGGGGGACCGGCCACGACGGCATGGCCGGCCGGCCGGTGGGCCAGGTCCCTGGGCGCCTCTTTTCTATTTTTATTATTATTTTCTCTCTCCTGTTTTGTGTAGGATTCCTCGTTTGTCCATATTTTCGAATGCTCGTTCGTGCATTTGGGTGCTCGTTCGTGCATTATTGTTGAGTACACTTGCACCATTTCATTGGGGCTTACTCGGTGATAGTCCAGATGACCGATTTTTGAGTAATTATTACTAATTCATGAAATTCAGTGGAGAATTATTCATGAAACGGAGTAATAATCATGAATTGTGCATCTATTACTAATCCGTGAATCCAGCCGGGGAATTCAGGGAACAGAGTAATGAGATGCATTGGTTATCTATTACTAATCCATGGAGTCAGCCGGGGATTCATGGAACGGAGTAATGAGATATAATAGATTATTTTCTAGGAATTCAGTGGCGAATGTCACGGTAAAATTAATCTATTGTAAAATCGAGATATGAGATAGTTGAAGCATCATACTCGTTTTGAAAGGTGCATAGTCAGGGAACAACGTGCAGCGTTGTTAACGTCCTGAAGGCGTTTAGCCCCCTCAACAAACAATTATGTAGGAGACCCACCTGAATCTATACACGATCTCTCTACATAGTCAGGGAACAACGAGTATCACCGACGTCCTGAAGGCGTTAATCCCTCTCAACAAACAATTATGTAGGAGGACCGCCGAATCTTTCTTCTATGTAGTGAGGAGTCTCTATGTAGTCAGGGAACATCGAGTATCGCCGATGTCCTGAAGGAGTTAAGCCCTCTCAACAAACAATTATGTAGGAGGACCGCCCAATCATGTTATTCTACATAGAGAGCATGATGAAATTCGGAGCATCGAACGCTCAGCTAGTGGGAGGCTTTTCTAGAAACATATTCATCATGGATCTGAGAGGAACTCGATCAGAGCTCGTGAAACGGTTCACGGATCGTAAAATATGAATCTTCACATGCGGGTCGGAAACATGCAGTATCATGATTTTACGATTTTGATCTTTGTCGAAAAATCCACCATCAACAGGTAGGCATAATTTTTCGGGTTGTCACAGATTTTCTCAATTGTTGTATCAAAAAAATGGTAGTTTTAATTTGTTTGATCCATGGTCAATGAAATCCTCGAATTTGACTAGTCGAAATTTCTCATCTCATTCTTATGAAATTATATTTGTAATTGTTGTTTTTCAAAATTAATGAAAAAATGGTTGAGACTTTCTTTACTATTTTTATACCAAGTTTATAACCATTTTCAAACCTATGTATTCTATAACAGCTTCTCATTTATCATTTCTTAATAACGATGTTTTTTTCCTTTATACAGAATTCACAAATATTTCTCAATTAAACTCAAATTTTATACAAACTGATAAGTTCAACAACCTAATTATATATTTTCATTCTGCTCTAAGTTGTTGATAATCATAACAATTTATTTTTTGGTAGATTTAGTTAGTCTACTAAGTTGTCTTAAATTATTACTTGCAAAGAAGATTTAATTTGTACCTGCACAAATAAAGCTCCCATAATGCATTTCAGGTGTAGTCCAATTGGAAAGATAATGCATTGGAAAAAAAATAAATCCAATGTAGGTCCCTGCAAAATTACGACAAATCAGTCTAGCTCTGGACAAACTTGAATGATTATCATCAAAATTAGTTTTAGCGATGCGCTTTTCAGGTGTAGTCCAATTGGCTATAGGACTTATCTCTGTTGCAAAATGATTATTTCCATGTGTAATTGATAGTTTCCAATCTTAGATGTAAAATATTATGATCCCAGTCAAACCAACATCTCTGATTTGGGCATTTTTGAACATTTTATAACATGTAAATTCCAGGAAAAAAAAACACATTCCAAAACTCGAAATTAATAAAGCATTATGACTACGACAACATTAGGTGAAGTTGTAGTTAAATTGGAAACAAGCCAACCATGAACATTCATATTGGACATACTTTGAGCTAACCTAATATCCATAACAGTCGAAACTCTTCCAACAATATCATATTTTATGAACAAATGTTGTATAGTTTCATTCTCGTGTTGGTGGAAAAAAGGCAGATAAAATCATAATGACTAGTTATGAACACACCACCATAAAAAACGTAGGAATCTTGATGGAAACTTAGATTTCAGAAAAAATTCAAAATTATTTTGAACATTATATTTAGAGCCTCTCCACTGGAATGTATGTGAAAGAAAATGTCTAATCCATGTAGGATATACATATATTTTTCTAAAAACCTTCTCCAACCTTAATTTCTTAAACCAATGTGTAGATGAGGTGGCATAGTTTTTGGTAGAGAATGTCAAAGCCAATGTCTAAAAATAGACATTCACTTAGAGGATGTCTTCTCATCCAACTCATCTTTTTTCCATAAAATCAATGCATCAATAAATATTCTCTTAATCAATCATTAAATGACACATATGCAACCGAAAAGATTTATAATTTATGGGTTGGAGATGTATATTTTTTACTCCTCATATTTATGAAATTATAACCATATATACAAAATTTATTTCAAGAGAACGTCTTGATTATGGTGCCACATGTGAAACACAGACATCTACCATTGGAGATGCTCTTAGTCATTGTCCCTGAATCAAAGCAAAAAGGGCGCAATGGTGATAGTAATTGCCTACACATGGCGTGGATAAAAAAAGAAAAATCAAGCCAAAACCTAATTAGTAATTCGCGTATTATTCGGGACCGAACAAATGCGCGACCGTTTCACGAACTACTGAAAGACCGGACTTAGTACATGCATATTGTGAGCTTCACGGATAACATGCGAATGTTTCAGATTCGCGAAAATTTGCTGGACTGATTCGATCAAGAGGGATTTTGAGAACTAGACCTCATGTTTCCTGTACAAGCGACCCAACCATTGTTCCACAAGTTGGGTTTCTTTCTTCTTTTTTTTTTTTTGAGGAAAAAAAAGGATGTATTAAGAAAAAAAAAGAAAAAAAGATGGCATGTACAAAGGTATTTACAACGTGGTCTCAGAACCACCCCAGCAAAAAAAAACAACCTCAAATTACATATGAATTATGTATTCCCATTGGTGAATGATTTGATTCATCGACAAGTTCTGAAAAATATCAGTCGAAGAACTCCACCACAAGTTGGTTTTTGTTAGATATTTGGTATGATTTATATACAATGCATTTATATCATTAAAGTCTTTTACTTCTTACCCCAAATTATGTTAAGATATTTTTTTTCTACCTTAAAGCCGACACATGTATAAAAATTGCTCTCTTAAGGTTATAAACACTTATCAATTCATTATGTATATGAGATACATTTTTGTATGCCAAATTTATATCTCTAAAACGAATTATACACATACGTATTTCGTTTCGAGCTACTGCCGAATCACTTACTGTTATCTTGATTTTTGATCGAATTTGACTTTTACGAGTTCGTATAACGCTCATTTACCGAATTCCATACATTACTAACTAGGACCCAAAGTACTTGCTCAGTGGTGGTGAGTAGGGCCGGTTTAGCCCATTCAAAACTCGTGCAGAGTACACACGACTCCCAAAAATAGTGACCCCTTAACAAGAAGATGCTTAAATTTGGAAAACAAATTAATAATATGATTTCAGGTGAATTTCCTCTACTGTGGTTAAGAGCTGAATCAAGCTTTGTTTTAGAATTTATGGACCCCCCAAAACATACATAAACCAATAGGAAGCTTTTGATTTTTCACACCACCAAACATTCATATCTTCGAGCCTTTGACCCCACATCAAAGCCCACTTTTTCTCTCTTTTTCCTTGTCTCGACTAAAATATAAAATGCTCTCTCCAAACCCTAATTTTTTTTAACCTGCAGTTTGTTCTTCTTAAACCCTCCCGATTGTTTCTACTCTCTTCATCGCCTTTCTCATGTTTTTCCTATTGCCATACTTTTTTTTTATTAATCTATTGCTTTTTTTTTGTTAATCGTTTCCTACTTTTCTTACTTCTTTTTTTTTGTTATTGTTGCACTAATGTTTGTTATTCTTTTATAAGTGAAGAGAGACAAATTCGAAAGATGTGTTTTATCTGATTTATCTCTTCTCTTTTTGATTTATGCCCCTTTTTTGTGGTAAATCATAAATGTTCTTATTTGTTTCGATTAATGTTATTTATTTTTATCATAATCTTAATCATCATATTTATCTGAAAACGTGTTATTTATTTATTTTTACTGATTTCTATATTTGTTTCCAAGGCCTAATCTCTATTTGTTTCGTTTTTTCTTATGAGCCGTTTTATTTTGTAAATTAGGTAATCACTTGTTGAGGTCAGGCTTCTTCAAATGGTAGCCTAATTCAGTTTTGGACCTTTTGGTAACCGGCTCTACGACCCTATTTATTTCTTCCATGATGAATTGTTTTTAGCTTCGAATATGAATAGCTAAGAGATTACAACTTTATAGGGCAATTAAGCTTAATAAAAACAATTTGAATGTTAGTATTTTAAATTGAACCGAATGTGCGTTATTTATTAAAAAAGAGAAAGTAAACGTTTTGTTTCAAATGAAGTTGGGGTAATATTATTTGAGCATTGATTTCTTTTCATAGGTGTGGCATGGCGAGTTGGATGCAAGGAAACATCAAAAGTTTTCTTTCTAATGTTCTTTATGGGGATTTAGGAATAGACTTTAATCGTTAGTCGTTCCTTTGCATTTTTTGTATACTTTCAACTGCCTTCATATGCATTTTTTGTTGTATTTATATAATCCTCTTATATTTTACTAACCAACAATGGAAAATGTTGTTGCATAAGATGATGCGGATTTGGTGTTTTAATGATTTCGGTGTTAGTGCTTCTGTTCCCAATATGAGGTTCCGTGTTTTTATATATTTGTGGCGATTCATGTTCTTAAGGATAACAAGCTGGGAGGTCAACTTGTCGTTACAAAAGAAAATGTTGCCGCAAAGGCAGAGAAGTATCTAATATTTCTGCCTCAAAACATTTATATTTGTGTTATGATTTTGAAATTATATATTGGTTGGTCTCATTGATCAACATGTGTTTACGTATATTTGAAAAACTTAGTATTTCATTCTAATGGAAACTTGATATTATGTGCAATACGTCATGACATTACCTCTGGCATGTTGATATATTGAAAACTTTTATTTCTTCAATGATTTTGGTTAGAAATTTATCAGTAGTTTTCAAGATTCCACTCAGCAACATTTTTTATGGTTTTCTTCTTGCACAGTAGTTTGTATCTCGTTTCTTTAGTTATGATTTCTGTAGATAGGAAAATATTACTTTCTTATATAGTAATTCAGTTATTACCATTGACATTTATGAGTGATATAAAGTCATGTTGCATTCTTACATTCTTGCTCTTTTAATGCAGGTTAATAACTGAAAAAGCGGCTGTCTAACAACCATACCCAATATTTCGCTTAGCAATATGTATGGACTAACTCCAATATACTTTCAAGAGAATCAACTAGACAGTCAGACTCAATCTTAAGAAAAGTATATCCAAGAGTTATATCTCAATTTCTTAATTCAATCTGCAATCAAACAAATAGGAATTTGTGAGCCCGATTGAATGTAAGAAATAACTTGGACGGTATCAAAAACCAGTATCCAAGTGTCAATCAATTTAATCAACAACCAAAGGTTAGATTCACAATTGATTGATCTTAAGAACAACCTGTGGTATTTCAATTATATAACAAATATAATGCGGAAAAGAAATAACATAGACACCAGAAGTTTTGTTAACGAGGAAACCGCAAATGCAGAAAAACCCCGAGACCTAGT
This sequence comes from Papaver somniferum, assembly GCF_003573695.1. NCBI lineage: Eukaryota > Viridiplantae > Streptophyta > Magnoliopsida > Ranunculales > Papaveraceae > Papaver > Papaver somniferum. The sequence continues at coordinate 63,821,034 of NC_039367.1, forward strand.
TCAGATTTGAACACCACATTGTATTAAGTCGCTACAGACACTAGCTAACTCCAAGTTAACTTCAGACTAGCATGTAGTTGATCCCTACCAAATCTCACATTGATTAAGGTACAGTCGCGTTCCTTACGCCTCTAGAACCACGCCGGATTCTGCGCACTTGATTCTCTTAGATGATCTCACCCACAACTGAGAGTTGCTACGACCCAAATTCGAAGACTTGATAAACCAATCTGTTTCACACAGAAAAGTCTATTGAATAGATAAATCTGTCTCCCACGGAAATACCTATGAGTTTTGTTCCGTATTTTGATAAATCAAGGTGAATAGGAACCAATTGATAAACAGACTTATACTCTCGAAGAAAAACATAGTAATATCAATCACCTCACAGTAATATTAATCGTATGGTAGCGAAACAAGATATTGTGGAATCACAAACGATGAGACGAAGATGTTTGTGACTACTTTTTATCTTTCCTATCGGAGATTAAATCTCGAGCAAATCTTAGAGAAGATAGTACTCAACACGATATAAAACAGAAATATCAGAACAAACAACTACAGAGAAAATAGTTGGGTCAGGATTCACAATCCCAATGAAGTCTTTCAGTCGTTAACCTACAGGGTTTTACAAAAACCTAAGGCTAAAGGAGAATCGACTCTAGTCGCTACTAGTATCAAACAGGAGGTGTGGGGATTAGATTTCCAAGTTGCTAGAGTTCTCCCTTATATAGTCTTCAAAATCAGGGTTTGCAATCAATGTTACCTTGGTAACAAAGTCAATATTCACGTTAGATGAAAACCTGATTAGACTCAAGCTAATATCTTTCAACCGTTAGATCGAACTTAGCTTGTTACACACAAATGAAAAGTGACTTCATTATGATATGAGTACCGTACCTAAAAGTGTACACCTTTGTTGGCTCAATAATAGTTAACCGAAGTTAGACATACGAACATTTACATATCAACCTTGTTCATCTTAACCATAACTAGTTCAAATTACTCAAATGAAACTAGTTCTAGAGTTATTCAATTGTTTATATTCTCATATAAATATCCAAGACACAATTGAAGCAAGTCGATTTTGATTCACTCAAATCAATTCTTGATTATTATAGCTACGGTTTGCAAAAGATTGCATTCCTTATTATATAAATATATTAGTTCATGAGTAAACCGATTTTAGAACATAACCTACTCAAGTATGCAAACGGGTACACATACCTAAGTGGCCGGACTAAGTTTGGGTTCGCCAGTATGTGAATGGGTACGCATACCTTCCAAACTCAGTTGAATTTCCAGAAATTGAACTTACGCCAGTACGCATACGGGTATGCATACTAAGTTCTAGGACTTTCATTAACCAACCAGTATACATACGGGTATGCATACTATGGTTCCCGGACTTGGAATAACTTGCAACAGTTAGCATACAAGTACGCATACTGTGCTATATCCAATTATAGTTAATTATTATAAATTCCCATTTCAATCACTGAAACATTCTTGGAAGACGACAATAGCTGTCTCACACAAACTATTAGCTTCAATGCAATTTTCAAGTGGTCGAATGATCAATACGAAATATTCCGAGTCTACATCAAATGACTGTCTCACACAAATCATGTAAGATGTTATAAGGCGATTTTCACATGATCATCTTTTGACCTTCGTCAAGAATATAAGATGAACTTGGTTAAAGTGAAATCTTACCAAAACATATTTCGAGAAATATGTAAGCGAGTTAAACTCAGCTCGAAATATCAAGTATAATTAAAGTCTATATAGACATATACGACTTTTGTCTCAAATAGGAGATAGAGTATATATATTTTCGAGTGATAGATGAGTTCAAGTCTCCACATACCTTTTGTTGATGAAGTTTCACAAGTTTCCCTTAGTAGTTCTTCGTCTTGAATTGATGAACGTCGTGAAGTCTGAAGCTCGACTACACTTTCTATCCTAATCCGAGACTTAGCTATAAGACTAGAAATCAAGACTTATAGTTTTGGAAACTAAACTTGACAAACATGCTTGAGATATCAACGCTTGCGAGTTTGACCGAGCAATCCTCTAACAATCTCCCCCTTTGTCAATTTTAGTGACAAAACTATCAATACATATGGATTACAACATAAATAAACTTTGTAGCTTCTCATCCAAATGCTTGATTTCCTTGGTTCTTCAACATTACTTGAAATCTTCGTCACTTCCAAGTACTCCAGTGATTCTGAACGTGTTCGACTCAGCATCATAGTTGTTGAAGACACATAGCTATAAAAATAAGATGACATTAGCTCTCAATCATTGTTATACAATGTCATAGTATTATTACACAGCATCAAAGTCCAATTGTATCACAACTTTGACAACAATACTATGGTGATAAATATCACTCCCCCTTAATCAATACTTCATCTCACAATGAAAACCACTCCCCCTTACATAATGATCTGTAAACCGTATGTATTTGTAGTGAGAACTACACATTAGTTCTCCCCCTTTTTGTCAATATAAATTGGCAAAAGTACGAAAACTAGTGGGATCATAATGAATTTCCATAGAGATACTTCATGACTAAAATAGAACATATCAACTTTGTTTCAATGATTTCACATAGTCGAAACTTAGTGTATTCATCAAGGAGTTTATAAAGATACAAGAAATCTCCTACAATATTCCACAACCGCACTGCCCACAAAGATTTGGTAATTAAGCACAAGTTCAATTAATAAATCTCCCCCATAAAATATCATTCCCGAGAGAACAACAAGAGAGATACAAGAAAACAATGATTTCTTTGGACATTAAAAAATTACATGAGACATGAATTTGTATCCATAAAACTCAATTAAATTAACCACAAGAGAACCCCATGATTAATTTAATCGAAAATTCTCAACATAAGAGAACATACGGAGCCGCACAATACTTTCACGTAGAAGTGGATCAGGAAAAGATCAATACTGCGAAATATTCAAAGATTCGTTCTATTTTTCATCAATATTTGCATAAAGATATATGTAGATGGTGGATTTTCGACAAAGCCTAAAATCGTAAAACCATAATCTTACATATTCCTGATCCAGCAATCAGATGAGTATTGAGGCTCATGTCTCTCATTGAAGCATGAAAGCTCATGCCACAAAAACCTATGACTGAGTATACTGTCTCTCAGATCATACATGAATATGCAGTCTCTCGGCTGAGGCAACGCCACATTTTATGAATACTGAGAAATTTCGGTAAATCACTTTATATAGAATCGAACAATTAGACGGCTCCTAGACAGCTTTCCTGCTAGTATAGAGAAATAATGTCTTCAGGATGTAACAATATTTTCCCTGACTATATAAAAGAAATATGACACTTCAACAAGCTCATATCGCTCAATTTTTGAATAATTAATGCTCCTAGACAACATGCCTGCTAGTGTAGAACCATCAATTAATTATTTCTAGTCATTAAATTCATTAACTGATTAGTAGAAAATCTTCTACATTTTCATAATATTTCATTACTTCAATTCATGGTTCTTCCCAGCAGAATTCCATGGGTTAGTGATAAATATTCAACATAGGGCATCTGAACCGCTATCGAGTAAGCCCCGACCAAAACGGTGCAAGTGTACTCAGCAATAATGCACTAACGAGCACCCGAATGCATGAACAAACATTCAAAAAATACGAAGAAACGATGAACCTATGCAAAATAGAAAGAAAAATAATAATAAAAAAATATTAGCTAAGGCACTAGGGGACTGCGTCCACCGGCCGACCAGTCATGTCGTGGCTAGTCCCACGCCCTATTCTTTATTTTATCATATTTTATTGTTTTTCTTTGATCTCATGAAAATTCCTTCATTTGAACAAAACTCTTTCGTTTTAAGGAAACTTCGCAGTTTCATGGTATTTCCTTTGTATCAAGGAAGTAATATAAAATTAGGAAAAGTGTCACGGACCGGGTTCACTAGTCGTACGGTCATGCCCTAGTTGTGTCCGGTCACACACCTTGCATTCCTTATTATTTTATTATTATTATTTCCTTCATCCCATGAAATTCCTCAATTTCATGATATTTCCTTCACACCAAGGAAAGGATATAAAATTAGGGAAGGTTCAAGGGACCGATGCACTAGCCGGTCGGCCATGCCCTAGCCGGTCCAACACACCCCTTATTTTATTATTATTATTATTTCCTTCATCTCATGGAAACTCCTTCACTTTAAGGAAACTCCTTTGTTTCAACAAACTCCTTGATTTCATGATATTTCCTTCAAATCATGAAAATAATATAAAATTAGGAAAAGTGCCATGGGACCGGGCTCATTGGACGGCCGACCATGCCTTAGCCATAGCCGTTCCCACATTTTGTGATTCCTTATTTTATTTATTATTTCCTTCATCTTATGAAGTTCCTCAGTTTGAACAAAAACCCTGATTTCTTCATATTTTCTAAATATGTTGCTCAAACGCGCATCAGAAAATATCAAAATTCTCAGGACTGAGACAAGAACACTTTGGTGACATGAGCATATTACCTTGACCGACCAAAGTTGGCTCTTTGGCTTGCAATATGTCGGTCCCACACATTTTCATCATTTGACCTAATTTGTTCACATTAGGTTTAAACTTTTCCAAACAACTTGGAATTTCATTAAACTATCGTCAGTCGATCCCATGACCAACCAGGGCCGGTTCCGCGACCCCTTGGTCGGTCCTTCATTTCTTCATAATTAGGTTTTATTTCCAAACTCTCAGACGAGCACTGTTTTAATAAATGATTAAACCAGCATTTAATCATCCTTTCACCAACTGGTCTACAAGAGACTTTGGTATTTGCTCACTCGATCTTCTGGGCGCTACATGCTCGACCCATCATCCCATGTAGCCGGTCCCTCCTTCACTTTGTGGTTGATTTTCAATAAATCATCAATTGATCAGCAATTGATCAAAATTAGGGTTTCGAATCCAAAGTTCATAATTCCAGATTCAAACACTAATAATTTTGCGTTGATCCCATGATCAACATTTTAATTGATTATACTCGGTTCAGTTGCCAGTATTTTAAATTAATATTTTATTTGGTCATGCTACCAATAATTCATCAAACGAGCAACATTTGCTCATATGATCAATATTTGCTCAGACTAAGGAATATTGATTCGACTACCAATATTCAACAATTCATCAAATGAGCAATATTTTCTCACCTTAACTATACAATTATATCTTTGTCTCAGCAGACATATTCAATTCATGATTCCTAGAACATTTGCAAATCACGTTCGACTCAGCAATACAAAGACTCATCGTCTCATAAAGTCAACAACTGACTAAATAAATACAGTCTGCCCTGCAGACTCCACAATCACGAGACATCAATCTTGTCACATGGGGGATATAAACTAGGGTTTTAGTCTGGTGATCTACGACACGTGTGGTCATCCACACGATGAGAATGTGAGCAAGTCGTGCAAGCAGTTAGAGGAGTTAGAAAAGTAGTGGATAGAAAATCAACCAAGTCTCCGCACGATGAGCAACTGGTTTTCACACGATTTCCACTTTCCCACTCTTTGATTCCAGCAACTGTCACACTTCATGGGATCAAGGTGTCTACAATTCTTGCAATATAAATAAGTCTCTGAATCATGATTGAAACAAAAAACAATCTTTCGTCAAACAGACAATAAGAGAACAAAAACTCAGTGTCTGAACAATTACTCTCAACAAAGCAAATCCAAGCAGTCAGAACTTATCTTATTTCTTCAAGCAGAATACACAACACACCTACAATTTCGATCACCATTGATCTCACACATTTCTCAGCTTCCCTCCTACAGATCGACCCATCCTCTCTTGTGACTGAATTGACTCTGGAACGGCCATTGTCTTGGTTTAGGCCGAATTCCTACAGATTGATCTCTCGAATTCAAAGCACTCCCTTTTTGTAGTGCATCTGTGTGAGGTTAGACAGTTCGCTCTGTTCAAGGAGTTTCCTACGCACGGTCGTCTCCTCAATTCCTTAAAAACCAGCAACTCGTTACTTAATATTTGTTATTAAAAGTTCATCCTATCTCCCATCAATATTTGCATAATGACATAATAGGGTTAAATTTTGACATATATTGGACAATCATAGTTCACGGACGCAAACACACATATCCCATAACAATTTTTGCAATATATAAAACCAATAGAGATTAATACTGCAAAATCATCTTCCAAATAAACTTAAGAAGACGGGAATAACTGTCTCACACAAAATATTAGCTTCAAAGCAATTTTCAAGTGGTTGAATGATGAATATGAAACATTCTGAGTCTACACAAAATGATTGTCTCACACAAATCATATAAGATGTTACCAGGCGATTTTCACATGATCATCTTTTGACTTTCGTCAAGAATATAAGATGAACTTGGTTAAAGCGAAAGGTTACCAACACATATTTCGAGAAATATGTAAGCGAGTTAAACTCGGCTCGAAATATCAAATGTGTATAATTGAAGTTTATATAGCTATAAGACTTTTGTTTCAAATAAGAGATAGAGTAGATAGATTTTGGAGTAATAGATGAGTTTAAGTCTCCACATTGGTTTTGTTGATGAAGTTCCACAAGCTCCCCTTAGTAGTTCTTTGTCTTCAGTTGATGAACTCCGTGAAGTCTAAAGCTCAACTACACTTTCTATCCTAATCTGAGACTTATCTATAAGTAGACTAGAAATCAAGACTTATAGTTTTGGCAACTAAACTTGACAAACAAGCTTGAGATAACAAGGCTTACGAGTTCGACCGAGTAGTGCTCTAACAATAACAACTTTCTTTTGGATGACAATGGGATCAAAGGAAGAAGTAATAAGATCTCACATAGATGATGCTCTACATAATACGTAGAGAAATGCAGGGATGTTTACCGTTTAAGCTAGATTAAATTGCTTCTACATGAATCAAAGACATGTTGAATATTAGGAATCTTTAGCTATCTTGGTACCAATAAAGATGGGGAGAAATTTGCGCTACCAGCAACAAATATCAAAAGTGACTTAATATATAGTTAATGTTTGAAACAAGCTGACGAACCAAATTATTTGGTTAAAATGTGAGGATCTCTTAGCTTTGTTTCTTTTTTCTATTTTTTTGGAACTGCGGTAGTCATATTATATTGGAATTTAGCAAACTCACAAAAGGTCATTTTACTTCACCAAAATGATCCATTTTTATTATATTCACAATAATTTAGGAATCAAAATAAATAATAATAATTTCAGTTGTTTGAACTTTGAAGTTTTTTTTTCTTTATTAACTTTTTACTAATCTTTAAAAAAAAAAATTTACACCATCCCTATCCTAGAATCCTAGTGGGATCTACATGGGTACGCTCAATGTAGTTAATATCGGATATCGGTTCATCTCGGCCGGGACCGATACACTGGTACGATTTTATATCGGGGATATTATCGTTGAAATATCGGTATAATATCGGTTCTGGATTTAGAGAGTATAATTTTATATTAAACATTTTCTCCACACATTTTCGGATAAAATATAATAGATAACATCAATTTTATCAAAAAAACAAAAGAGTAACTTTAGTAACTTGCTTCGAGAGCTACATGCACCTCTACTACCACCTGGAAGACTTTCTTCACCAAAATTACCCTTAAACTTTATAGAAAACGATCAATACCGTCTCATATCGGGAAATGTATGAAAATTTCGTATCGACCGATACGACCGATATTTGACCGAAACGGCCGATATTCGACCGAATATCGTATCCCCGATATCCTTCTTATCGTATCGTTCTGGGCCGATATCCGAAATATCCCCGATATATCGGCCGATATTGACTACATTGGGTACGCTCTGAGGATCGGGAGAATACTGATTTAACTCAGTTCCTCCTCCGATTTTTAATCTTCAATCATCAATTTCTTCTGCATGTCCATGATCGAAGTTGGAAAAGATTAATCTGCTGCTGTTTTAAGATACCCTATGTCTTCATCTATATCTCTAGTAATCGATTCTTTATTTTCCGTTTTTAATCCTTCTAATCTTAGGGCGAGCTTGCAAGCCGGGATAAAACCGCAGTCACGCCTTTGCGTTAAAATCCATCAAAACTCTTGTTTCCTCTTCTTTCCTAGTTTATCAATCGCTTTTTCAAACTGATTTACTCTTTTTTTCTGATTTTCTAAGATCCGTTGTTTCCCTATTTCTTAAAATAGTTCTCCTATTATTATCCCAATTTTAATCAATTCATTAGTCTCGACGGTTCATCTTTTTTTTTCTGTAATTTACCCCTATTTTAGTCTCCTGATCTTCTAATCATCTGCAGTTCACTATGTTTTTATCTAGATATTATATGTTTATAATCATGTGTTTTGTTTCCTCTATTTCAGGGGAAAGATGGTTGGAGTTGATGCTCAGTGGAGGCCAAATCAGGTCAGTTGTTCTCTTTCAAGAAGTGCTATGGGAAATTATTTTCTCAATTCAAACTTCAGGCATGGCAACGAGGTTACTGTTGATACAATTAAGGATTTTTCAGATCCTCACAACATCTTATTTAAAACTAAGATCTGATTTGTCTTCAGTAATACTATCTCTCAAAACATCTGTTTAATTTCCTTGTTGACGTCTGTGAATAAAAGAAAAGGAATTTTATATACCTACAAAGATACTCACAGTAATTCCAGAAAACTTCTACTCTGGATCAATGGGTGTTCATTTATTCTTATGAATTGGACTTGTAATGGTAGAAATGTTGAATTAATGATTGCTACTGGTGGTCTTATAACCTATGTCACGAAAAGAGAAAAGGGAAGATATCCATCAAAAAGAAAAAAGAGAATAAAAATAAAAATGATCTTTATTGAGAAAAAGAATGAAGAAGAAGTTTGTAAAGTTTATGCATTTTACATTCATGGGGAAAAGGAAGTCATCACAATGGATAGTTTGAGGTAAACAGCAAAAAGAAAATCTTCAATTCAAGTCATCACAAATAAAAGCGAAAGGGGAAGATATGGAGAAGTTTACAGTAGAGATGAAATGTTAAAAATGACGGGAGTGAAAAACCAGAGACAAAAGGAAAATGGTTGGACTGTAGGTGATGGAAATAGTAAAAAGGTTCCTGAGGAAATTGCTAAAAGGGTTAGTGAGAAAGGTCAGAAAAGGAAGAAAATTTGTCTTAATGATATGGCTAGTGTTTATGGGAAGAAGAGAAATAAAATTAAGGAATTTGTTAGTATGGAAAATCTCAACAATCCTTTAGAGACATTATCTAGTTGGGTTAATAGCACTTCTAAAAGGGGAATAATATCCTGGGAGGCCAATATTGAGCATCATAGAAACACCATCTATCCCCTGGAGCTGCTGAGGCTTTCTAAGGTTTGCAAATTTTATAGTCATTTTGATCTTAAAACTCAAATCAGAACTTTTATCTCCATGAGTTTAATTTTTAAATGTTACCTAAACTGCTTTACTTTATTGCATTTTAGCATAATGAATCATCTTTTAAAATGTACAGCCAAATACGTTATATTATATGTGAACTGCTCCATAAATGCTTTACTTCCTTTCAATCAATTTATGTATTTTTCTTATGTTTTGATGGATGCTCGAGCTGTGGGCTATGACTTTAAGGTATTATCTTGGAACCTGCAGGGTATTAGATCATACTTAAAACAAGGCCACCTAAATTTTCTCAACAAAACCCATAATTAGATATGATTTTCTTATCTTAAACAAAGGTTCAAAATTCTGTTGTAGAAAAAGTTTTTCGTAGGTTGCAGGCGAAAGATTGGTTCATCATTCCTTCAATTGGTAGATCTGGAGGATTTGCAATTGCTTGGTTTCACGGAGTTTCTGCAAACCTTATCTCTTTTCAAGACAATGTTTTTAATTTCCATGTTATAAAAGATAATTTGTGTGTCGATATTTCTTTTATTTATGGTGCTCTAAATAATAACTTGAGAATAAATTAGTGGGATTTTATCACCAGTTTTAGTGATCCTAATACTCGCTGGGCTATAATAGGAGACATGAATTTTATACTTCATAAGGATAAAAAGGAAGGAGGTAATGGGACATCCTCTAGTAGCTTATCTTATGTTTATAGCTGTATAAGAACCTAGGACTAGTAGATTTAAACTTCATGGGATTACCATGTACTTGGACCAATAAGATAATAGGAAGCCAGCATATTCAGGAAAGAATAGATCGTGTTATTGTGAATCACAAATGGTTAGAACTGCTCTCAAAATCTAGTACAAAACATCTAACTAGAATTGTATCAGATCATGCACCTATTATGCTAGAAACTATACCTGTTAGTGAAAAAGGAAATAATCCATATAGGTACATGAGATGTTGGATAGAACATAAAACTTATAGTAATACTATAATCAAGTCTATAGAAGAAAGTAGAAATAGAAACTGCAATATAAATGGTTTGCTTAAAAAAATGGAGTATGACTTAAGACTTTGGAATAAATCAGAATTCGGAAACATCTTCAGAAATATATCAAACATAATAGCAGAAATTGATACTGAAAATAGTAAACCGTATAGTATGGAAGTGAAAAATAGAATAGAATACCTACAAAATGAACTTAGTTCTTGGTATGAAATAGAAAAAATATACTGGAGTCAACATGTTAAGGAAAAATGGATTAAAGAAAATGATCATAATACGAAATTTTTTCATCAAAATGCCTTAGAAAGGAAGAGAAATAACAATATCTATACTATCAGAGATAACAAAGGGATTTGGGTAGAGGGTCAAAAAGAAGTTTCTGATCACATAACAAAACATTTTAAGGAAATATCCCAAACTAGTGATAATAATATTGATTCTTTATTTAGTAATATCATAGAAAAAAAGGTAAGCTAAGATGAAAATATTAAACTATGTTCTATACCAGATAAAGATGAGATTAAAGAAGCTTTATTTTTTATGAATTCTTGGAGGGCACCTGGTCCTGATGGGTTTCTCCCGGGTTTTTACCAACATCATTGGGATAATCTAAGTGATGAAATTGTAGACTGGGTTCAGAAAGTCTTTAAAGATAAAAGTTTTGAACAAAAGGTTAATCATACTTTCGTTACTTTAATATCGAAAAATAAAACCCCTAAGACTCCTAATGATTTTAGGCCTATTAGTTTAAGCAATGCCCTTTACAAGATAGTTGCAAAGCTTATCTCAAATAGGATGAAACCTTTACTAGATAATATGATATCACAAAATCAATCTGCTTTCATTCCGAAAAGACAGATAACTGACAATATTATAGTAGCTCATGAAATTATACATACTATGAAAACAAGCAAAAGAAAAAATAGTAATATGGCTTTGAAATTGGATTTGTCTAAGGCCTTTGATAGATTAGAGTGGAACTTTATTATTAAGATTCTAGAACTTTTAGGTTTTTCTAATGATTTATGTGATTTAATCTATGCATATATTTCTTCTGTATCTTATGCTGTCCTTGTGAATGGAATTCCAGGTGAAACTTATTTCCCCACTAGAGGGATTAGACAGGGGGATCCTTTATCCCCCACAATTTTTATTATTTGTATGAAAGCATTGTCGAGATTATTATTGTATGCTGAAAATGTAGGAGATATCTCAGGTGTTAAAGTTACAAGAAATAGTCCCTCTGTTTCGCATTTATTTTTTGCTGATGATTCATTTCTATTTACTTCTGCTACCATAGTGCAGGCTAGAAATTTGCTTAAGTACCTGGAAATATTTAGTGAATCCTCGGGCCAGCTTATAAATAATCAAAATGACACTATAAATATTTTAGTAAAAAAGTTGAAAATAAACACTATAAATTACTGGCTAGGATCCTAAGAGTAAGTAGAATCACTAAAAATGACACTTATCTAGGTACTCCTCTTTTCTTTAATAGATCAAAAAGTTTTAACTATCAAAACATGCTGGATAAAGTTTACAACAAAGTTCAGGGTTGGAAAGCAAAACTTCTATCACAAGCAGGTAGAACTACTCTGATTAGTTCGATCACTAGTGCAATGCCCTTATATCAAATGATGTGCTTTTCGTTACCCAATAAAACTTTAGATAGGCTAAATGCCCTTCAACGTGACTTCTGGTGGAAAAAAGATAAGAAAAATAGAGGAATTTATATAAAAGCTTGGGATGACGTTTGTATTAGCAAAGAATATGGGGGATTAGGTCTTAAAAACCCTCACAAATTTAATCTAGCTCTTTTAACTAGACTAGCTTGGAGACTTTTATAAAACCCTGATAAACTATGTGTATAATCTTAAAATGTAAGTACTTTCCAAAAACCGACCCTTTAAATTATAAAAAGAAATAAGTTAGGTCCTGGATATGGACAAGTATTTGTAGAGGATTAGATATTATTAAGGAAAATCATGGCTGGGAAATAGGCAATGGTGAGAATATAAATTTGTGGAATGATAGGTGGCTACCAAATGGTAAATATCCCAAGTCTAGAACAGACTGTCCAAACTTTCAGTTTCAAAAAGTCTCTGAAATTATAGATAACAACGGTAATTGGAACAATAATCTGATAGACCAGCTGTTTGACGATGATACCATTAAAGAAATTAAAACCCTTGAACCCTATGCTAGCATGGATGGTAAAGATCATATTAGATGGTTAGGAACTCAAGATGGTTGTACCTCAGTAAAATCAGCTTACAATTATATTTCTAATAAAAATCAAAGTTATAGAAAAGTTGAATGGAAATCAATCTGGTTGCTAATGTTATGCCTAAAGTCAAAATATTTCTTTAGAAAACTTTGAGTGATTGCTTGCCAGTTAGAGAAATCTTAGGAAAACATGTTCCAATAGATACTCACTGTCCTTTATGTAATAGTATAACAATAGAAAGTGTAGATCATTTGTTTACTAGATGCATCTTCTCTGAAGCTATTTGGAGGGGTCTTTCCCTCACTACTGTTTATTATAAAGCTGTCAATATGAGCTATAAGGATTGGTGCTTAGAATGGTTAAAAGATAGAGACCAAAGAGATGATTTTGCTTTTATCCTTTGGCATATATGGAAGTATAGATGTAGAGTTGTGTTTGATAAAGTTAAACCTTGTCCAGAGAAACTAATTGTGCAAATAAAAAAAGATCTTATGAGTCTTAAAAACAGCCACTCTAAGTCGAAAAGAAGGAAAAGGCTAAGTGTGAATGTCATCACCCAAATTGCAAAATGGGTCAAGTAAATACTGATATGAGTCATAATACTATCTTCTTTGATGCAACTTATCAAAAGAAAACAGGTAAATTTGCTTATGGTTTAATCAAAATGAACAGTAATGGTATCATTTGTGACTTTGCAGGAGGATCTGGCAGTTGTTGTAGTTCCAATGAAGCCGAGGCAAGAGCATGTAGAGAAGCTAACAGATGGGCAAGAAACAACGGAATAGATAATTTAATATTCCTCAATGACAATCAAAGTATCGTAAATAGTATGAACAACAAGATTTTTGTTGTAGATTGGAGGAGTAAAGCTTATTTACTTAAAGCGATGGAAGACAAAAATTTTTTTGCCAAGTCTTCTTTCAACTATATAAATAGAAATTGCAATTTCCTTGCTGATAAACTAGCTAAATACTTGATCAGGTTCAATGGTATTGTAATAGACTCTAAAAACTAGGAAGATCAGAGCAAAGCTAGCTGGATAGCAAAGCTCAGTGATCCCAATACTGTAATTTCCTTTCCTAAGTCTATAAAATTGTCCTTTTATATTAAAAAAAAAAAAAAACTAATCTTAGGAGCAATTTTGTTACTTGGACTTGGGACGATAAATCTGGGCCCGTGCGTAATCTGATGCCGGGCCCATATTTTAGTTTCGATAAAAACGCGTATAATCTGGTGCCAAACAGGAATAGGAAATTTCTAAATCTTCACCGCCGATTCTCTATAAATCCCAATTGCTTCCTCTTCTTTCCCACATATGCTGTCTTCTAATCATCTCTCTCACAAACTCTGTAGAAACCTTAGTAGTTCCGGTTGCGATTTCTCTAATTTTCAGTATCAGTAATCAATCAATAATCATGGGTTGCGAATTGGATCGTAAGAGGAAAAATTCCAGTGGCTGTGGGAGTGGAAAGAAAATTAAGAAGGTGAAATCTTCTTCTACTAGGGTTGATAATGGTGTTGATTCTAAACTCCAAAAAGAATTGTGGAATGCTATTATTCCCGGTGGAGATTGTGATGATAAGTTGATAGACGACACTCGTATAGATCCTGCTGACCATTATGAAAGTGATAATGAAGGATCTGCTTCTGTTAAGGCCAAAGTAGAAGTTGATGATGAAGTGGAAAGGCTGTTTAAGGGTTTTGGTAGGAGAAAAAAGAAACGTGAGAAATCAGCTGAAGAATTGGGTATGTTTGTTGAGCATCGTATGGCAGAGTTTGAACTTAGCCGCTGAATCTGATGCAGAGTTGAACTTAGATAATAAGCCTGCAATCAATAAACTTAGCAAATTGCCTCTTCTTATGGATGTTCTATCAAAGAAACCACTTCAATTAGAATTCTTAGACCGTGGGGTCTTAACACTTCTCAAGAATTGGCTTGAGCCCCTTCCTGATGGAAGCTTACCCAACATTACTGTCCGGAGTGGAGTTTTGAAGATATTAACTGATTTCCGTGTGGATTTAGAGGAATTTGATAGGAGGGAGCAGCTAAAGAGAAGTGATCTTGGAAAGGTTATCATGTTCTTGTCAAGATCTGACGAAGAGACAGCGGGTAATAGAAAGCTTGCCAAGGACTTGGTTGATAAATGGAGTCGACCAATATTCAACAAGAGCACGAGGTTTGAGGATACCAGGAAATACCTTAATGATGATGACAGAGTTCTTCTCTACAGGAAACCTCCAGTGAAAAGGATAACGGACAAAACTGCAATGCTGGATTTTAAAGATACTGATCTTGACGAATTTAAACGGGAGAGAAAATCTGGTGACTTGTCTTCTTCTAAACAACATGCCTCTAAGCCAGAAGCTGCGCCATTGGATTTCATGGTGCGTCCTCAATCAAAAATAGATCCAGATGAGATAAGAGCCCGTGCTAAACAAGTTGAGCACGATAAGTGCAGGGCGCAGATTCATAAGAAGTTGCGACAGTTAAAAGCACCAAAGAAGAAGTTGCTTCAAGCATCTAAGCTTAGTGCCGAGGGTCGGGACATGTTCAAGTGCTTTTAGTTTATTTTTATGCAACCTGACTGCCAATCTATCATTCTTGCTACTGTACTATTAATAATCTATTTCTATCTGTTATTCAATTTTCCAGAATTTTAGATTTGTGCCATTCAGTTTTCTCATTGTTGTTCTTTATTCTGAAATCTTAATGATAATTGAATAATTCAGAATTGGAAGAAGCAGGTGTTTCTACCACTTCATTGGATGACATCTTAGTTTCCACCACTACCACTTCACTGGATGACACCACTCGCATCTTCTCATTAACCATACCCCTAACTGGAAAATTTAAGCCGTATTCTCGGCATTTTCTCTGAGTCGACAACCAATATGACACAAACCTTCGGCCTCTAGAGAATAATTGAGGAGAACGCAAACTACAATCCAAAACCTTGAGCCTGACAATTCTAAAAAAATTTAAGATTTGACAATCACATGATTACAGTTCAGTAACCAATAT
Organism: Papaver somniferum; assembly: GCF_003573695.1. Lineage (NCBI taxonomy): Eukaryota > Viridiplantae > Streptophyta > Magnoliopsida > Ranunculales > Papaveraceae > Papaver > Papaver somniferum. The sequence goes on from NC_039367.1 coordinate 63,836,699, forward strand.
GTTACGGATAATGTTTTACATATATGAACCATAGTTAAGGGTTTGACCCAATGGAATAAGCGGCGCAATGGGGAAAACAACTCGTGTATATTATGATCCAATCCATTCCACTGCAACGCGTGATTCATCCAACCAATTCGAGAAAGAGGATGGAGTTCGATATTCATTCTCTATCAATCCAGTCAAATGCCGATGAGCCTTTCCGCGGAGGATGAATCTCATGTAGGATCTAAGATGTATGGGGGCTCTGTCTCTCAGTTGATGGTTATCGCCGCTGTTTCACCAGACAAATCCTGACATCTCATCACTTCCTTTCTCGTGCTAGCTAAGACCCAACTAACAATGATTACCTGATTCACGCAAAAGACCAAAATCAGGGAACACACACCAGCATTTTATATTACTGGTATCTGATGGAACAAAAAAAAGAGAGTGAGAAGTGACTATGAACTAATTCAAATATATTTTGATGGACATAAATAGACAGAGATCAGTCTATATCACCAATCAAGCCACCATATGACCCAAAATGGGGATGCATTCAAAGACAAATCTGGAAGATGCAAGTGCGCAACTATCATCCGCACTATCATGACCAATGCACCTTAAGCATGCTCAGTTTCCATAACCCAGATCAGTAGCATACAAATATCCATGCACATATGCGAAGTGGCTAAATAGTTTATCATGTGACGAGTTTGACACCAAAACAGGTAAAGTAAAGCTCGGAATTTACTCACTCAAAGTTGCCAGGATTGCGTTGGTTAGGATTTCCTTTTACTCCTCCGAGATTCAACATCCTTCATGTTGTCGACTACATTCTCGACTTGCTTTGATAAGTGAACAGTATGGTCCTCCATGTCTTTTAAAACCATATGCAACTTTTCTCGATATGCTGCACACTGTCGTCTTTCACGATGAAGCTCTGCTGATAATTCCCGAATTCTCTTTTTATCTTCCTAGACAAAATGATTAAATGATCTATAAGTTGTACTGTCCATACTAAATTTTGTCAAACAGTTGATTAAGATATGCAGGAAGTACAACTCATACTCTCCGGACTGACACATAAGCTTAGCTAGTAAGTTACCTAAAATATCAATCTAACAAAATGCCTAAGCAATCTAATAAAGGTTACAACAGGAAGTGCTGGGAACTATGTAACGTTGCTAAACTAAATGGAATATCTTATGACATTTCACTGGCACAACTTTGTTGGATTATCAACGAAAAGATAACAACCAAACCTTGACATTCAAGATCTGATCTAAAAAACATGAAATCAAACTTAGTTAAGATTTTTCTACTACAAATTAATATGGGTAATATAAAAAAAATCACCACCCAAAGGTCCAAGCTCTAAAAAGGCAATACAATTCACCGTAGATTACATATTAACTGCATATATTATGCTTCTTAACCATGACATGAAGAGATCGGAACACGAGTGACATGACCATCTGTTTAAGAAAATACTTCAAGCTAAGATTTTTCTACTTCAAATAATATGGGTAATATAAAAAGATTTTGATCACTCCAAGGTCCAAGCTCTAAAAGGCAACACAATTCACCACAGTCACATGAAATCAAACTTCAAGCTAAGTTTTTTTACTGCAAATTAATATGGATAATATAAAAAAAAATCATCACTGCAAGGTCCAAGCTCTAAAAGGCAATACGATTCACCACAGTTCACATATTAACTGCATATATATGCTTCTTAACCATGGCATGAAGAGATCAGAACATGAGTCTCAAGATCATCTGTGTAAGAAAGTACTTTTATAACTAAAATGAATGGACACATAACGGTGACAATCAGCAATTATTGAGGTACTTGGTATTCCATGGCTATTTCAAGCTATTGATCCAGTATCACTACTAGCGGTTAACTTATGAACAAATGTGGTACAGGTTTAATATGTTTGTTCTCGGGTGATGTAAACTGTCATGGCATCAATGTGGTTAAAAATAATTTGAATCAGTTTTCAGATTATGTAATTCTAACGTCACCAGATGCCGTATCGGTTTAATCATACTCCTCATTGGAAAAGATGAGCATTGTGGAAAATTGTTAACATTCTGCATTATGACAACATACCAAGGAACACTCTCTCTAAACAATATGAACAGACAATTTAAGTTAGAAATGAACCTCTGCCCTCTTGAGGGTTTCGTAACACCATCTTTGCACGTAATTACTACAGTCCCCTTGGTTGGCATTGGGAGATTCTCCAGCTTCCTCTCGAATAAGAGATAAAATACTCTCGATACTGCCAGTCTGGGGATCTTGGCTCTTTCTTTGTGACCTAAGCATATGGGCTTCAGATGGAGGAGCAAGCACATGATTATGCTCCTCTACAAACTCATTTATGGAATATTTCCCATCGTCTTGTAACTGAATGCCAAGCCGTGCTTTGCAACCAGTACGAGTTACAGGCCGCGGTCTCATTGGATCCCCTCTCGGATGTTTGCAACGAAAACCTTCTTTAGAACAACAAAATACCCTCCTTGTGACTGTTTTATCCTTGCGTATTACCATCTTACTTTTACGTATGCTAAACCCCAAAAATCTACCATATGCATTATAGTAATCATATGCTTGATTTTCTGAATCAAAAACCATCCCAACTGCAGGTGCATCTCCACTAAAAACCTTTGCGTTTTGAGATTGAACTGCCGATGGCAATGGATTGTCAACTCCTGTTTGAAGTTCTAAATCCAAAATCTCTTCTTCTTGCATTTCATTTTCGCCTTCTGAATCTAACTGTTCACCTGATTGTTCACTGGTTTCATTATGGTCATGCAGAGATTCTTTCCCTTGGCTATCCATCCTATATAGAAAGACAACCCCCACTGTTTGAAACGTAGAAAACCATGATTGAATATCAAATGCGACAAATTAAATTCACTTGACAAATAATATCAATTTAAAGCATACAACTAACAAATTCCTTTCCGAATTAACACATTACATGCTATCTCAATACAAACACACAGAAACATATGTTCTCGTTAAATAAACCGAACACTATAAATTACCAAAATCAACTCAGCCGTTTAGTTAAATTGATAATAGCCAACAACCATAACAGCTCCAGGAACCATAATAGCATTTCCACACATTCACATCAAGTTTCGATTTAAATTACTAACAGTAATCAAGCAATATATCATAATGAATTTCTAATTGAATAGGCGAAAAACTCATTCAAGTAATAAACACAAAATAAAATACTAGACAAAATTAGGGTTCCCCTATCTGCTCTTTGATTTTACCTAGATACGCATTAGTAAAACCAAACACATAATTAAACATAAAATTTTATGCTACAAAAGAAAACAGAAAAATAAAGAAGATAAACAGAAGAAAGTAATCAAATTAATTACCGATGATCGTTTGATCGGACGGCCAAAATGATAAAACTCGCTGAGGTCAGTGAAGGAGTAGCACGGAAATGAACGAAAAATAAGAAATGGTAAAAATTATTATTTAGGGTTTGAAAAGGGTTTTGGGAGAGGAAGGGAATTTTTATGTCTGGTTTTTATTATTAACACACAAGAGCGCGAGAGGTTTTCTGTTTTGCGTCGTACAGGAACTTGAAAAAGACAATCCAATCCGTCTCGATGTGGCCATCGTTCTGGTGGAGTGTTTTTCTTTTGATTTTTTAAAACCCAGCGGTTCAGTTTCTCGTTATAGGGTTAGTGGTTTGGCGGGCTAAGAGCGTCCACCGGCATGGAGCAAATACCCAAATTTGATCGGTTTTTTTAGGTTTTGAGACTAAAAGTGGTCGGAAAAATATGATCGAGCGCAGGTATAATATGCGTTCCAGCGTGCACATGATTAACGTCTCATGCCAAGCGCAGATTGAAACAATCGTCTGATGGTGGAGCGTAAACATAGAGTGAGCCCCTACACCAAGCGCAAGTGTAATATGCGCCACTGACTAGATTTTCTCTTTTTCCCATTGCGGTTCACGTTTAAAACTGCCAAAAATAAACTCTTGGTATTTGATTATGTCATGATCATGGACGCTCTAAGATGGCGAAAGTTACTGGTTGGATTGTTGATTTCGGTTCTGGTGTTGGACTAGGGTTTTGCTCAGGGAATAAACAAAGAGATGGATCTTATGAGTGGGACTGCTTGCAGTACTCAAAAATGATGTCAGATGAACTATTCGTTATGGATCACAGTGGTATTATTATGTAGCCAAAATTATAACATTGTTATCAGAAAATGCCAAACTTGTTACTAAAAAAGGCTCCGTATTTATTTCATCTCAGATAGAAATTGGTCATGTTCTCCATGACTTCGTCTAGAAACAATTTATAGGCTATTTGTCTTTTGGTACCCCTAAGACCAGATTTTGGTACCCAATTATTCAAATATTGAAAGGTTGCCACCTGGACCAACTGTTGACCATCAAGGACTTTGTTTGACTCACTTTTATAATAGATTTTGTGACTTTACATATTTACCCTCTAAATCAAACTTGAAATTCTGAATTTCTGAAGAACTCGGGGCACCCTATTGTGCTTAATCGACTAATGACGCCATCTAATTTGTTAAATCTAGTAGTTATTGTTAGAGCCTTGGTCATTCGAAGTCGCAAGTTCTGCTATTTCAAGCTTGTTGTCAATATTATATGCACAAAGTTGTATCTTGGTTTCTACATTACTAAAGTCAAGTCTCATACTAGAATTAGAGTATGGTAGTTGAGTATCAAATATCACTGAATAACCCTTGAAGATTAAATACCGAAGATCAAACATAGATATTTGGAGAACTTCATTGACGAAGAGGTATGTAAAGACTGGACCATACCATTCTATCTAATGAGACTATGTCGTATCATTTTTGTAGATTTAATATTGTAAATAATAAATTTTGAGTCCAGCTTGTCTTGATAAATCTCTTAAAATATAGTTCAAACAATGGATATTCTAAATCCTAGAATATCTTGATTAAAAACAATTTATTATTCATGAACTATTTTTATTTCAAGTTGATCATTTGGAAATTTCCCCAAGCAATGATATTCATTATCTATGGAGAATGGAATGTTTCAAATTGCTTAAAGAGATTTTTCGGAACTACTGAAATTCTGAACACAAGGTAGGTACACATATCCAGTAACGTAACCTAAGTTTTTTAGTTTGTGAATTGAAGGGAGACACGCATACCCTGTGCACGCACCCCAAGGATCTAATAAGGGTATACATACTTAGTATGCGTAGCCCAATAGCCTGAGTTCACGAAGTGGTCTATAGGTATGCGTACCCCTATACATACCTACCCAGTATTGAATAATTAAATGCTCATAAACTATTTTCACAAATATGTTTTGCATTACTAAAATTGTCATAAACACTTTTAAGACAACTTTTTTCACTAGATCAATCTGTGTTTTTGAATCATGGTTTAAGTATTGAGTATCAATGAATACAGTTTATGCTTGTAAGTTCATAAGGCATATTTGACATGAAACATCATCATACGCGGTTCCAGTACCATGGACCAAAGTGTATATTCTTATGTGTAATTTCAAGTTGAAATTCTCACATTCTTACATGAATTCCTAATAAGAATTTCATCTAAACTGAAAAACTGATTGCTTGAATCTCAAGTTATCTTAGATTGAATTCAGAATTACCTAGATCCTTGAAAATCTATCAATTGAAAGACTCACACAACAGACTTCTTAATCCATAACACTTCTATGTCTTGGTTGCTTGCTAGAGTCGTCCTCTATTAACCTAGGTTTCATCAAAGAAACATAATTAGGTTTACGACTTAAAGACTTCACTTAGGGATTCGTACATCCATGTCAGACTGTCTTTATCTGCTAATTCTTGTATCATGATCATGTTCTTATTGATCGTTGAGGTTTTTGTAATCTCTGATCAGGAAAGTTCTCTTTGTATCATACTTTGTGATTCCTCAAGATAGATATTTAAAGACCTTTCTCTAAGATTTGTTTAGATCGTTCTTGAGAGGTGGTTAGTAATCCGGGTTTATCAAGCAACTAAGTGTAAGTGTTTTCGTGAGGATTGCTGGAATTTGTCTATTGCAAACATGTTTCTGAATCTACATATAAATATCAAAACGGAAATCAAATAGGCTTATCTATTAGGGGAAAATTGGTATCAAAAGTCTTCACTTAGGTTGTAAAGGACATTAACTAAGGGAATCAATTGCGTAGAACTATGCGAGGTTCAAAAGACGTAAGGAGAATGACTGCAGCTGAATTGCTTGTAGGGTTAATTCGGTTTCAACTACATTCCAGTCCCAAATTTGTTTATGGCTAGTGTCTGTAACGGCTTAATACATTTTCGTGTTCAAAGATGGACGAGGTCCCGGGGTTTTTCTGCATGTGCAATTTTTCTCGTTAACAAAACTTCTGGTGTCTTGTGTATTTCCTTTTCCGAATTATATTGTTTGATCTTTATAACACGAATAGACAAATAGTACGTACTCAATCTAAGAAGTTTACGTACTTATTAATTGTGATCAATAACAAGACTTTTTCTTATTGAATTTGTATCGTGAAAGATAGATTACAATACAAGTTTCATACTTGTCAGAATTCGGATCCCCTTGATTTGTGAGGTCGTCCAAGAACTCTTGTATACAATCAGGTTCATGGATTTCTTGGTCTAGACATATTTATTGTGGAAGAGAAAGAGAAAAGCTCTATAATTTACTTGCAATCATATCAGGTTTTGTCCATACATGTTGTCGGACGGTAAAGTTGGCGGTTTACTTGGTACCCTCTTCTTTTCAGTTACAGTGAAGCTTGGCCAAATCAATTATTACTATACCAAGAATAACATGTGTTAGAGGAAGTTAGAAGGCAATCCAGGATTGTTCTACTCAAGAATATTGATATTGTTTTCAATTTTAAAATTATTATTCATAGTATGGTTATGTGGTTTCAAAATCCATAACTCTTACCTACAAGACACATGAAATGTTAAAGATGGAAGTTTGGTGATGTTATTAGTTGGTGTTAGTTCAAATATAAGTGATGGTGGTAGAAAATGTAGTACTGGTGGTAGATCCAATATTGATGATGGTAAATCAGTTTTTAGTAACAATTTGTGGTCAGAAAATGGATATAATAACGACAATGTTCAGCTTACTAATACATGGTGATTGAAGCTAATCTTGGAAATTCTTTATTATTAAGAAACTATACTAAATTCTTAAAAGAAGTATGTCGATCTTAGTAACACCATAACTGTGTAACGAACTTTTCAATTTTATATCGTCAATATTTTAAAACTTTCAATTATGGTAATCTTGGTTGAACTGGTGGCAAATTGGAGATTATTTCATTGTGATTGTAAACGGCGGTGGCGATGTTTTGGTTAACAAATTAGTTGAAACGAGGACATGAGTCGCTGGTAATGGCGGCTAGGGTCGAAAAGAGTAAAATAAATAAATAAATAAAAACTTATTTATTTATTTTAATTCGCAAAAAATATATCAACATACCATTGGAAGAAATTAATTCAAATAAGCATAATTTTATTTATTAAAAATGAAATAAGCTAAGTCAAATGTAGTTTTTGATGGTTAATGATACCAACCCTTAACATAGGAACAGTTGGTTATTAAAGTTCGATCGTGGTTATTTGAGCACCAAAGAACAAATAGCCCGCAATTCATATGTATGAAATACACAAGTTAAACAACTAAGTTTCGTTAAAAAAAAGTCAAGAATATTGATTTCGACTAATTTTCTAAATAATTATGGACCTCCGTACCTTGTACTATCAATTGATAATTCATGAATTTTAGTATATTTTTGACATATTTGGAAGAGGGTATTCTTGATAAACTTGTACACAAACTAGGTAAATTAATAATTGTAATTCAATACACATGTTTTAGTTCCATTTGTCTCACATATCCACATCAAATGGAAACCCACATAAATAATTTATTCCTAAAGCTAGTGCATTGAATTGGAATCATTTGAGTAAGACATAAGGAGTCTCAATAAAAGTTCAATCGTGCTACTTGACCATCTAGTTGACAGCTCTTTGACAGTTAATCCTACGTGGCATGTATAGTTGTGGGATGATGTGTTTGTTTGTTAGTTTCACGTCATCAAAGAAAAATAAACTTACTACTCGTCGTCTCCGCTTCCTCACCTGCAACAAAAACGCGTCTCCAGTAAATCATCATCCATTTCAATCATATATCTATTTTTCTGATTATGATTAACGATGGCAAAATTTCAAAACTTCTCAATTATTGTAACCAAAAAAATAATACAGTACAAATCTAGCAAGGTACATAAGAATAGTTCAGATACAATGTGATGATTAAACAAAATGGATCTTAAATTACTCAAGAACTCAATCTATTAAATTTCTCTTTGCTTTTCAACCCAATTCCTCTCATCAAATTGTTACAGTCTTTAGATTACCAATTACAACTACGAACTAATCTCAATCCCGTTTCAATTTCAGATAAAAATCACATATATTTCTATATACCAACGTACAATATTAGGTTTCAAAAAGGGGAGATGGTTTTCATGGTGTCTTATCTGATTTCATGAGTGAACACCCGTAAAATCAAGAAGAAAGACATATCTATAGGGTTTGAAAAAACCCAAAGATTCGGAAAGAAGTTAGTAAAGAGACTCAAAGTATTTGGACTTGAATCCACATCATATACAGTTACAGACAACAATGGATCGATGGAGTTTTTGATGGTGTTGTGTTTTGGCTGTATTTTTAACTTCGAGAATTGGTTGTTCAGAACCAGTTACATATGACGTGGTGAAATGAAAAGACTCCTCTTCTCGCCACTATGCATGCCACGAACGATCAGCTGTCAAGGAGCTGTTACTATGGGGTTCATATAGCATTTTCGATAAAAGTTTGAGTTTTCTGAAATAATTCAAACATCATTCAGAAACCATAGTCAGCTAATTTATATGAGATCGATTAAAGCGGTGATGGTCTTATCATTGCCTCTAAAATTATAATCATTAGATTAATGTTATAATAGTCCATATTAATCATTAGATTGATGTTATAATAGTCTATATTAATTTTATGCCACGGTGAGCAGCGCATAAAGATTCCAAAAGAAAAAAGTGTTAAATAGATGAAAATTGAATAACACATATTTTAGCAGACCTTCTGGGTTTTTTTTACTTTTATAAAGAAGAAACTTAATGTGTTAAAACTTGTGTAAAGATTTAGGAATCTAAAAAAACACAATCTTTTAGTGTTTTATATATAAATAATATGTATCATATACATATTAACCAAGTCTAGAGAGAACTCCTTAAATTTGAGAGATCCCCCTGGATGACCAAATAAATATGGTATCCGATTTTCCATGACAGAATTGTTCTTTTTTTTACTTCAGTATATCATATTGTTAAACAAATTTTGTTTGTTGAACCAAATTCTATTGAAATTGTTTAATAAATTTGATTTGGGATGCCCACCTTTAAAAAAGGGAGATGCAAAATCTTCTCTTATAAATACAAAATGAACATTCTCTCTCGTGATACTAGTGGTTTTTCACTTTCTCCAATGTCAATGACTGGGTGTTATCTTGTGCATAAGTGCACAACATAACGATATGGTTTTAACTTGATAGATTTCCCTTTGTAATTACCTTGGCCAGCCACTTCTCATTGGTTTGGGGTGTTTAAAATTTTCTTCTCCAAGCCTAATTTAGTTTATAGTTCATACTTCTTTGCCCCTACCCCATTTCTTACTAAGAGCGTTGTTCTCTAGGATTTTATATTTCACATTTTTATGTCTCGAACATAAGCAATCCATATTTTCTGGAAAATAATCCATTATTTGCTGAGAGAGTAAAATTATAGTATTGGATATTTCAGCGGTACGAGGCAAAGTTACTTCAAACTCAAACTGATATGCTTGGACATCAGATCGGAAGGGAGATTGGGAGTGTATACAAGTACTACTCATCAGAAAGTAACAAAAAAATAATATGACAACAATAATAATAACTTCAACAGTCATATTTTTCTCTGTTTTTCTATTGGTTCTTGCATTTATTACCTCCAACTCGATGTAATAAATTATCTCTTTATCTTATATCTGCCTCTTTGTTAATTGTATTCTGTTTTAGTCTTCTTTAATTATCTTATTTTCATCATCAACCCAGTTTTAGTTAGAAGGGTTGGAATCTTTCTCAGTCATGTTGATCATAAACAAATCTTGCTTAGTCATTTCAGTAAGACATAATGGGTTTCAAAAAAACCATGGGTTTTAGAAATAATTCAAATATCATTCAAAAACCATAGTTAGCAAAGTTATGTGAGATTGATTAAAGCAGAGATGATCATATGACCGTCTCTTAAATTTTAATCATTGAATTAATATATAATAATTTCTGTTAATTTTCTCCCACGATGAGCAGTGTACAAAGATTAAAAAAGATGTTAGATAAGTGAAATGACTTGTGCAAATATTACAAAGAAGAAACCTAGTAAAACTTGTGCAAGGATTTTGGAATCTATAAAAAACACATAACTTTTCAGTTTTTATATAAATAATATGTATCATCTACATATTAACCAAGCCTATAGAGAACCCCTAAAATTTTAGATGACCAGATATAGTATTTGATTTTCATTGAGTGGATCTTTTTTTTTTGTTATTAGTTAAATATATCATCCGAATGAATTTTGTTACAAATTTTAAAATACTTGGCCATTAATTAGATGACTGGATGAAGAGTTTTTTTTTTCTTTTTCTGTTGAAATATATTACAGTCTAACCTCGATAATGAATAACCTCGTCAAATGAATAATTTTCTCAGGTCTCTACTTGGACAAAATAGCTAAATTAATAACCTCGCTAAGTGCATTGGTGAATGATTTTTTTTTTTGAGCTCTTAATGGCCCTGCGAAAATATAAATGAATAATCACTAAATTTCATTAAAAAATATATATATAAATAGACCAAAATATTTCATCCAATCAATAATGTTCGTATATCAAGTAATCTCTTCTAAAAAAAATAAGTCTAAAGTCGATAGTTTTTTCATTCCACCTAAATCAAAATGCATCTCAACTTTTGTAATGCATGCATAACTTCTGGGATATTCTGCTCGTGTTGTAGAAAATATTTTTTCATGATGATTACTGTTTGAAATAGACACATATGGTATGGCATTATATTATCATATGGTTCAGGATCACTGTCATCATTTTATTACTAACTTGATAATTTCTTCTCCCACATGAGATTCATAATTGCATCATTCTCGTTATGATAGTTCATAGGATGTGCGACATCCGTCACATTTCTTTATTGTGAGTCAGAAATGACATCACTTTCTAATTGACCGACTTCTGTTGGGAAACATTAAAATTATATATGTATAAAAAACCAAATATTCATTTAACGATAAATAAATAATTTATTTATTCATCAATTAATAAATAATTTCTCTAAACAAATATTTTCCAGTCCCAATGGCATTTACTTATCGAGGTCAAACTACAATTTTTTTATGGAAAAAATATATACTAATAACTAATTGACATATAAGTGGAGCCCGCTAGTGAAATGCCGATGTTTATTAAAACTCTTACAACGGAAAAGAATCTTCACAAGTCTTTAAGTATCAATATATAAATACGCAGGGGTTTTTCTTGAGTTGTGGATGTTTAGACACTCATACCATAAGAACTTCCCTAAGAGAAAATCTTATGGTGCAGAAAGCTTACAAGGAACCCTTCAAGATATATAAGACAAAAAACTCTTTCTTTTGGAAAACTATTGTAGTTGTTCACGAAATAAGCCATATCTTTAGTCCCGACTATTAACAATTAATTATGAAAACTATGTTGAATGCTTTTCTCGTTTTCTAAGGATTGGGAGATTAAAAAAAATCTTAGTGAATTCCTTGTTGGGATAAAAGGTTGCAGTTTCCTACATAAGGTATATATAAAAATGAGCTATATAAATGATATAAATACAACCACCTAGGTTTACCTAGCCGATTTTGAATCTTGTTTTTCAAAAATAAAGAAAGCATTAACGTAAGCTAGCTGATCTTTATGTTTAAAAATAAAATAATAATCGGTAATTTCTGAAAAATTAATTGTTTATATTTGCGTATAATCAAATATGTTGAAGCTCCTATCAACCTAGCCAAATTTATTTAGTTTGTCCATTAAGTAATTAAAATGCATGTATTAATATCTAACTTTATTTTATTATGATGATAGTTTTTCGTATTAAAAAGCAAAAAGAAAACCAGTTCTAAGCTTGGTTGGTATGGCAGGTAAGGTTCCCACGTGATAATATTGTCGTGCATTCAATTAGTTAGAGAAATTCTAGTAGGACTTGGAAACATATTACATATTTTATCGTCCATTTGGATGGACAAACTCGATTTCCCACAGTAGGCGGAGATACATGAGATGAACGATCGTCTCAAGCTCCAACAACATCCAAAAAACGGCTAGTTCTTTTAACCCTGTAAATAATACCCTCCTTCAAACATTCAACTCACACCAAATTTAATCTTCCCTTTTTGCAGTGGAAATAATAGGGAAAAGTAAGAGATAGAGAAGGAGAAGAGCTTGATATTGATAAAGAGGCATCAAACTATTACATACATATAATGTTCTCTTATATACATGAAAGGGAAGACCTATTCATATAATGGACCGCACATCCATGGGCCATAGGCCCTATAACACTCCCCCTTGTGCGGTTCAATAACAAAGCTCTATACATAGTGCTTCACGTATAGTGCTTTAAATGTAGTTCTTCAAATGTTGTTCTCTCCTTGATGACTTGTGCTGAAATTAGTTGCCTCATTAAAACCTTGACAAGGGAAAAACCCAGTGGGACAAAACCTTATTACAACTCTTCACATGTAGTACTTCACATGTTGTCTCGTACTTTACATGTAGTTCATCACATGCAATACGATCTTCAAAGACCAACATGTCTAAGTTAATTGCCTCGTTAAAGCTTTTTTAGGAGATTTCAGAGGGACAAAACCTGAACTAAAGAAAGAGTACAATATTAAGAAAACTTAAAACATAGTTGGATGCGTATACGTTTCCCCATTAAAACCTTGACAAGGGAAACCCCAGTGGGACAAAACATTGACGAAGGAAAAAGAGTACAACGTGACAGATGCAAGTAAAGGTGATCCGTTGAAGATAATCACTTTGCTCCGTTGAAGTTGATTAGTTGCTTCACAACTCATAAGGCAGAAAATCCTTGTGGGGAAGACAATAGCCTTAGTTAGCAAATTACTTCCTGATGTTTGTTGTTGTATCATTAAAAACCTTGCCGAGTATTAAAACCCTGTGGGAAAAAGCAACCTCGGTAAAGGAAAATAGTTCAACACACCATTAGATGCTCCCCTTGATGTCGGACAATTTTCATTAGTCTAATGCAGTCAAAAGGAGTTTATCACACTTTACTTTGGTGACTTGAATGTTTATAAGACCCTGTTGTTGATTCTGGAAGTTTCGTTGCTTAAGAGAATATCGCGTTTCATTTCTTTGATTAAGATATTTTCAGTAATATCAACGCGATTGTTATGTCTTTAACGTTCAACATACTTGATGTTTTTAGTGTTGTCTCGCTAAAAACCTTGTCGAGTAACAAAGCCCTTTGGGAAAAACTATTCTCGATCGAAGGGAAAAAGATTAAAACACCACTTCAATTTCGAAGTAAAATATGTCGACATCATATCCTTGGATCCTCCCCCTGATTACTTTCAGAGTTGTTCCAGACAGTTCCTTTAGTCATGTAGTTTTCGAAACTGAATATCGATAATGACTTAGAAAATAGTCTATCATATCTCCCCCTGGTTACTTTCGTTGGAGAAGATATTATTGTTCCTTCATAATCAATAGCTTTTGGATTTCACTTTCATTAGCATTCATTTTTATGTCCTTGTAGGGATAAAAAAAAACTATGTCAATGGTTACTTTTGAGTACATGATTACATTCACTATAGCATTCCAACGACGTTGCGTTGGCGCTGAGATATATCTAGCTAATAAGTTCCCTGAGGATGTAAAATTTAATCGAGTACATTATTATACTAAGTACAAAAATGCGTCTACTGTACTTAGATATGGGAATTTCATCTCCCAACACATCTTCGTCATCTTCCTTTAGACGAAATGATCTCTTACTTATATTTGAACCTCGACTAGTCATGGGAGTGCTATCAGGATGCATGTCTTTGTTAAATTTCCTGACAACTTCAGACATATGCAAACTGGTGGAATAATATACCACAAGCTCAGTATTCGGTCGAGATTTCCCCAGATTTTTCATTTCAAATTCGGATTTCAAATAGCTTTTAAGGTCTCTTATTACATCAAGAGTATTCATCATGTATGTACCATCAACATAGATAGCTACAATTCCAAATCAGGAACTTTCTTATGAATACGCAAGGAAAAATAACTTACTTGTTTATCCCCTCCAAATAAAATAGTCACTTATACGGGTATACCACATCCGCCTGATTGCTTCAATCTATAAGTGAGCGTTATATCTAACTGTAAACGCACTCTGTGATTTAGAGTCACTTAATTTGGGAAACAAAAGGCTATCAAGTACTTTTGTAAATATCTTCTATCTCTTGATTCTTTCAGAGATACGTAACAACCACATACATATGCTGCATTTCAAGTCCTTTTGAAATTACCAAGCTAACTAAGTAGCGGAACACTATAAAGTTCATTACAAGAGAACAATTCCATGGATTTGTGAGAAACCTCGCGCCACAAGGCGAGTCTTTATACTTTAAGACTGCTTTCCTCTCATTATGCTTTTTGACAAAATAATCATGTATGTCCAATAGGATTTACACTTGGTTGGTTAGCACTACCACACCAAATACCTGTATATTTGTCAAAGAACCAAGTTCTACCTGGATTATATAGGCCAAATATGCTCTTCGCTGACATTAAGCAATAAGAAGCATGGTTCGATCTCGTCGTGCTCTATTTTATTAAGCAACTATATATAAAAATAATCATTAATATGTTCGCACGATTTTTCCATTGACTCGTGTGTGTTCTCACAATCCTTTAGGATTTCATTATTCTCTGGAATCATTAAACTTCGGACCGTCCTCCAGTATTGATTCATGGACATAGTCAGAGACAATCAAATGAGATGATTTCATTAATGATACAAATTAGGTTATGCCTTACTCATCTAATTCCTTTCTAGGTGAGTATTGATCGAACCTGGTGGTCTCTCCATCTTCGTTTGTGGAGCCACAGCCTTAACTACACCTCCACCAAGTGTAGTAGTTACAATACCCTAGTCTATGGTGTACCCCATACTGAGGATTTATAACCTTGCAGGAACATTTGCAGCTGGTAAGTGTAATCTTGTCATGTTGTCGATATCAGTGTACTTTCTGAAATCGATTATTCTTTGTCACTTCACATTTACATTTGTGGAGTACAAGAATCAATATGAGACACAGTGGGAACACACCACGATAATTCCTGTCGTTCCCTTAGAAAATACTTTTTCTTATCTCCCCATAACGACGGGAAAACTGTCTCATTAAAATGACAACACGCAAATCTAGCGGTAAGATATCCCCCGCCAAAAAGGTTTAAAATGCGGATAATTATTGGGAAATCATTTCCAACATAACTACTTAACAGTTTTGAAGACCCATCATAGTACGATGTGGAGTCATAATGGCACATATATAGTGCAACCAAAAATGTGTAAGAACACGAATGTTAGGTTTAAATCTAGTTACCAACTGGTACGCATAAAAGGTTGACTAACATTGGGTTCTAAAACGAATTAAGTAAAGATGCGTGTAATATTTCATATTCCCCAAGCAGTTAAAGGTAGTTTTGTACGCATAATCATGCCTTAGGCACCATCTGTAACCTTTGATGATAGCCTTTGCGAGACCATGGGGTATAGGATGCTCTACATTGATCCTATTAAACATGGAGTAACCATCAAGTCCTTTTGATGTATACTCTCTAGCATTTACAAGGGGTGGTGAGTCCTTACATGTAAAATATGTGCTAGTAGTTTTCCAAACGCAAATTTCTTGGGAACTATAATTAGTCCAAAATGTCAAAACATTCACCAGAGCCATAAGTCACTTTAATGGTCCGCATTCTGCATGAATATTTTTATGAATTTCACCTTGTTTTCTTTTAAATTTTACCATTTGCATCTTAGGATGGTCTCGATCCTGTTTTACTGAAGACTTTGTAAAGATGACTAATATGCTTTCTTACCTAAAAGCATAATGGGAAGGGGGTTGTGCATCTAATACTTTAGAAAACACTTATTGAGAGATACGCCGTCATTTCACATTTTGTCAATCTTTTTCCCATTGTCTCGTCCACTCAAACACAGTGATGTACGTATGATTCCTTTCAAAATGAAACATCATGTCACAACCAAAGTGCCTTTATGGTTATGTCAAATCCTGTATGAATCAATTCCCAACATTTCATCCTGGGAGTCAATATGGATTTAATAATCCAAATACTATAGTGATTTACATTTCACTAGATTGACTCATTAGTTTCTCTAAGATATATTTCCTTTCAAATATATTAGAAACTATAAAAGATGCAATAAATTACATTCTCATTATTGTGAGTTTCCATATGATATCCACTTGCATGGGTATCTTTGGAATTTAACAAGGTGATTAGCTCTCGGTACATATAGAGCTTTTGTGACTTTTAACCCTGTTCCATCTTGGAAACAAAATTTGAGCATTGCTTCGCTCGATGATCCAATATCGTAGTCACATTACAAAGAATTAGTTCAAAAACTAGTGTATATTCCTTAAATTAGTGGGAGAAAAACCACTATCAATTAGACGTTGAATCTTAAGAGATTTAATAAGTGGTGTGGTCTTATTCATAACAAAAGTGGGATTTAACTCAAGTACTTTAGAGTGAATATATGTTACGTTTCAGAGGGGATGATATATATTTCATCCAAATACATCTCAAGTGTATTAGAAAACTAATGTCTCTTGGAAATGATGTACTTTTAATTCCATAAGTGCAAACAATGTATAAAGTTCAACTGAATAAGATAGTCAATTGGCTAAGCATAATTCTTCTTGCCAATAAATTTGATGTTTAAAGTATGACCTCCCTCTGAAAATTGGTTGTTACTATGGTACCCGCATTGCATTGCTTGTACCAATACCAGTAGAAATATTCATTCCCAACTCTTTTCTTTTGATGTGAGCTAGAATGACATCTTATCTTGATCCCATGTTCGGTTGATACCTGTACTTTGGTGTTTTTACTACCTGGGACAATAATACATATTTCTCTCATATATGTATATGTTCGTTTTCACATGCTTCACATGAGTCAGTATGCCTAAACCTCATTACTTTGGGGTTTTTCATTTTCAATGTTGTTACGATTAGCTTAGTTTGAGAAATTTCTTTATCTCAACAGGACAAAAGAATCTCACTTCGCATGTCAACCACTTACTTTAGGTTGATTATATCACTGAAGATATTGAATCTCTTGTTGGCATACTTCAAGATAGACTGGTTTGTTAGTACCATGAATGAAGTAGAAAAATGAAAAAATAATTTCCGACTCATATCGCCCTTTGTAAGTGCTTCCACAAAAATTGGAATGCATGTGCTTAGAAACATAAGGTATATTTAGCTCTACCTAGACGGTGCTTTGTCATTGGCAGAAGGTTTTATGAAGGAATATATTCATTTCTCAAAAAAAAATGATTTCCACTTCAAAAAACATAATAATGGTTCTCGAGTACTTTTGGATCCAAAATGTTATTTTTGAGTCGAGTTGGGACCAACCGTAAAGTGCCATAATAAAGGACATTAAAATAAATAATTCCAGTATAATAATCCCCAAACCAAATTTCTTTATGGTCAAAATGGATTTTTAGAGACCAAATTTCTTGATGATTCTAAAGGTCAATCGGTTAAGTTAGAAATCCAACCAATAATCATAATTCAGTTAACAGTCAAAGTTGATAGTTAATAACCAACCAATGATAATAACCCCGTTAATGATTGACAATACTTAGTCAATTGCCAACAATAACGTCATAACATTATAATAGTGCAGACATTACAAAAAAAAAACAATGTGAAAAAAACACGGAACATGGAATGATGCATAAGTTACAATTTATTTATTGATTTAATACAAACAAAATGAATGAACATTCAATAAAAATGGACGTTATAATTAACTAAACAAATAATAAAAGCAGACGTTACAACTAATTAAATAAATAATAAAAACAAATGTTGCAACTAATTAAACAAATAATAAAAGCAGACGCTACAGATGATTAAAAAAATAACTAAAACAGACGTTACAACTAATTAAAAACGTTGCGAATAATTAAAAATAAAAATAAAAACAGACGTTACAACTAATTAAACAAATAATTAAAATAGGCGTTACATTCACAGAGCACTTAAGAATAATATTAATTATTTTATTATTATTTTTCAAATCAATCAAGACAATCACACACATAAAATACACATGCAGTACAAACAATCATGATCAGAAACTTTTCAAAAATTAAAATAAATCACTGGTTGAAAAAGGACATACAACTCTTCGACATAAATAATAAAAAAATCCTCATAAAATAAAACATGTGAAGATCACCAAGCAAAAAGAATAAACAGAAAAACGAAACAGTCCAAAATTTTCTATTTGATGATGGCATAACAATATATGAAAATATTAAATTTACACTACATCAGGCATATAAAATCAAACTTTATCACATAGAGATCATTAACATGATTTTAGTATGAATAAATAAAATGACATCAAACATGTATCACTCATATCTATTAGATAGACAAACATATTTAAACATGTTATACAGTTGATTGAACAACAAAAAATACAATATTATATTATAATAATCATAATAATCTCGAGAAACGAATAGGAACAAACAGATTGTGTACAACAAACAAACATCTCACAAAAAACGTTAGAATAATATATATATATGGGTAGATCATAGATTAGTACATGGAGGGATCATTAGAATAATATATATATATATACATACATATATATATGTATGTGTATATACAATATACACAATCATAAATTAAAAATTCATTCAATCAATCAGAACACGATCGACGCATGTGATACAAATATACATGTGAAGAAAGAAAAAAAATTACATACACACAACATGAGAACATGGAAGACAAGATCACATGCTAATTGATAAGAAAATGATAAAAAGTTTAGGTATACCTCAACGTATTGCTTGATTTAGAAAAAAAAATCAGAAATGGGGATCCAACTAAAAGTAGCGCTTCCTTCATTGATTTGATAATAACCCAAAAAGAAGAAGAAAAAAAAAGAATTTAGTGGTTGAGCTCGTGCATGATAACGTTTTGCAGTGGAAATAATAGGGAAAAGTAAGAGATGGAGAAGGAGAAGAACTTGATATTGATAAAGAGGCATCAAACTATTACATACATATAATGTTCTCTTATATACATGAAAGGGAAGACCTATTCATCTTATGGACCGCACATCGATGGGCCATAGGCCCTATAACATCCCTATAATTTTTCTCTACTAAAAATCCTTCTAATTTTTATTTTACTTTTCTAAATTTCTCCATAGAAACGTCCCAATGTCAATATATTATGCGAATTAGAAATCACAAACCACTTAGGAATGAATCCAGTCTACCTATACCAACAACACGATCAAATTCTGATGAATAAAACAATCTCAATCTATTTTATGGTCGAGAATTATCTATAGCTCAAGGTCACTTGTCTGCGGGATAACTCTGCTCAAAAACCAATATTTGATTGGGACGAAGGTAAAAAAGTTTATGTAGAGCTATCTCATGGTGCTGAAATTATCGTCGATAAATTGTATTGGTTTACTTTGTACCATATTTATGCAAAGAAACATCAAGACAAATTGTTGTTTGTATTGGTGAAATATTGGTAGTATGCTTGTTAGAGCATTGCTTGATTGAAGCATTGGTATGTCAAGTTTAGTTATCATATTTTAGTTCCAAAACTCAAGGTCTCCTGATTAGATTACTAGAGTCAACTTCTCTAGGTTATACTAGGAAGTCTAGAAATATTTGAGACAGACTCGTGTTACATTGAAGAACCTGAAAACGTGTCGACATCAACGAACACATCATCCTTCAATTCGAGGTTAGTAATACAAGACTTGACATGTTTCCATTTTTATGTACGTTAATCTCAAGTTATTTATATTGAAAACATAACATGGGAAGTCTCATTTATGAATCTCTAGCATTAGAGACGTGATCGTTCTATTATGATCAAATTGTCAAGGAAGAATATACAAGTTGTATCATAACTTTGGTATATTGGGTTACAAAGCATAACGTTTATCTTTCGAACTCGTAATTGTGACATAGACACAATCTTTGTGCTTGTTACTAGATTGTGTGATGAACTTAGGATTGATTCCACGCCTAAGAAACTATGCTTAGCTACATGATTTTAAGGAAGTAAACTTGCAAAACTTGTTTCATAGTTAAAAGAAATCAACGAGATTGGTGGTCGGATTCCTATGGGGATCTCTAAATCCCTATTTGGGGATCTCTAGCAGGACTTGTCCACAATGATAATTTTGTATTTCCGATTTTCATATACACTTTAGGGTTCGTGTGAATATCAGAATATGAGTTGTTATTTAGGAAAGTTCAAGATGTCGACAGAATGGGTAATTTGAACACATGCTAAATCTAATATTTCATTGTACAAAGATATACCTTGATACTCAAGGTGAGATCACGAAACCGAAACATTTGCGAATCTTTTAATTAGGATTTTCGAACTTATATATTTTATTTTCCCAATAAGTAAAATATATCTCTAGAAGTTATATTAATAAAATATACTTGTATGCAAGTTAATATTGAGTTGTCATCCATGAGGGATTTTGGTTTATTAGTTGGATATTAATTAAAATTAGACAAAACCGAAAATTGGTGTTTATTGCATATATTTTGATGTTTTTATTTATGAAAATTCCTTGGTGTCAAATATACCTTGGTCTATAAATAGTGAAGTTTGTGTTCTTCTTACAAACTTATCCTGACGGCACTTTATTTTATAGTCATTGTGGTATCCGACTAATAGTATTCCTTGGAATACTATCTTGGAGAGGAGAGTAACCTAATTAGGTGAAATCTCTTACGTCCCCTAGTTTAAAGTCTTATGTGGGATCAAGAAGTGTCAAGAGAGTACTATAGGTGAGAAACTAGAATCATATTGTTATTTTAGTTTTCGATTATTTATTTGATTGACTAACGAAGGTTGAACCTTGATTGCACCTAGTTTAATTATTCTTGAGATCATTTTCTTCTGACATAAGGTCAGTCAAACTAGATCAAGGATTGACATAGTTCAAATTTGTCTTCAGATTTGACGATAGGCTTGTAATTCTCCATAGTTCGATTGTGCATGTACAATGAAGACATTAAAGATTTGAAGACAAGAAGATTTTTTATTGGTTGTTGATCTTTGTGATTTAATTCATGCACGCACTTAATCGGTTGGGATCTGATTTAGCTTTGTTTATCTTTTAATAGACATCTTATCGCTAGTCGAGATCGACAATCTATTATTTG
Organism: Papaver somniferum; assembly: GCF_003573695.1. NCBI lineage: Eukaryota > Viridiplantae > Streptophyta > Magnoliopsida > Ranunculales > Papaveraceae > Papaver > Papaver somniferum. The sequence goes on from NC_039367.1 coordinate 63,858,375, forward strand.
GGGGTCTTCATCAGGATACAAATCTGATAGATTGTAAACCTAGATCTTATTATCTTGGTTGATATGACCGAACAAAGGAGTTTATATTATTTAAATCAAAGATCCTTTGTTTAACTTAACTAAATTTCAGATTTACTTCTTGAGATTGATAGAGCGGTTATCGAATACAGATTAGTCATTTACTGTTTCGGAGGACGATCCAAATGAGTTGAGTGCTAAAAGTCATCACAACAGGTGAAACAACTTAAGATAGTGGAATCTCACATGCGTTGGACATATTGGTTGTAGGCGCATGGATACTGAAGAAACTAAGTAACTCGGAGTTAGTTTACTTGCTCTCAACTATACGAAGTTGGTAGTAGTCTTTATATGACGGCTTAATTATGAGACTATTCAAAATTGGACTAGGTCCCGTTTTTTTTTTTTTTTTTTTTTTTTTTTTTTTTTTTTTCATTTGTGTTTTCATCGTTAACAAAATCTTGTGTTCTGTTATTTACTTTACTTTCGCATTATTTAGCTTGTCTTTATAATTAAAGCAAATACACTTGTATGTTAATCCAACACTTGGTTGTTGATCATAATAGTTAGGTTCGGTTTGGATACCTATTTTATATATCCAGTGTTACCTTGTTGAGAAGTAATCTCCTTGAAAGTGCTTGTCTGAATTAGATTAAACAAAGTTTGTCTCATATATGTTGATATCGAAAAGATTGAGGTGTACCTGGTACACTCGTCATTTCAATTGGTATCATACCAGATAAACACGAAAATATCTAAGAATGTGTATCTGGTACGATCAAACCTATAAGACAATGAGTCAAAATAAACGTAAAGGATTACCTAAAGACTCAGTTAGCATACTGCAAGGTTTTGAGAATGTTTCTTTAAAACAATCTATTGGTAATCGGTCAAATACCCTATCTAAGTTCAAATCTTTTGAATGAGTCTTTTTCTCATGACAAATGAAGGGCATGTCCAGAACTAAGGGTGCAAACATTTTCTACAGAATCTGTTTTAGGTCCGGTTCCAATTAGTGGATATAAAGAACCTTCAGTTCCTACAACTTCATAGCTCGTTTAAAATATGGACTTAGCGTCCTGTCCGTATACAAAAAATATGACTACTTTGCAGATTTTTCTCAACAAAGTCTATATATTTTTCAGAACCTGGAAAATCCATTGGTTTTCTGGAAGATGTTTTTAATGGAGAACAAATAAAACAGGATCTAGTAAAAGTTGAAAAACCTAAACTAAGCGGATGATACCAACTAATGGAGAACAAATAGGAGGAATGCAATACGGAGAATGCTTGGAAAGAGAAGATACGAAGAGGATGAGAATTGACGATAATAAAGAGATGTGAGAAAAGATAAAAGAGATAGAGAATCGCGTTAAACGATAATAATATTGATTGATTGATAATACGATTGATAGATTCTAAACAAGAAGGCTTAGCCTTTATATAGGCTAGCATGACCGACTAAAAATATAATAAAAGGAATTCTACCTAAACTAGGAAAGTAAAGGACGTGCAAAGAAAGTAAACTAAAACAGACGCAAGGGATCAACAGTCATTGTTCATATAGACGTAAGGGATCAACAATGATTGTTGATACATACGCAGATGTCCTACATCAGTTTTAGAACTCATCGTTCAACAACAAGTTAGAATTTGTAAAATGAAACGAGAAATACTCAGTTCTCAAAGTAACTATAAAACAAAAAAGTCTCTCTGTGTAGGGAAGTAAATCAAAAAACTTCGGAGTATGAGAAACTTACACGATTGCTGAACATTTCACAAGTAGAGAATAAAATTTTGAAAAAAAAATTCTGACTGAATTGTATCAAGGGTTACCTTTTGACAAATTCTTAGCTTCTTGAGAAGACATATGGAAGGCCTTAAATCAAAGATTTCTTATTATGATAAGATTTTAGAACGAAATTATGAGGTTTCAAATAAAAGAAACCTTTCTCGATGGGATCAGAAAATCATCTCGGATGTTGCTTCTCGCAACCATCATGCTGAGAAAGATGAATCTTATTCTCACAAAAGATGTACCAGGATTCAAGATTAATCCTTCAAGAACGAATAAAATATTGCTCTAACAATGCTTGGTGAGAAAATTTATATCACCCCAACACTAAGTAAAATTGTTGGGATGTGAATCCTTAAAAGCCCAATCAATTTTGATGTAAGGAAGCATAAGTAAAGGGAATCCGGATTCCTGTAATAATCTCTTATTCAATATAGAGATATTACACAAACATTTTAAGATATATTTTTGTATCTCCTTGAATAGTTATCAATTTATCTTGCGATAAATAATGTAAACATGATGATTTTTCTTTTGTACATTGTAAGTTGAAGATCAAGGATTGACACAGTTCAGATCTCTTTTTAAATCCGACGATAGGCTTGTGATCATCCATTGTTAATATACTCCGTTCTGTGTGTGATCAATCATAAGGGAATCAAGTTTTTTTGTGCAGGCACATTGAAGACATTGAATATTTGAATACAAGAAGATTTCTTATTGGTTTCTGATCTTTGTGATTTACTTCGTGCACACACTTGATCGGCTGAGTTCCGACTTACTTTGTTTATCTTTTGATAGACATCTTATTGCTAGTCGTATAGATCGACAATCTATCATTTGGTGATCTTCTTCAGGATCCGAATTTGATAGATTGTAAACCTAGATCTTATTATCTTGATAATCTAGATCTTGGTTGATCTAACCGAACAAAGGAGTTTACATTATTTAAACGAAAGAGTCTTTGTTTAACTCAACCAAATTTCTGGTTTACTTCTTGAGACTAATAGAGCGGTTACTGAATACAAATTAGTCCTTTACTGTTTTGGAAGATGATCCAAAGAAGTTGAGTGAAAAAAGTCTTCGCAACAGGTGAAGCAACATTCATGTGCATGGCCAGGAAAATTTTATAAAACCTCAACTCAATTGTGTAGTAGTTAGTTAGTTTTAACTAACTGAGTTAATTAAGCATTAATAAACGGGAAAGAAAAGATCAGATTTGCCAATATCGCCAACAAATTTTTTATTACCCTCCTTGTCTCCTATTTATCGTACTTGTCTACCAAGAACTACAAATAAGTAAGCAGTAAATACTCATTAAATATTATTTTTATTAAAGAATTAGTTCCGTAAAGATCACGTAATTTTTGTTTAATCAATCTATTGAATAACGTTGTGAATTATTGATTTTTTTTTTTGAAGCAGAATTGTTGATGCATGGTTCCAAATTATGCGCCCACTAATACATTTACATTTTACATCAAAAAAAAGATAAATAAAATTTCAGTTGTCTACATAAAAACGCTAATAAATTGTATTTTTGTTGGATATTTACTTTCGCCAATGCAAATCAAAATAATTACAATTGATTTTCTATTTTTGATAGCAAATTGTTCTTATTTCCCTTTATTGTTAGAAATATTTGCCTTCTATGACCAATGATCTTTTGAATTATGATGCAGACTATTTTAACTTGTTTAACTTAAACAAATAAAAAAAAGTAAGACTAGTTTAGGCACAAAAAAAAATTGCAGTGCCCCACCCAACCAAAAGCTCTGGCTCCACCACTGGCGTTAGCCATATTGGTTGTAGGCGCAGGGATACTGAAAGAACTAAGTAACTTGGAGTTAGTTTACTTGGTCTCAATTGTACGAAGATGGTAGTAGTCTTTGTATAGCGGCTTAATTCTGAGAGTATTCAAAACTGGATTAGGTCCCGAGATTTTTTTACATTTACGGTTTCATCGTTAACAAAATCTTGTGTTGTGTTATTTACTTTACTTCCGCATTATTTAGGTTGTATTTATAATTAAAGTAAATACACTTGTACGTCAATCCAACACTTGGATTTTGATCATAATAGTTAGGTTCAGTTTCGATACCTATTTTATATACCTAGTATTGCCTAGTTGAAAAGTAATTTCCTTGATAATGCTTGCCTGAATTAGATCACACAAAGTTTGTCTCATATAAGTTGATATCTAAATGATTGTGGGTACTTGGTACCCTCGTCATTTGAATACTACACACACATTTCAGTCTGAGGAGTTCGAAATAGGCATGTCAAATATTTTGATTTATGGTTTACATATAATCAATACGAAGATGTAAATGAAATTAACAATGTTAATGTTTTCATAGGATATATCTGATCCTGAAGAGGATAAACAAGGTATTTATTTTATGGTTACTTGGTGCAAGTTTTCCCCCCATCTCAAACATTAGTGCTCAAGTAGGATGGCTAAAGGCATTGCTAGGTATGAAGATTACTACCGCTTATGATTGGGGAGCCGCTATGTTAGCCGAGTTATACATTTGTCTCGATGTCGCATCATTGGGCTCCTCAAGTATCGACGGTCTATCGGGGATTTTTAGGTAAATATGACAATACATATCCTTTGGCTTTATATTTAGCTATAAATAAATTTAACAAGTAACTAATTGCCTGACATTTTCTTTCAACTTTGGTGGCATACGTATTTTCATGTTGGTCTACCAACTCTTTCAAGCTACAACAAATAATATTTCCTAATTATAGTAATGATGGTATTAATTGCGATAAAAGCAAAACACAACAGAGGTATATGATATGTATGTGTGGAGATACCATCACATCATTATGAACAAATATATTGTAATTTTGAGGTCATATGAGAAGATTGTGGAGATGATCCGCGAGGAGGCCCAAAGGATCAAAGATTTTTTCACTTTAGCGGCTTGTGTAATATACAAACATGTCAGAAACCTTAATATTTATTACTATGGGAAAAATGTGATAGACAGTTGGTTGATGTCGTTGGAAAGCAAAAAAAAAAACTCGATCTCTAGCCGCCCTCCTTATATCAAAATACAAGACTGAAGAGAAAATGTTGGAGAAGGTATTAAACACTATTCATCCCTTGTGTCAAAGGAGAATATGCCAAATGGTTCAGATCGGCTATAAAGACAATAATTGGTCGAGACTGAGGAGAAAACACTAGAGAAGGTATTAGCATTATTCACCCCTTGTGGCGAAGACCAATATGAAAAATGGTTCAGATCGGTTATAAATCCAATAATTGGTCGAGATATTTTACTAATATATGGGATGAATTTTGCCCCAATGGGTATTGCATTACTGAAAATACCTTGTCCAACACATCCACCACTGATGATTCCATCTCTCACTGTTGATCCTTCAACATGAGCTTCTTCTTCATCAACGCCTTTAAGAGGACTTTCTTCTTCATCGATTGGGTCTGATTTTCCGGAATTAAGTGATAGGTAGACTCCTTTACTCTCATTGAAAAGCGTTGGACCATTCAAATTATCACACAAAGTACCCTCATTCTTATTCAGGAACATCGGTCATTTACGAATAATTGGTAGAAAAATCAAATTAAATGGAATTAGATATTTGGAAAGTAGGTGTTTGTACCAACATGAGATACACATAATATAAAAGAACATGAGCTTCAGACTGATAGACGCATTTATGTATCTATTTTGTTCTCAATATTCTGTATTGTTAGACTCGATTAAGTACTTATTGTGTTATTTTGTGTTCTTGTAGGAAATTTTAGAGAAATAAGCCCTTGCGGCGAAATGGGCTCAAAAAGTGGTGTTTTACACCCCCAAGATAAAGTATTAAAGGAACCCCAGAAATGCACTGGAAACGTCACAGAAATGTCCCGGAGGAACCAAGAAAAATTACTATTTCCACCCAAAAATTACTATTTCAGCCCCAATTGCTAAAGGGACACCAGAACTGGATTGGGGGGAGGCCAGTTTTCTTCCCAAATTCAAATTCCAAAATTGGCGGGAAAATTTGGTTATTTACTGGCATATTTGCCAATCGATTTTTGAAGGAGTTTCAGGCCGATTCAATGGCTGAAACTCATTGGGTATCTTCTGTTGGGCTAGACAGGAAGGATATGGGTGTTGGATGCGATCAAATTTGGCTGGAAAATCCATCAAATGAAATCAGAGCAGACGCGTGCACTGAAAATATTTCACGGGGTTTTGATGAGTTGGAAGTGTGCTGCTCGTGTTTGGATGGGGCTTGGCTATATTCTGAAGTGTGTTTGAGATAAACAAAGAAAATCTACTCACCATTTACAGCTCCAGACGCGTATAGAGATAATTCAGGGAAGAAAATATTCCGAAATATTTTTCTTCAATGGCCGAGTAAATGAAGATTATTTGGAGTTAATGGAGGAGATTCAATGGTTCAATTACGTATAAATATGTTCCTAATGTGCTACAGAGAGGTGGTCGAGAGTTTGGGGAGTCGATAGGAGGGCCAGAGAAGCAGAAATCAAGAGTTGATGAAACTCTGTTGCTGCTGTTGTTGCTGATGAAGAACACCAAGAACACGACAAACGGACTCGCAAGGACAGTCGTTTATGAACAGTGTCTAAGACGCACAACCGTGGGTCGCAGCGCAGTCTAAACAACAGCAGCACTTGTCATTTATCGTTCATTCTGTGACGCTTTTTGTGCGTCGCAGATTACAGTTTACACCATTTTCTCTTCTTCTCATCATTTGTAAACCATTTTTGAGCCATAATAAATTATTTTGAGAGCATTTATACTATGATGAGCTAATTCCCTCGTAACCAAGGCAATGGAGGAAGCTATTCATGCAACATAAATGGGTAACTATTTCATTTAATTATATAATTCACCTAATCGCTGCTTTTGCAGAGTTTTAAATTGTTTGAATGATTGTCTTAATTATTTGTTATTCAGTTTGATAGGTTATGCTTGGTTTAATCTCTTGATAATCTATGCTTAAGGTTTGCAAATAATGTTTGAGAATCAGTATGATTGATAGTGAATTAAAGATAAAAAAGGACTTAAGAATTGAATAGAGTTTTGAAATATTTATCATTCAATTTTGCATAATAGTGGAATCTAGTGTCTTTGTTACCTCTCGCACCCATTGTTAATAATTTTGTATATAATTTTATTAAATCTTTAAATTTAATCTTCACAAGTCCGAGAGTTTGAACCTCATTACTACAACCCCACGAAAAATCTTTAATCATTTTGGCGCCGCCGACGCGGATTTGTGTTTAGGTAGAATTTTTAGGTTATTATTATTTTTTTTTACTATTATTTGTTCCTTTTTACGTTTCTTTTTGTGTCTTTGATTTACAGGTTCGAAGTGGAATACTAAGGACTTGGGAACAAAAATCTTAAAGCTAAAAGCTAAAAGAGAAGAAAAAAAAAAGACATAATTTTTTTTAGGATTTGTAAATAGGCTTTATTTTTCATAATTTTTGTAATTTTTGGACTTTTTATTTGGACTTTATTCCTTTTTTAACCCTACGGAAGGGTATTATTAAAAAAATATATTATATAAACTGTGTGCAGGGAAGGACGACGATTACTATATCGTCTCGGCCCCTCGGGTTCGTACACGACATAGGAGTCGTGGCCCGAGTCGACGACGACGGTTCATCCCCCGTCTGGTACGGGAGGTAAGTCCAACCGAAACACTCGCGAATCCCCTGCAAGCGAGTTACTGTATGCCTTAAGGTGATAATTGTTTGAGGACGAACCGGACTGTCTTTATTTTCCTAGTAAAGGGCAAGGCGCCTAAACAAGATAAGGGTTCGGATTTCATCACCGTTCCTTTCTTGCCCGTTTTAGGAAAACAAAACCTAACGCGAACCCAAGCTTTAAAATCTGATTAGAAAGAGACCTATAGGGTATCAAGCTTGTTAGGAAAATTTTTCGAAGGATATTGGTTACCTTTTAAGAAACTTCAAAGTTCATGGTGACTTCTGGGAGTTGAAACAAGCCGCCTTGTAACGCCGGTGAGGCCTTGGGTATCAAAGCTCCATTGAGCTTCCCTCGCCTCAGTTTCATCTCACATTAGCTCGGATTGATCCAGAGGGGTTGCTCAAACTGTAACGAATTCCCCTTCGAGAGATAGAAGCTGGTCTAGAAACAATCTAAGTGGAGCCATCATGCTTTTTGTTTGCTAGAAATCTTTAGGTTTGCTTTGGTGGAGTCTAGTCGGCCTTGTTTGTGATTGTATATAATCCCTCTGTAGTTTATATTTCTTCGGTGATGAATCCTTTTGAGGAGACGCCACCTGCGATGACGTTGCGAGAATATATGTCTAGAAATTCTCGTTATCAAGAGACGTCTTCGGAAATGACTCTTGGTGAATATATGCGTGGGAAGCGATATATGGATACTCCAACTTTTATTGAGGAATCACCTCTAACGATCTATGAGAAATATTATAAACATAGACCATGTAGTCGGGAACAAAGCTTGAGAATTCGTGAATATCAAAAATTATATTGTGATGATGATGAGGAGGAGGATGGTGATGATGATTATAATGATATTTCTAGTTCAAATCCAAATAATTTTAATAATTATTTACCTATTCAAAAGGACGAGGATTTGACTAGAAATACCCCGTTTTAGACGATGATTACGAAACCGATGATGGTTTAGAGGAACCAGTTTATCTTGAGAGTACTGTTTTCGAGTCAAACGATTTAGAAACAATAGTCTTAGAAGAACTCGTAGAGATTAGCGGGGATGAACCTGACTTAGAAAAATCAATCGTACACTTTCAGGAATCTGATGACCTAGAAATTAGGGAGATTATGACCAGTCTACCTAGAGATGCCGAAAACTCTAAGTTTGGGGGTGATTATCATTCTCCATGTTCTTTAACTCTTAAAAATATCCCTCACTTGGGACTTGACATCAATGCCTCACCCGTCTTACGAGACTATCTTCGTACTCGTTTTCCCGAACTTAATAATATTCAACACGAGTCTCAACTGTTAGAAACGCATCCTCTGGTTGATGAGGTTAGCTCAGGCAATAATACCAAGATTGACTTTGTTTTCCCACCAAAAACGTTTCTACCAATTGTGGGAACTTTTGATTTTAAGATGTGTCGGTTATTAAGTTTTGAGACTAAACCTAATCACTTTAGGATATTAGGGTCGACACATTTTCTTAAGGAAGACCACCTCTTTCATTGTGGTCAGCTGTGTGAGTCAAATCTGATTGACTTAGAGGATCCCCCGTTATTCAGGTTGTTGTTATGTGCTTATAAGTTCTTAGTTGAGTTTTTCCAGACTCTAATACCTGAACCGGATCTTAGCTTTGAGGAAATCCAACCGATGAAAACATTTTATTTAGACCCTTTTATAGAGCCTGAACCTGAACCACAACTAGATGTAGTTTTCTTAAGAAAGGGTATGTTCGGTATCTTCTTGGTCTGTTGCAGTTTCCTCTTCTTGTGGGTAACACTTTGATCCAGATGACCCACAGTTATTCCGGCTACTACTATATGATTATACGTGGTGACTAATCCTTGCTTAGTCTGGCTGAAGACTTTAAACTTAGCACTTCTTGGGAGGTAACCCAATATTCATGCGACATGGTAATATATTTCCTTATCTATTTTGCTTCATTGGTAACAATTTCTCCTTGTTCATGCTTTTAATTTTATCTTAAGAACATCGAGGACAATGTTAGATTTAAGTTTGGGGGTATGGGAGAAACATTTTAGTCGCATTTTTGAAACTTATAGCGTCACATAGTACCCGGTTAGCTAAGTTTACATATTGTTTCTCACCGAAAAGATAGAAATTGGAATGCTAGAGATAACAACCTATTGAGACATTAGAGAAAAAGACACTGAGATCCTTGAAATTCAGGAGAGAACTTGTTCCTTTTAGAGGGTAACCGTGATGGACCTAACCATCCATGATGGAAAGGCAACTAGGTCAGAAGGAAATGCCAGAAAGACAGAGCAACCTCACAATGTAGTCTTAGTTACTGGATTACGACTCTCTCTCAGTAGAAACTTATCATCATCAACAAGCGGAGTGACATCAAAATTTATGAAAAATTTGAAGACGTTTAAGGTTTAGAAGCAACAATAGAAAAGAATAATTCAAAAATCAAAGTTGAAGACTTAGTTACAAGAAGTTACAAGAGCAAATGATATAAGTTGTTGAAGTCCATGATACCAAGACATCACAAGTTGTGAAGATCCAAGTTCTAAAGTCCTTCTCTCATGGCCATGTAAATTTTTGTCTTGTAAAAAATGAAAAAAAAAAAATGAAAAAACAAAAAAACAAAAACAAAAAAAAACATCATTACATTCTTTTTGTTCAATAAGGCCATAGGGAAGAAGAAATTTATAAGTCAAGCAAGAAATCGAAGAGAAGAGTTAATTGTCAAGGTTCTATGAGGTTCGAGAGTTTATCATCAACAGTTGAAGACCGAAGAAGACGTTATTTCTACTGAGCACTGTGAGAGAGTCGAAGAAAGATGCATTTTGGTTGCTTTGTTAGTCTGCTTTCAATCTGGCACAAGATCTTTCTAGCACTGGTTTAACTCATCACACGTAATTAGTCCAGCTGTGTAGCAGATGTCCCTCTCATCTTTATCTCTCTCCTAATCTTATCCAGCTGTAAAGCAGCGGACGCATCTTACAATGTTTATCTAGCTGTGTAGCGGATATCTCTTTATCTAGCAGTCGTGCGGATGTGTCTCCCCTTTTCTTCAGTCAGCTTTAGAGCTGACACCTTTAATTTCTCTGGCATTCTAGTTACTCGGAGATAGGTTGAGAATATGTATGTCCTCATAGCTCTTTGGATACTTGTGACCAATTAGAAGTCATGGTTTTTGTGGGTACACCTCTGTTAAACCCACCCGAGATTAACTCGGTTTTATTTTTTAGTTTTGCTCGAGGACTAGCAAATAATAAGTTTGGGGGTATTTGATAGACGCATTTGTGTATCTATTTTGTTCTCAATATTCTGTATTGTTAGACTCGATTAAGTACTTATTGTGTTTTTTGTGTTCTTGTAGGAAATTTTAGAGATATAAGCCCTTGCGGCGAAATGGGCTCAAAAGTGGTGTTTTACACCCCCAAGATAAAGTATTAAAGGAACCCCAGAAATGCACTGGAAACGTCACAGAAATGTCCCGGAGGAACCAAGAAAAATTACTATTTCCACCCAAAAATTACTATTTCAGCCCCAATTGCTAAAGGGACACCAGAACTGGATTGGGGGGAGGCCAGTTTTCTTCCCAAATTCAAATTCCAAAATTGGCGGGAAAATTTGGTTATTTACTGGCATATTTGCCAATCGATTTTTGAAGGAGTTTCAGGCCGATTCAATGGCTGAAACTCATTGGGTATCTTCTGCTGGGCTAGACAGGAAGGATATGGGTGTTGGATGCGATCAAATTTGGCTGGAAAATCCATCAGATGAAATCAGAGCAGACGCGTGCATGGAAAATATTTCACGGGGTTTTGATGAGTTGGAAGTGTGCTGCTCGTGTTTGGATGGGGCTTGGCTATATTCTGAAGTGTGTTTGAGATAAACAAAGAAAATCTACTCACCATTTACAGCTCCAGACGCGTATAGCGATAATTCAGGGAAGAAAATATTCCGAAATATTTTTCTTCAATGGCCGAGTAAATGAAGATTATTTGGAGTTAATGGAGGAGATTCAATGGTTCAATTACGTATAAATATGTTCCTAATGTGCTACAGAGAGGTGGTCGAGAGTTTGGGGAGTCGATAGGAGGGCCAGAGAAGCAGAAATCAAGAGTTGATGAAACTCTGTTGCTGCTGCTGTTGCTGATGAAGAACACCAAGAACACGACGAACGGACTCGCAAGGACAGTCGTTTATGAACAGTGTCTAAGACGCACAACCGTGGGTCGCAGCGCAGTCTAAACAACAACAGCACTTGTCATTTATCGTTCATTCTGTGACGCTTTTTGTGCGTCGTAGATTACAGTTTACACCATTTTCTCTTCTTCTCATCATTTGTAAACCATTTTTGAGCCATAATAAATTATTTTGAGAGCATTTATACTATGATGAGCTAATTCCCTCGTAACCAAAGCAATGGAGGAAGCCATGCATGCAACATAAATGGGTAACTATTTCATTTAATTATATAATTCACCTAATCGCTGCTTTTGCAGAGTTTTAAATTGTTTGAATGATTGTCTTAATTATTTGTTATTCAGTTTGATAGGTTATGCTTGGTTTAATCTCTTGATAATCTATGCTTAAGGTTTGCAAATAATGTTTGAGAATCTGTATGATTGATAGTGAATTAAAGATAAAAAAGGACTTAAGAATTGAATAGAGTTTTGAAATATTTATCATTCAATTTTGCATAATAGTGGAATCTAGTGTCTTTGTTACCTCTCGCACCCATTGTTAATAATTTTGTATATAATTTTATTAAATCTTTAAATTTAATCTTCACAAGTCCGAGAGTTTGAACCTCATTACTACAACCCCACGAAAAATCTTTAATCACAGACCTAATTTTCAATCCATACTGGAACTCCACCATCCCAAGATATAATGCATGAGTCACAACTCGACATTATGCAAAGAGAAACATATCGTCAAATACAAGAATTTGAAAAATATCTGCATGCCATTCAACAAATTCCTCAGGGTTATCAAGATAACGGAAGATCATGTGATTCTGAAGGATCTCAAGCTGAAGGATTACATCAGTGGTTTAGAAATCAAAGTGAAGGATCTCAAGCTGGAGGATCATATCAAGGGTTTGATAGTAAAATGTATGGGACACATATGACCAAGGTAGTCAATATCGGTTGTACATGCCTATATTACATGTTTTTATCGGGTATCGAAAAATATCTATACGATATCGAAAATATCGGCGATACAAAGATGGAACGATAAAAACGTTCGTACAGGCCGGTACAGACCGATATATCGGTTTTACCTATACACCGATAATATCGGTTCCAGTATCATCTTTGGTTAAGATGAAACCTATGAAGGGAAAATTAGGCATTCCAGTATCATATGTGGTAAATAAAGTGAATAACTTTTCCGAGCAACATGCATCTAGTCTTTACAGATAAGTACAACGTCAATTAGAGAATGTAAACAACCCTAATATATTTAAGATATAAAATCAATGACTATACTAGGATATAAGATGGGCACCATACTCGAGGAGGAATTTGAATGGGCTTGGGTTTTTCGGTGGACGACAGAAGATAGTGGAGAATTTGAGCGGTTGTTATTGACTACGTAGTTGTATTTGTGATTGTAGAAAGATTTTACCGGAAAAATTGGACAACAGTCACAACGCGTAACATTTTGCCACATTATGTTTTAAAAATTTGAGATACATGTATGGTTTTTAATATTTCTTCTATGATCTTATAAATATTTGAAATTTTAATTTTAATGATGTATCAACGATAAAAACCAGTAATATCTTTTGTATTGGTGTATCAGACCCGACCGATACGCGATATTAACTACCTTGCATATGACATAAACTGAAATGAGGTTGAGTAGTTATAACCATGCTTATATTATTTGAACAAATGAAGTTTTATTTAATATTTATAATTCAAATTCATATTAAATCTATTTATGTAAATAATTATATTTAATTAGAATTAATCTTTTTAGAAATAAAAATAATATTAAATTTAGATTACGTTTAATTAAAATTTATAACAACTCTATCAACGTCTTGATCGAGTATTATGTACGAGATATGAAAAACTCCTTAAGGATTGTGTAATGAGCTTCTTAGACAAATTTTTTTCCTTTTTATTTTCTACATTCCTCTCGAATTCGCAATGTAATTGCTGCGTTGGTTTCACCCCTATGTAGATACTAATTGACAACCATAACTAAAGATGTAAATTCTTTCACTTATTTTCTTATAGTTCCAAACCGACAGAACAACCTGACCACATTTCGGTATCAGTACAGAAGTTTTCACAAATCCTCCTCTAATAACTCACACTCACTAAATCATCTTATCGTCGTTCTGAACCCCTAGCAGGATAAATACTACAAAATTTCTATAAAAAGATGAACCTTCATCCACGATAAACTCCGCAGGATTAATACACGGTTGAACTATTGTTCCGAAATTGTGGGTGTAAAAGATGGAGAAAGTCAAAGTGTGATTTTGGAATTGAAAAAGATTGAATTTATAGATGAAGGAATAACAGTCGATAAATGAAGGGAACGTTATATATATACCCTTATATATATACCCCTACTATGAGGCCCCTTACAAATATACCCTTTTGAACTTTACAAATACCCCTAAGCTTAATACATTAATAAAGTACCCTCTTTTATATAATGTATATACAAAAAGGGCTAATCATTGTTCAAAAAAAAAAAAAACCTCTACTACCCGCCATCAATGTCCACCGCCTCCCACCACCGCCAACCACCACCGACTACCACCACCACCAACCACCACCACCGCCGCTGACCACCACCGCTAACCACCAACCACCACCACCGCCGCCCACCACAACTGTCCACCACCGCCGCTGCTAACCAACACCACCAATATCCACCACCACCGTCGTCGTAAATAACCGCCACCCACCGCTGCCGCTAACCACCACCGCCGACGACGACCACCACTACCCTGTGGAGTTAACTAGCAGAAGTTGTGTCCATATCGGAGGCAACTAGCTCAAGTTGTCTCCAATAAATAATGTCCATACCGGAGGCAACTAACTTAAGTTGTCTCCAAAAATGGAGACAACTAGCTCAAGTTGTTTCCAATAAATAGTGTACAAGAACAAGTTTCAAAACAAAATGGAGCCAACTAACTCAAGTTGTCTCCGAATATGAGGAAACTAGCTCAAGTTGTCTTCAAAAGTGAACGCAACTAGCCCAAGTTGTTTCCAAAATATGGAGGCAACTATCACAAGTTGTCTCCAAAAATTAAAACATATACACAAATGAGTGAACCTAGTGTGAGCCGAACACACATTTTCTGACATATAGTTAGTTGTGCTACCATTGCACCACAGATTCATTTATACAAAAACAACATATCAAAATCACATACCAGCATCTCCGGCTCCATATCTCTTTACTGCATTAGCAGATTTTCAATTGCAAACCCAGTAAACAGACTCACATATTCGCCACACCATAAGTGCTCAACCAACAATTCAAACCACCACCGGACAACACCATATCATCCATCTCTGCTACTGCAACTCTACCTGCAACAGCTTCATGACCACAACCATCTATGCACACTTACAACATGAGCCAATAGCTGTAGTCACTTCCATGCTCCTACTCAAACACCATCAGCAGCACAACCATCATCAGAAACTCAACACAACCTTGTGTTACCATATAAGATAATTTCAGATGCATGAATAGAGCCAAAAACGTAACCAATTTGCCTCCGAAATGGAATCAACTAGCTCAAGTTGCCTTCAAATATGGAATCAACTAGCTCAAGTTGCCTCCCATCTGGAATCAACTAGCTCAAGTTGCCTCCAAAAGTGAAAGCAACTTTCTCAAGTTACCCCCAAAATCTAGAGTCCGAGAAAGAAATTGAGCAAACTAGATAAAGTAAAACTATTGTTAATCCAAGCCAAAATGAAACCATGTATGTATGCTTTTGGCTAAAATAGACTCAAGGATCAATAAATGCAAAATTGAAAAACAGGAGAAAAAAAAAAGAAAAGACTGACCTTGTATCATATCCCTTAGAGCAACATACTGCAAACATATGACTCTTCGACCAGCAAACACCATTACGAGATTCACTAGTCTAGTGTTATACAAGTAATTTTTTCAAGCAAATAATAAGTATTGTACAGTTCATATTGTACAGTTCGATCTAGTAGTGTCAGTTCCAGGTACCCTCAGAAACTTAAAAGAAAGATTTTGTTTCATTTTTTAATACCACTGGCACTGACTTCACGCATGTATCTTAGAACAGTAAGTGGTAACTTGGTATCGGCACTTAGCTGGTAGCTCTAAAGCTCTCATGTATATATTTTTTTGACAACATTTCTGGCTCTTTCATTCACTATGTTCTAATGCTACGCCTTCATTCAGTTCAACGCGTGCAAATGGCGAGTTCAGATAATCTAGTACTAGACGAACTAAACATTTTTAATTCAGACTCACCAAGTGTTTTGAAACAAGTAGGTCAAAATGCTGGCAAAGCATGTATATGAGGAACTAAAGATGTCTGCCAACTCATGCAACGCAAATATACCACGACACTATAAAATTAATGAGGGCATTTCTCAAGGTGTAAAAATTTACATTCAATGGAACTGTACAATATGAACTGACACTACTAAACAGAACAAGAGATCATGTTAGGTAGTTACCTTGCCGGGAGCAGCAAACCCACCACATACATTTGCAAGGGTACCACCCATTGTTTAGTAAAACCTGTTGACCACCTCTTCCTCCACCATAACAGCCACCAATTCCACGATCTCCACCGTGACAAATTCATAACCATTATTTCCCCAGCTTCACCTCAACTGCAAACACTGCATAGCTGCACCAGCTCCAACATCACTCCACAGTCCAGCTGCAATTTCCAGTTTCAACACACAAACCTGCACATCATATCCGACATCACTATCCACCTTCAATAACCTAAATCAAACCAACACCATCTGAATCTTCAGACTCATATACTATCCCAGCAAACTGACCACCAATCACAACCATTTTGCATCTTGTAACACAACTTCAGCACCAGATTCACACATAAACTTTATTTCGACTGATTTCTTCATCATCTTCTTTTCTAATTCCATACGAACCCATATTCTCGACCTCTTACAGCGAACCCATATACTTGATTTCCAACTGAATCAAAATCAAGAAAAAGTAATTAAATTAAGATTTGTAACAAAAATTTCATGAATAAATCTATAGTTGTTAAATTCCAATCAATCAAACATGAACCAAATCAAAATCTATTATTGCCAGAAACAGTAATCCAATACCTAAAATTCAATCTCAACCTTGGGAATCTTCAACTGATGTAGAAATTACAGTTAAAACGAGAAGAAAAAGAAGAATAAGAGCTCCTGAATCTGATTATGCTTATGAAGTTTGATTTCCAGATGCTTATGAAGTTTGATTTTGAGATCTTATTAAAATCGAAAACCTAAATCTCGATCTCCACCACCACTTTAGAACCGAACGGAGATTAAATCTCAATTTGTATCACGATGGATCGAAATTACCTGAAAACGAAACCTAAAATCAGATCTCCTAAAACTGAATCTCATATTGTAAATCAGTGACAAACCGAGAATAACAAGAAGAAGATGATGATGATGATGATGATGATGATGCTAAAACTATTGATAATGATTATAGACGGTGGCGATGGTGATTGTGGTGTCGTAGATGTGGTGATGGTGGTACTGGTTGCGGCGGCGGGTTTAACCCATAGGAGGAGACTGTGGTTGTATATTTCTTCTGTTGGTTTCATCGAAGAAATGAAGAAGAATAGATAAAAGATGTAAGAAGTTAAAACAGGAAGTCAACAAATTGTAATTTTGTTTTGGACTTGATTTTTACCCCTCGAGGGTGTTCGTGCAAAGTCCATCGATACTAGGGGTATAAATAAGAACGATTTTTTGGGGACCATGATTTTTTTGGGGGACCATGGTTTTATTTTGGGTAAAGACATTAGAAGTAAATCTAGGTCACCCCTTATCTAGATATTTATATTAATACCTAAATTACCCTCCTGATTAATTTTGAATGATGATTAGTTAGTGTTAATAATAATTAGTGTAATGATTAGTGAGATGATTAAGTTAAAGATAATTAATGAGATTAAAAAATCAGATGTTTTTTTTTAAAGAAGTAGAATTATTGAGAGAGTAAAGTTATAGAAGATGAAGAAGGAAAACATGAAAAACGATGGATTTTACCAACCACAACCGGAGGAAGGGTATTTGGGTACCCAGGTAGGCTTCAAACTTAGATAATGTTGGTTGAATTGCTCCAAACTTTCAAAAAAAATGAAATTTTTTATGTAGATTTGGGCCAGTTCGGTTACCATATGTCAAGAACATGTAACCGAACACACCTGAAAGTGTAGTTCGGTGACGTTTTCCAAACACGCAGGTTACCGAACTCGCTCGTTAATGGAGGTTTTGGTCGTACAGTGTAATGTTCAGTTACCTAGGATAAAATGATAGGTAACCGAACTTTGAACTTAACAATTTATTTTGGTACATCTTGTGTGTTCGGTTAGTTCGCAAACTTCAACGCAACCAAGTTCCCAACCGAACTGCAAGTTAAAAGTAACCTAGTGTTAGAAGTTCGGTTGGTTCGCAAACTTCAACATATTTTGCGAATCAACCCAACTGGGCTTATATATGCATATATGCAATTAGGCAAACATTCGGTTACTACGAAATTTATTTATTGGCGAATTAGGTAGAGTTCAGTTACGAAGTTTCAAAGGTAGAGTTCGGTTACAAAGAAAACTTAACATTTTTGCGAACGAACCGAACTTGTGGACTTCTCATTATTTTCGTAAACTAAAGTTCGGTGATATCCTTATTTTGCGAAGGAACCGAACTTATGGACTTGTGTTGTTCTAATACAAGGAGTTCGGTTAAAAGTATTTTTTTGCGAATCAACCGAACTCTGAGTTCGGTTAAGAAAAAATTAATTCTTGATAACCGAACTTTTCTCTGAAAAAAACACCCTCCATTAAACCTCTCTGCAACTTCCATTTTCAACTCATTTTAATGATTACTTCTCATTTATTCAACCAAAAACGAATGACAAGTAATAGGTTTGTGAGAATATCTTTGTTAATGTTTTAAATTAAGCTATATATATATATATATTGGTGGTGGTTGGTGGTGGTGGTGGTAATCGGAGGTGGTGGTGGTAATCGGTGGTTGGTGGTTGGAGGTGGTGGTGGTGGTAATCGGAGGTGGTGGGCGGTGGTGATCGGTGGTTGTTGTTGGTAGTGGTGGTAATCGGCGATGGTGGGAGGTGGTGGTGGAAGGAGGTGGTGGTTATATATATATATATATATATATATATATATAGGTGGTTATTGGGTTAGTTTTAAATTAAATTAGGTTAAGGATAGGTTAGTCATTTCAATGCTTTAGGACATCCCTTATAACTATAGGGTAGGTGGCCTAATAAGACCATGGACCCCAAAAAAACCATGGTCCCCAAAAAAATCGTTCATAAATAACATTCCCACATAAATGAACTACCCGTTATCGGTCTAGTTTGGGCCGATCGTCTATACTCAGATTTGAGCCTTTGCCAATCCAATTTGCCACTGTGCCTGCTCCTTTGTGGGTGATGGTAGTGGGCAAATATTTTCATTTGCCCACCCTACTGGATTGATCTTAGCCCGCGGGTTTAGCCCATTTGGAACTCGTGTAGAATACACATGAGAATCACAGATTATGTCCTCACCAGTCACCAGGCAAACACAGAATAAGGAAAAAATAGACGAACTGAGAAAAGAATCAAATAGAGATAGGGAAGAGCAACAGAAGACAACAAAGAGGAAATCGGAACCAAGTAAGTTTTATGATTTCCATTTTAATACTTTATTTTTTCTCATTCTAAATATTCAAGGTTATCAAAAGAACCCTAAAAAATTCGCAATTCAATATGAAAACGTCAATTTGTTTAAACGTGAACAAATTACTCAAACCCTAGATATCGATAATAAATATATCGAATAACTGAGTAACCAGTATGAATGATTGGTGGTCTAATTCAGCCTCCTCCCGTTTTTTGTGTTTGTTTTCTTGACAGATTCTAAGTCAGTTTTCTTTTTAGCTTAAGTTTCATGTCTTCATAAGTTAGAAATCTTTTGTTAGTTCTCCAACACAGGGGTATGGATATTAACTAGGATATTGAAGTTTCTTGGCATGGCAGTGGAAAGCTGAAAACTTTTTGAAGTTCATCATTTTTTAGCATTTGTAAGCATAAATTCCAATCTCGAATTCCTCGGATTAAATCAATTTGGCTACTAGCATCTTATGGTGTTTTGTGGCTCCGTATGTATCTGTAAGTCAAATCGCCGTGATATCAGTTTCGCGTGTGATATGGGAAACACCTTAATCCAAATTATTATTGCTAGTTTCCTCAAAACACTGCTTGTTTCTTAATTTTTTTCAATGTGCCATTGGTTCAAACTGTTTCTGGGCAATGCATTCAAACACTAAAACATTTTGAAATAGAAATTGAAGGTTGTAAAAAGTCTCTGTTATAGGATTTCTTATATGTCTGGAGTGTCATTGTGTTTTATTTCTTCTGTGTTAATAGTGAATTTTGAAGGCTATGTGAGTGAAGATGATGGAATAATATTAGGAGAAGATTTAACTGTACATGAAGAAGACCCCGTGGGTATGGAGATGGGCGCAGATGAAGACACCAAGATATTGATAGAAAATTCTGTAGGGACGCTTGGAAGTGAGGACGGAGAGATGGTTGGGATTTCGGATGGAGGAGATATAACTGTAAATGAATTGAATGGAAACGATGATGAACCGCATATAGGTATGGAGTTTGAATCTGAAGAAGCAGCGAAGATATATTATGCTACATATGCTAGGCGGGTTGGTTTTATTACTCGAGTTGGTAATTGTCATCGTTCAGGTCGTGACAATTCCGTTATAAGTCGGAGATTTCTTTGTAACAAAGAAGGTTTCCGACTGAATAGCAACAAGATAAAGCGACTTGAAGGCAGAAAACCTCGAGCAATTACGAGGGAAGGTTGCAAGGCGATGATTATGGTTAGAAAAGAAAAGTCGGGGAGGTGGATCATCACAAAACTTGAGACTGAGCATAGTCATCCATTAGGGATCCCATCCAACAAGAATCGCCGTGTTTCTGTTCAGGCTCGGCCACAGGTCAGTATGATTTGATATAGTACTACTGTAGTTTAACATGCTTTTTCTTGATAAGGTGGGTGCCTTTTTTACCTATTGAGGGCTAAAGTGAACTGCATCTGATTGAGGTCCTCTTAGATTGACGGCAAGGCATTCTTGCCAAAAGGCACCCTCATATTCCCCTGCATCGCGTTTATCCGCGGAGAATTTTTCTTGTTGTCTTGAGAATAAAGGTGTGCATGAATGCGCCGTGTCTCTGAAACTTGTGTAGTTATTAATCTGTTTCAGTTTGCTCAACTTATCCATATTTTGCACAAGTTATGCGCTAATATGCTGGTTTGGTTGATTAACTTCTCCATGTTTGCTTAAGTAATTTTGTGGGCCTTTTGATCATAAAGCCTATAAATGTTGACAATTTGGGAGTTTGGAGTTCTAAGAACTGTTTACTTGTTGAAACTTGAAAGGAACATAGAGTTGTGAGAATTTCCTGTTAGGAAGTTCCCCCGAGAGCAATTTCATGTTTTACAGTCTGTTGTTTCAAGTATTTTTTTTTATAAAGTCAATGTATTGTCTTTGGCATGTTATCACCCTTGTTTTCTTTTTCTTCCTGATTTATTCAATTTCTATTTTCTTGTATATAGGATGAAAAGGATAAGAAAATTCGAGAATTGTCTGCGGAACTTCATCGTGCAAATCAACAATTAGCAGATTGCCGGCAACAACTAGACATGATATTGAAAGATATTGAACAACACACGAATCATTTAACGAAAAGTGTTGAAAAGGTAGTTGAGCAAGTAAAGGAACTTGAAGCTGAAGACCTAGATTATTCTTCTTACCATATTAGCAACTAGGTGATGGTTTATTTTTTCCGACCATTCCTTTTTAAGTTGTCTACTCCCATGAGTCCCTTGATCTTTATTCACGAAACCTAAAGGTCCTTGCCATGCTATACACGTGTCCAAATTTTCATGCAGGATCTGGTTTTGTAGTTTTTTTTTTAAAGAAATTTATATCTCCCGCTCACAAAGAGGGTCTCGAAGATCTAGATGGAGAAAGATTGATCTACATGAGTGGGATTACATGATAGATTAGTTCTGTATTATATAGGGAAAATAAAATTTGAAATTTTTGATAATTTTAGTTTTCTCGCATCAGGTATGATATTGGTCTTGTTTCACCCTTCTTTATACCTTTTCTTGATCTATTATCCCAGACCGTTGGCAGAAGGATCCAATTGTCTCATATATGTAATAATTTTGTTTCAAATCCATACGAAGCTCATCTATTTGCTTGTTTGCTCTAAATAATCAAACAGACTCTTTGTTTAATTTAGTATAGAGATTAATGCTAAGTTATTCGTCATAATTTTGTTTCAAATCCATACGATAATCAAACAGACTCTTTGTTTAATTTAGTATAGAGATTAACGCTAAGTTATTCGTAATAATTTTGTTTCAAATCCATACGAAACTCATCTATTTGCTTGTTTGTTCTAAATAATCAAACAAACTTTTTGTTTACAAGGGTGTATTGGATCCTGATTTATTTGGATTTATATGGATATAAATTTTACCGGAATCTGGTGGATATATATGGTTTCTTAATGAATCTTTCAGATTCTCAAGGATATATATTTTCAGATTATAATGGATTGTAACTTGTCTTGCTTGCTAGAGAAATGGATGATCCATTTTGTTTACGGTGATGAAGAAAAAACACTCGCATATATATATATATATATATATATATGAATATATGTCAATATATGACTACCGTGAGTATCCATGAAAATCATGGTCTTGGTCGAGATTGGTAAAGGATAATTTTATACTCCCTCTGTTTCAAAAAGACCGTCCTCTATTCCATTTTCGTCTGTTTCAAAATTGTGTCCAGCTTCTGTGTATAGTCATATATTTCCAATGTAATCTCTAATATATCCATAAATTTTTTATATTAATAAATTTATTTTTAACGGACCCGATCTAAAATATTAAATAAATTTGTGTAATTAAGGAAACAAATATATCTTTCATTCCTTTTACGACAACATATACTTAGATCCAAAAATTAAATTCCTTATAAACTTTATATACCATAAATTCAATATCTTTAGATTTTTCCTTTTATAATTCGTATTTATAATCCTCCTAATAATTTTAGATAGTTTTAATTGTTAACATTCTTATTAAAATAAACTAGGTAAGTAACTAAGGGTAGGCAAGTAATATACTATGGTCTCTTTAATATCTTGACAAAGTCAAAGTGGACTGTCTTTTTGAAACAGAGGGAGTATATATTTTGCCTAAACATATCCTAGAAAATCCTAATATATCTTGAATCATTCACATTCAAAAGATATCCTATCTTAATTGAATACCTAGAATATTTAAAGAATCTAAAATAATCCTAATTGAATACCTAGGATATTTATGGAATCTGAAACAATCCTAATTGAATATCTCGGAGTTTTGAGAATATTTAGTTATCCAAATAAATCCAGATCCAATACACCCCTTAATTTAGTATAGAGATTAACGCTAACAGGGTGTTAGTCCTCAAGGGAGTTGGGGGAGTTGGGTGTAGTTGTGTTTTTTTCCCGTTAGTCGTGAGGGAGTTCGAGGGAGTCTCTCAAAATCCCCATTAGTCGTGGGAGAGTTTAGAAGAGTCTCCCAAACTCCCTAAAAAACACCGTTAGTCGTGGGGGATTTTGAAAGAAACTCTTAAACTCCCTGTTAGTGGTAAAAATTAGAATGATATGGAGTTTTTTTTTTTTTTGGGAGTTCTAGGGAGTTTATAGTATATTTTTGCCTCACTCCATCTCTCAAAAAAGTAGAGATTTTGGGAGAGTCTCTCAAACTCCCTACACTCAACACACCAAACTCTCTCAAACTCCTTATACTCTCTTACACTCCCTCAAAATCCCCAAAATTCAAAATACATTAAACTCCCTCCAACTCACTCGTGGACTAAGCCCCTTTAAGTTATTCCTAATCTAAATTTAATTATGGAGGAAAGGTATCTCTGAACAATTTCTAAAATCCATTACTTTTGATATTTCTATTTTTATTATTGTTTTTATTTTTATCACGTTAACAGTGATAACCTAATTGTTCCACCAAGTATTTTTAGTTTAAGAAATACTCTTTTTTATAGACATGGTCATCTATTTTGTATTGCTATCTACTTCTTTTATATGTATTCAAACTATTTTCAATCTATTTTCAAGGCCATGCAAAAAATTTGCCGCCCAAGCTTAAGGCAACACATGGCTCCAACGTACGCGAATTTTAATCAAAAAGAATTTCCGTCTACTAATTTTTCGGAACTAGAAATATTTCTGGTCGTACAATTTCTTCCCCCACAACAACATAGCAAGTGCAGATATATGTAAGACGCAGTGTATGCAAACCCACATGGAAAACACGAAAGTAAGTTAGACGCAAAGTATATCAGCCTATATTTGTTTTTGCAACCATAAAAGAACCATGGACGCCATGAATATCAACCCACATGTTATGTCTGCCACATAAATGTGTTGGACACGATGTATGTTGACTCTCACTTTTTTGGAAACCACCAACGTATACTATACATGATATATATGAGCCCAAATTTGGTTTTGCAACTACAAAAGTATCATTGAAGTGATGTATGTGAACCCGACATTTGTTTGGCCACCACAAAAATACCATAGACGTGATGAATATCAGCCCGCATTTGTTTTTGTAACCATAAAGATATGTTAGACGGAATTGATATATCAACACGTGTGAATTAGAGCCATTGGGCCTTGCCAATAACGTTCAATACACTAATACTAGTTATCCACTCGAGTACTGCAGCAAGGATAACCCTACTTCCATATGAATGGCAACAAGGGGTACAAGGGTCCGCTAATTACGTAAATCAAAGACAATCTAACAGACCAGAATTAATATAGGATTTGCTTTGGTATTTATCTTCTGATACAGAGTTAAGCTAGACTCTGGGAACTTATATCTAAACAAATCGTATTGATACAGTTGTACTCCTACGTCTCTGATCCCAGCAGGATACTGCGCACTTGATTCCCTTAGCTGATCTCACCCACAACCAAGAGTTGCTGCAACCCAAAATCACAGACTTGATAATAAACAGATCTGTCTCACACAGAAAAGTCTATCAAAGGATAAATCTGTCTCTCACAGATAAACCCTAGGTTTTGTTCCGTCTTAAAATATAAAATCAAGGTGAACAAGAACCAATTGGTAATCCGGTCTTATATTTTCGAAGAACAGCCTAGATTAATCAATCACCTCTCTACAATCCTTCCTGACCACACAAGCGGATTGTCGAGGAATCACAAACAGTGAGACGAAGATGTTTGTGACTTCTTTATCTTGCCTATCGGAGAACTCTCACGATCTCAAGTCAATCAATCGATTGTACTCGTACGATAGAAGATGCAAGATCAGATCACACAACTACGATAAAGTAGTATCGGTATGGATTCACAATCCCAATGAAGTCTTTAAGTCGTTAATCTGATTCTAGAAAAGAAAATCAAAGTTTAATGGAGATCGACTCTAGCGGGCGCACTAGTAGCACACAGACGTGTGGGGATTAGTTTTGCACGATGCTAGATGTCTCCTTTATATAGCATTCAAATCAGGATTTTGCCTTAGTTACAAAGCAATCCTTATTCAGCGTTAGATGAAAACCTGATTTAGATTCAAGCTAATATTTCTCAACCGTTAGATCGAAAACTTAGCTTGTCACACACACTTGGGTAGACGTTTACTGGGTTCGTGAAAACCATTCCCAAACGTGTACGTGTATGTTGGTTCAACATAGTAACCCAAAAGGTTAACCATATGAGCATTTCATGTTAACCTTGTTCTTCTTCACCATAACTAGTTCAATTGACTCAAATAAACTAGTTAAAGAGTTGTTCAATTGCTATGAGATCTTATGTAACTACACAAGACACAATTGAAACAAAGATGATTCGATTCGATTGAATCGGCTCATAAACATTATAGCCACGGTTTGCATAAAGCATTCTTTCGTAATTTAATGTTCATGTTCAGAGCACATCTTTAGATCATAACCTCTTAAGTTCACAAACAAGTTCGCGGACTTAAGTTAATCGGTTGAGTTTTCCAAACTCAGCAGAAATTCTCGGAAAGAGAACTTCCACTAGTTCGCGGACTGGGTTCGCGGACTTAGCATACAAACGAGTTTTGGAAAATCCAGCAGAAATTCTCGGTCGAGAACTTCCGACAGTTCGCGGACTGAGTCTGCGGACTGGGTTCGCGGACTTGGCAAGCCAATTCCACAATCCTCCCGATTTCTCTTGATCAATAAAGTTCGAAAACTTCGGTTCAACGAATACATGGTTATGTAATCTAAACTCTCATTTCAATCACTGAGACATTCTGAGAGGACGCCATGTAGCCGTTATTCACAGACCGATTCACGTCAGAGCAATTCTCAAAGTGATTGAAACTTTTCATGACTTTCGTCACTAGGTGAAGATAAACTTGATCAAAGCGAAACGCTTTACCAACACACGATTTCGAGATAAAAGATAAGTAATGAATGCTCGGCTCGAAATGTCAAATGTGTATGATCTAGTCTATATAGCATACGACTTTTGTCTCATAAGAAGTAGGAGATAGAAGAGATAGAATTTTGAGTGATAGATAAGTTCAAGTCTCCACATACCTTTTTGTTGATGAAGTTCCACGGTTCCTTGTATAGATCTTCGTCGTTGTATGATGAATCGCCATAAAGTCCTTGAGCTCAACTACACTTTTCTATCCTAGTCCGAGACTTAGCTATGTAGGCTAGAAATCAAGACTTATGGTTTTGATCACTAACATTGACAAACATGCTTGAGATAGCAACGCGTGAAAGGTCGACCTAGCTATGCTCCAACAATATCCCCCTTTGTCAGTTTTAGTAACAAAACTATTAATACATATGGAATATAAAAATATAAACTTTAGTGGATCCTATTCCATAGTCTAATCTTCAACGTTCCTTGAAATCTTCGTCCTTCCAAGTACTCTAATGATCCCAAAGGTTGTAAGTTTAGCACTGTCATTGTTGAAGATCCGTAGCTATAACAAGTAGAGAAATCGAGATTCTCGATCATTATTATACAGTGTCATAGTATTATTATATAACATCAAAGTCAAATTGTATCACGACTTTCACAATAATACTACGGTGATATGTATCACTCCCCCTTAGTCAATACTCCATCTCGATCATGGAAACCACTCCCCCTTACACAATAATCCGAAAAACATATGTATTTGTAGTGTGAACTACAATATTTCTCCCCCTTTTTGTCAATAAAATTGGCAAAGTTACAAGAATGGGATCATAATGAAATTTCCACAAGAGACATATCATGACCAAAAGAAAAATACATACCAACTTAATTTAGATGCAATCTAATAGCCGAAGCTAACAACATTCATCAAGGAGTTTTAAGATACAAGATAACCCCTATAAAATTCCACAGCCGCACTCCCCGCAAGATATTTCCATTAAGCACAAGTTCAAAAGAACTCTCCCCCATTTGATGTCATTCCCGAGAGAACAAAAAGAGCGACCTTAATTTCAAAAGAAAAGAAAGATTTTTTATTGGACACCAAAAACCATAAGAATGATTTTTTATATCCAAAGCTCAACCAAATTAACCACAAGTAAACCCATGATTAATTCAATTGGAATATGCAACTAAATCAAACCACAAAAGTGATCAATTTAATTGAAAGTTCTCAACATAAGTAAACTCACGGAGCTACGAATAAGTCAATCACACGGAGAAAACCTTACGTAATATATGACTACATTAACCAAAGAACATGATAGTGTAGCCTTTTATATACTCAACACAAGAACTTAAGGAATATATGAAAACTCAACTAGATTAATTACAAGAGAACCTATAATTAATCTAATTGGAATACAAATAACCAAACTAATCACCGAAGTAATCAATTTAATTATTTTGGGCTCGACATAAGAGAATTTATGGAACACCGACTAAGTTCATCATAGAATATGACAACCTTAACCGTACATGTACTCAACATAAGAAAGAAGACTTATGGAATACTAACTAAATAACCAAACTAATTGATTAATTTAGTTTTTAATGCTCGACATATAGCATCTTATGGAACAACCAACAAATCCAAGGTAAATCGACTTAGTTGTAAGGTGCTCAACGTAAGACACACAATGGAGCCCTCACGGTAAAACATAATAAAATGGATCAATGAAGATCAATACCGTGGATAACATACACGGATCTATTCTATTTTCCATCATAACGACATAATAGACTTTATCCTTGTTGAACAAAATATTTTATCCTATTTTCCATCAAATACATGACTGCATAAGTATAACTTTTGTATATGTCAAAAGTCCATTCGTCCTTTCATCAATACGAATACGATTCATGAACGACTTTACTTTTGACTGCAATATGGGACCTTCAAGTTCACAGACGTAAACAATACATATCCCATAAACAAATTGCAATATCACAAAATCATAAAGATCAATACTGTAATAACATCATCCTCCAAATATTTTTAGAATTTAAAACCAATAAACCTAAAAACAAATAACACAAGAAGATGAAAACAAAAATAGCTATGTGTAGTCACAATCATCGCTATTCAAAGAACTAGTTATTCTTCCAACTAATCCAAAAAGAAGACATACTAGGTATCTAAAACAAATACAGACTCTTAGGCCAAAATCCAAACACTAATCAGAAGGACGGTTTTGGAGACTCATGAGTCTTGTGATCATCGAGCTTAAGAGTGATAGCAACCTCATCAATCTTTGAGGAATCATCCTTTTTGAGGGGCTGATTCTTCATGAGAGACAGGTTACAGTTAACCTTTTCCAACTTGGCTATTACAACATCAAGACACTTTATAGTCCCAACAAGTTGTTGAGTATCAATAATCACCTTAGTTGGAATCTTCTCCCCAATGTCTGAGTAATAAATAGGAGATTGCGGAAGAAAAAATTTAACTTCAACAAGAGTTCCCTTCTCTTTATTAAACTCGAAGTATATACCATTATCAAAAAAGTCTTCAGGAAAATCCCACGAAGAAGAGTCCATTGATGAGAAACCTAGAGTGAACAAGCTATAACTCAATAGGAAAGGTATATAAATGGTTTGAGAGAATTAGGGTTTAAAGGTAGGTATATGAGACTAAGTCTAAAACCGTACATGTACCCTTACAAGGGCCGAACACAAAACGTGTGGTTTTAAAAGCCAAGACAAATAATATAAACATGGGTGATAAAAATACTCATGTAGAAGTATGTGACAGATTATCCATCTAAGAACGATAAGAAAATAGCTAGATAATCACAGATACTATCCACAGAGTATACCTATTCAATTCTCACACAACTAGGATTTTTGGTGGGTGAGATATCAACCTTGTGATTAATTAGCACAAGTATGAGCACTCATCTCATTAAATGAACATTGCTTTTGTTTAGCCTTCCTTTTTTGATTATCACTCAGTTTAGAAAAATAAGACATAGCACGATCTGCATATCCTTCTGAGGGCTTTCTCTGAGGACTAAATCTAGGACCTCTTGAAATTGGTTCAAGGGAATCATAAAAGATGAGAATCCATTTTCTAGATTTATATTTACCAAGAACCTTCTTATAAGCATTGTAAATACATTCATCAGTAATATGAGAGTTAGAATGTACCTGTGTCCTGTGATGACTTCTAGGAAGAGTTCCATGTTTATAAGGTTCTTGGTTTTCTGTGGATATACGATTCACTGCGGTAGTCGACTGACTATTTGTTCCATTGATAGTGGATAAAAACAAATTACGAAGTTTATAAATTTGTTTCTTTCTGGCAAAACAATGGATAGCAAAGTGATTCCCTTTCCCACAGAAGGTACAAATTTGTGGAGGAGAAGTAACAACTGGAACTTTTTTAAACTTCATAGCCACGGGAGAAGATTGTAAGTTATGAAAACTTTTCTTGACACAATCTTCATCTGGAGAAAATTTCATTTTGTACGGAGACTCATGAGAGTTAGTTTGTGTAGAAGAATTTTTCTTTAAAACAGAATTTTCCTTTTCCAAGGATTTGCACTGTCTATGGGCTATGACAAGAGATGCTTCAAGTTTCTCCTTCTCAACACGAAGTCTGTCAAGATCAGATGAATGCGTCTTGATCAAACATTTTTCTCTAATTGAGCCTTCTTTAATCAGCTTTTCAAGATTACACATCTTTTCACATTGTAGATTGTTTTATTGAAGAAGTTTCTCAATTTCCTTAGAGAAAGACCCTATAATGTTATAGAGTACTTGTTCTCGATCAATAGAATTTTCAAATTCATCAATGAGTTTACCATGATCCTGTAGATCAATACACTCAGTAGAATTTTTTGAAATTCTGATGAGCTCCAATTCAACTTTAGCCATTATATCCAATGTCTCATTGTAGGAAGAATGATTGACACAAGATGAGACATTCTTCTTACCTCGGGATTCGGAAGAATCATCTAAGGAGTGACCCTTTGAGGTATTTCCGAGACGCTTGACAAAGTTGACAGCTTTAGGAGGCATTTTGGTATGCGTATGAGATCCTGTCCACAGACTCGGATTGCAACAAATACAGACTGATGAGGTCTTAAACTTATTTGCCTGCTCTGATACCAATTGAAAAACCGGGGGTCTAACAACACCACCCAATATTTCGCTTAGCAATCTGTATGGACTAACTCCGAAATACTTTGCTAGAGAATCAACTAGACAGTCAGACTCAATCTAGATAAAAGTATCTCAAGGAGTTAATATCTCTCTCTTGATTTGATTTTTACTCAAGCTAAAAACAATAGCGAGTCTTTATCAAATACAAGGAATACTTAGACGGTACCAAAGACCAATGTCCAAGGATCAATCAATATCAATCAACAACCAATGGTTGGATTTCCAATTGATGATCACGAACGCACAACTTGTATTATTTCAATTATATAAAATATAATGCGGAAAATAAATAACACAGACACCAGAAATTTTGTTAACGAGGAAACCACAAATGCAGAAAAACCCCAGGACCTAGTCCAGATTGAATACACACTGTATTAAGCCGCTACAGACACTAGCCTACTGCAAACTAAGTTCAGACTTGACTATAGTTGAACCCAAATCAGTCTCCGACCGATCCAAGGTACAATTGTACTCCTACGCCTCTGATCCCAGCAGGATACTGCGCACTTGATTCCCTTAGATGATCTCACCCACAACCAAGAGTTGCTGCAACCCAAAATCACAGACTTGATAATAAACAGATCTGTCTCACACAGAAAAGTCTATCAAAGGATAAATCTGTCTCCCACAGATAAACCCTAGGTTTTGTTCCGTCTTAAGATATAAAATCAAGGTGAACAGGAACCAATTGATAATCCGGTCTTATATCCCGAAGAACAGCCTAGATTAATCAATCACCTCTCTACAATCCTTCCTGACTACACAAGCGGATTGTCGAGGAATCACAAACAGTGAGACGAAGATGTTTGTGACTTCTTTATATTGCCTATCGGAGAACTCTCACGATCTCAAGTCAATCAATCGATTGTACTCGTACGATAGAAGATGCAAGATCAGATCACACAACTATGATAAAGTAGTATCGGTCTGGCTTCACAATCCCAATGAAGTCTTTAAGTCGTTAACATGATTTTAGAGAAGAAAATCAAAGGTTAATGGAGATCGACTCTAGCGGGCGCACTAGTAGCACACAGACGTGTGAGGATTAGTTTTGCACAATGCTAGATGTCTCCTTTATATAGCATTCAAATTAGGGTTTTTCCTTAGTTACAAAGCAATCCTTATTCACCGTTAGATGAAAACCTGATTTAGATTCAAGTTAATATTTCTCAACCGTTAGATCGAAAACTTAGCTTGTCACACACACTTGGGTAGACGTTTACTGGGTTCGTGAAAACCATGCCCAAACGTGTACGTGTATATTGGTTTAACATAGTAACCCAAAAGGTTAACCATATGAGCATTTCATATTAACCTTGTTCTTCTTCACCATAACTAGTTCAATTGACTCAAATGAACTAGTTAAAGAGTTGTTCAATTGCTATGAGATCTTATGTAACTACACAAGACACAATTGAAACAAAGATGATTCGATTCGATTGAATCGGCTCATGAACATTATAGCCACGATTTGCATAAAGCATTCCTTCGTAATTTAATGTTTCATGTTCAGAGCACATCTTTAGATCATAACCTCTTAAGTTCACAAACAAGTTCGCGGACTTAAGTTAATCGGTTGAGTTTTCCAAACTCAGAAGAAATTCTCGGAAAGAGAACTTCCGCCAGTTCGCGGACTTAGCACACAAACGAGTTTTGGAGAATCCAGCAGAAATTCTCGGTCGAGAAATTCGGACAGTTCGCAGACTGGGTCTGCGGACTGGGTTCTCGGACTTGGCAAGCCAATTCCACAATCCTCCCGATTTCTCTAGATCAACAAAGTTCAAAAACTTTGGTTCAAGGAATACATGGTTATGTAATCTAAACTCTCATTTCAATCATTGAGACATTCTCAGAGGACCCTATGTAGCTGTTATTCATAGACCGATTCACGTCAGAGCAATTCTCAAAGTCATTGAAACTTTTCATGACTTTCGTCACTAGGTGAAGATAAACTTGATCAAAGCGAAACGCTTTACCAACACACGATTTCGAGATAAAAGATAAGCAATGAATGCTCAGCTCGAAATGTCAAATGTGTATGATCTAGTCTATATAGCATACGACTTTTGTCTCATAAGAAGTAGGAGATAGAAGAGATAGACTTTTGAGTGATAGATAAGTTCAAGTCTCCACATACCTTTTTATTGATGAAGTTCCATGGTTCCTTGTATAGATCTTCGTCGTTGTATGATGAATCGCCATGAAGTCCTTGAGCTCAACTACACTTTTCTATCCTAGTCCGAGACTTGGCTATGCAGGCTAGAAATCAAGACTTATAGTTTTGATCACTAATATTGACAAACATGCTTGAGATAGCAACGCATGCGAGGTCGACCGAGCTATGCTCTAACAACTAGCATGAAATTGACACCAAATATATGTGAAATATGCACTTATGAAATTCCCCCACACTTGCCTTTTGTTAGTCCTCGAGCAAACTAAACTAAACTACAACTACTCCATTTCGCCGAGGATACAGTTGAACTTAGCAAATGCAACAAGCCTTTAAACCCATAGGTGTCCCTAGTGGACGAGTTATAGTCTCGTGAGGGTTTACCAGAGATATACCCACAAAACTTACTTTTTCAACTTACAAGTTCTCCGAAATGATAGTATCCAACGCGCTAAGAAGACATAAAGATTCTTCACACTAGTCATAGAAGTTAAACATATCAAAGAACACAATCTCATCCTTAAAAATTGAGAGAGAAATAACCATCTCTTATCGAAAAAATTCAGGTTCGAGAGTGATTGAAAGTCTCAACTCTGCCTCACCAGAAAAGGTTTTATGAAATTGCTCTGAATAATAAACAACGTTTTTATGGGTCACACATGTGTCCTGGTAGGAATGAAGAGAGAAATCCTGCAACACGTTGAATGGTAGGAAGGCAACCCTCCGAATCGTTTTGAAAACCCACATCTTTTATAATTTTGATTTTTTTTTTTTACTGACGATCTCTAAGAAAGAAAATCAACCACTTAATGAAGGTGGGAATATGCTTACTTACCTTGTTATTCGTTAAACATGCAGTTAGTACCACTCTCACAGCTCCATAGAAACGTCTCCGGTCTTTAATATTTGTCTTCATCTTCGTCTTTGGTCTTCAACTCTTGATGATAACTCTTAAAATTCGTAGAATCTTTACAATGTGATTGTTTCCTTTAATTCCTTGTTGCTTGAAACTTCATTATGGATATTTCTTCTTCCATTGGTTTTATTGAAAGAATATAAAACTAAGAATGAACTAAACAAACCAAAATATGATGCAATGAATTTTTCATGTCTCCCTTTTTTTTTTCCTTTCTTTTTGGAGACAAGAGAAAACAAAATACAAAGGCCGTGGTGTAAGTACTTTACCACTTGATTCTTCACAACGTGTATGTCTCGATATCGTAAACTTCTTGAACTCTCATCTTGATAATCTTCGCTCTTGTACATAAATCTTCAACTTGTAAAAATTCTGCTCATAGTCTTGTTGCTTTACTTTAATCTGAAATTTGCTTATTTCTGTACCGTTGCTTGTAAACCTTGAACGTCTTCAACTTTCCTTCGAATTTGTGATGCTCCACTTGTTGATGATGATGGTGTTTCTTTGGACCTGTTGGTGTAGAGAGAGATAAAGTGGATGGTGCTAACTGCAAACAAGATTACAAGTGGTATGTAAGTTAGCAATTCGATGTCACCATCATGATTGATAAAATAACACTCAAGAGATCAAAGTAGTACTTCTATTGGTGGGAAGTTTGGTAGCTCACCATTCTACTCGGAATTGGCGTACGGTGATACACACTCTAAAAGCACATATTTTTGAAGGTCGGTGCCTCTCTTGATGTAATAATAGGTAGTCTCCACTATAGGGGATCACAACTCTAATACCGAATTCAGTCTGCACCTCATCTGCCACTGGCATAGTTAAATCCAACTTTAACTCTCATGCAAGTAAGAAACCGGATCACGTTCTCTAGCATGTCTAAGTTCAGTCACTCTTATGAGAATTTTGATATAATCTTAGCGATATGTATACTATGTGACTCTAAACTAACTACAAGTTGGAGTTTTTCATGCACTTATTTACAAAAAAGTTAAAAAAATTTGAAAAAATTACAATGCAAATGCTTAGCCACACCCCCACACTTTACATTGTTCTCAATGTAATTGACTCATCCTAAGTAAAATAAGATGGGAAATCAAAATATGATATGAAAAACTAAAAACAAAAGACAAAGAAATACAAAACCAATGGGTTGCCCCCTATTCGGCGCTTAGTTTAACGTCCTCAACCTGACTTAGCACTCATTCAGATTACTCCTCCAAAGGGAGCGAATCACAAATCTCAAACTCATCAATGTCCGCTGTAGTGAAGTTCTCGTAGTATGACTTCAGTCTATGGCCGTTGATCTTGAAAACTTTTCCAGTTTTGGGACTAGATACTTCAACTACGCCATGAGGAAAAACATTAGTAACAACAAATGGTCCTACCAATCGGGACCTAAGCTTGCCAGGAAATAACTTAAGACGAGAATTAAATAAAAGAACTTTTTTCCCCACAACAAAAAAAAATTGATAAATCATTTTGTCGTGGAATAACTTCGTCTTTTCCTTATATATACGAGAGCTCTCGTAAGTATCATTACGTATCTCCTCTAGCTCATTGATTTGTAGATTCCTTTGTTTCCTAGCTTCATCATGCTCCATGTTGTACATCTTTACTGCCCAAAAATCCTTGTGTTCTAGTTCAACCGGGAGATGACAAGCTTTGCCATAAACCAACCGATATGGAGACATAAGAATTGGTGTCTTATACGCCGTTATATATGCCCAAAGTGCATCATTGATCCTGAAGCTCCAATCCTTTCTTGTAGTATTGACAGTTTTTCCCAGAATGGCCTTAACTTCACGATTTGAGATTTCAGCTTGCCCACTAGTTTTTGGGTGATACGGCGTACCAACCTTGTGTGTAATGCTGTACTTCTTGAGGAGAGTATGAAAGGATTTCTTGAAATGCGAACCTCCATCACTGATAACCAATCTTGGTGTACCATGTCTAGAGAAAATATATTCCTTCACAAACTCACCCATTTTGAAACATAATCCACATCAAGAAGTATATAAAATTTTCCATTCGAATTAACAAAAGGGCCCATAAAATCAATACCCCACACATCGAAAATCTCTACATAAAGAATCGGTGTGAGTGGCATTAGATTTCGAGCACCTAGATTGCCCGTTCGTTGACATCTATCACAAGATTTGCAAAAAGCATATGCATCCTCAAATAGGATAGGCCAATAAAAACCACTCTCAAGAACCTTGAGAGCGGTATGTTTAGAACCAAAGTGACCACCACAAGCATAAGAATGACAAAAACATAGAATTGATTGAAACTCAGATTTAGGCACGCACCTGCGGATAATCTGATCAACACAATATTTTCACAAGTAGGGCTCACCCCCCCCCCCCCTTCCGTTTGGCTATTTTCTTAAGTTTTAGCTTTTGAAAATTAGACATCGTACTAGGTACTTGCCTTGTAACCAAATAGTTTACTATATCAGCATACCAAGGTGTTGATTCTTCAATCGAGAAGAGTTGTTTGTATGGAAAACGATCAAGTAGGGGAAGTTCTTCTTCGGAAATAACAAGTCTACTAAGATGATCAACAACAGTATTCTCGACATCTGTCTCTAATTCAATATTGAATTCTTGTAGCAAAAGAATCCATCTTATGAGTCTTAGCTTAGCCTCCTTCTTTTTCGATAGGTACTGGTGGACCCGGGAAAGCGTATAAAATTGAGTGAAATGAAACGCGGGCCTACAGTAATACCGCAAGTGCACGGTCGTCGGTTGTAGCTCGTGCAAGTACGGGTCGATCCACAGAGACTGGGTGTGTTTTGTAGTTTCTAGCTATTTTGGGCTCTAAATGGCTATTGTTGGGCTTTGAATACCCTTTGAGTAAATTGGGTCTAATGGGTTTGTTTTTAACAATGAAATGAACTGAGCTTGGGCTCAGTTGGTCTTGAAGTGCACTAGGCTTTGGGCCTTTGAATGATGAACTGTGAACTTGGACTTTGGTCTCTGAATTAGGCTTTTGATTAAGCCTGAATTGGATTGGGCCTTTAATTGAGTTCAGGCTTTTGGATTAAGCCCACAGTTGACTGAATTGGGCTTTGAGCCTTAACCTAAACTGTGACTGGGCCTTAATGAACTGGGCTGTGAGCCTTAATGAACTGGGCTTCAGTTTGTACAAACAATGGACAGTGGGCTTCAACTTTTGGTTCAAACCTGGGCTTGGTCTTGAACTGAGAACTAGGCCTTTAGTGGACTGAACTTGAGCTTTGAAGAGGAAGCAGCAGCAGCAGTAGGACTAGAGCTGGCAAACGGGCGGGCCGGGGCTGGCTTGTGACCAACCCGCGGGTTACGGGTTAATACAAGCCTAAGCTTGCGGGTTGAAATTCTTCACGGGTGGTCATTTCTCCAACCCGCGCCCGTCCCGGGTAAAGCTTGCGGGTTCACGGGAGCTCACGGGTTAGCTAGTTTTTGTTGAGTCAACTCGCCAGAAATCGATTTCTGGGCTATTTCCGGCTACATTCAGACCATCTAAATTATCTCATAGAAAGGCAAAATGTTTTCCAGAAGAGGGGTTAGAGCATCATCAAGCCATGTAAAAAGATGAGCGCCCATTACCAACCTACATGGAGTTCTTGAGGAATGCGCTGTAGCATTAAAAGAAACATTTTATATGCCAGCACGAACTCAACAAAAATCAGATTTTATCACAGTTACAGACATACTAAAATCATAACAAAAGTTTCAAAAGGCAATGGGCATCATCCCATCTCTTAAAATTTTAATTTCCAACATTTCAATTTCCATCTCTTAAAATCAACCAGGTGACCAAAAATGTAGTTGAAATTACAACAATTAATACATTAATAAACCACACATAGAAGATGCAAACATGTAATTTGACATATTATCTGTTTGAATTGCAGAATATCAAAGTAACGCTAACTACTGACAATTAATCATTCATTTCACGACTGTATTTCCCAGATCCGGTTCTTGGTTGCTGGGGTAATGACTGAAGAAGAGAAGAGGCTACCATAAAAAGATGATCGATATAGTAGGTTTGTGGTGTATGAATTCACTGGATTTTCCTTTGATAACTGAAGTGTTGAGTATGCTCTCGAAGATCTGGAAATAAATATTGCTGAGTCACTGAATTTTTCTTTTGATCTCCTCCAAATTTACAGCAGCCATCACATTCATCTCCCACCATCCCGTAGCTGTCCCAAGTTAGATTCATCCTCTCCTTAAGAAGATCTGTGTTTATTGCAATTCCTCCGCATGCATCAAACGAAATAACTCTCAGGAATAATGAGCTACAGAGACAAAATCATCAAAAAGACCAAAATTATGATGAAAATCATCATGAAAATCAAAGACCAAAATTAAAGATCTAAAATCAAAAATCCCCAAAATTAAACAGGACCCAATTTAAATTTCTTTTCTTCTTTTATCCACTATCCAGTGTATGGAAAGCAAATCAGCAAATCAAAACCTATAGTCGCAAAATATGTGTTATTGAATCAAAAACTTACAAAATTACAGAAAAATTTTGTGAATTTTTTAGGTTTTCCACAATAG
The DNA here is from genome assembly GCF_003573695.1 of Papaver somniferum. Classification (NCBI taxonomy): domain Eukaryota; kingdom Viridiplantae; phylum Streptophyta; class Magnoliopsida; order Ranunculales; family Papaveraceae; genus Papaver; species Papaver somniferum. The sequence goes on from NC_039367.1 coordinate 63,896,523, forward strand.
CTAAAGATATCTACTGTTGTTGATAAAATTTGCAGAACCCATTACATGAAAATGATAAATTAGAGAACCCATTACATGAAAATGGTTTATTATCATTTCTGGTTTACTAATTAGAGAAGTAGAGAAAGGGATTCAGAGAAGTTAGAGAAAGAGATTCAGAGAAGTTAGAGAACTGAAGTAGAGCAAGAGAATTATCTAGTTTTTTTTTTCTTTTTATACCTAGGGCTAGGAGGTGTTGGAGACATACACGTATAGACGGGAGGGGCCACGCGTCACAAGTATCCCATGACGGGTTGACGGTCTGAACCCACGGGTACACGGGACGGTACGGGTTTACCCGTTTTTGCACGGGCCGGCATTTTGCCAACCCTAACCCGGCTTGTTTAGAAACCAGCCGAGCCGGGTTCGGGTTTTTACGGGACGGGCCGGATGAACCCGCGGGTTTTGGGCTTGTTTGCCAGCTCTAAGTAGGACTTAGGACTTAACCAGCTGCAGCAACAGCAGCTGCAGCAACAGCAGCAACAGTGGAAGGAAAGCAGCAGGCCAAGGGGAAGACAAGGCAGCAGAACAAGGCAAGAGGAAGAAAACAGAGATGGCAGTGAAGCAAAGACAATGGAGAAAATTTACAATGGAAGCAACACAGGGCAAAAGCAACAACACAAAAGCATTAGGAGAAGGTGACAGAACACTGCAACTACAAGCAGAGAACAATGCAAGTAAACCAAGGCCTAAGCCAAGGGCAGGGGAGATGAGAAGCTAACAGTGATGACAATGCAAGGCCAAGGCAGTGGCTTCTAGGCATACAAATAGAATGGGAAGAGAATTAGCTTGCTATGAGCACTAATTTCTCCCAATGCTCAATCAACACAATGCATCCTAAGCATACAAAAATGGAATGGCAAGATAATCAGCTTGCTCAACTGATGTGCTCCTAGCATTGACTGTCTTTTGACAGTACAATCAATCTTAAGCACAATTGAGCACTGATTTCTTCCACTACTCAATCAATTCAGTGCTCTGAAAGCTCTAACCTAGCATATCATCACTTCTTGACAATGAATTGAAACAACAGTTGAGCATTTAAACTAACAAAGGCACATTAAACAGAGTAAACACTAACAGGATTAACATTAACAGGAACAACTTAGGATGGCAAAACAGGAACAACACATGTAAACAACACACATTAACAGGAACATCACAACATTTAACAGAACACATGATTAAACAGGAGCACAAATTTTAACAGAACAATTTTAACAGAACAATTTTAACAGAACTTGAAAGTCCTGGACACTGGCTAGTCCAGCATGCCCATTACATACACCACAGTCCTCAATTTATACCCAAAGAAATTTCCCTCAAATTACAAATTAGGGTTTTCACCCAAATCCCTAAATCCCAAATTTAAAACAGTAAAATTAGGTTTTCAAGAAATTAGGGAAATGGGTCTAACCCATACCCTATTTCTACTTACTCTCTCTTCTCAATTCTCTCCTAGTCGAAATTAGGGTTTTGGTAAAATTTCTCAAATTTGACAGAAGTTAGGGTTCTCGATTTTTACCTGATTTGATGTAGCAACATCAAATTAAACTCGACCCATTCTTCCTCTGACATTGTAGCTTCATTCTCATGCCTTTTCTAGCTTCTCTAGCTCGATCTATCTCATCAGTCTCTTACCTAGGGATTAGAATAGGGGAGAGCTTGATGGAATAGATAGGTAGAGAGATAGGGTGGTTGTGATGATGTGGTATTTGGTAGTGACAGTGGAGAGTTGGTGGTGGTACGGCAAACATGGTGTCTGCAACTGTCGGGTGTGGAGGAGAAGATGGCGAGAGAGAGAAGGCGAAGTGGAGAAGTGATTAGGTTTTTGGTTTCATTTTGGGTCATATATCCTAGGGTTGTTTCGGTGTTGAGCGGACATATCATTCTTGATGTCCAGCAAGATGAGACCGTGTGATGCATGAGACTGAATTGAATCGGACGGTTAAGAGAGGCTTATATTGAGCGACCGTTGGATGTAGAAGCACAACGAAACTGACGGCTCAAGATGGAGTTAGGTGTTGTGGTGTGAAGCGGATGTATCAAACTTTGATGAACATCAAGGGAGTGACCGTTAGATGTTGAGATGATCCAATCTGACGGCTGAAATCCGATACGGGCTTGGGTAGTGGAAATGGGTGAGGGTAAGGATTTTGGGCCTTGGGTATGCCAAGCCCATATCTTCTTTAAAAAATTCTTCCTCTTCAAGCCCATTCCTAGCCTCTTGGTCTTGTGCACAACATTCTTCGCGGCTTCCTTGCGTAATTTCTTCCGGCTTTTCACCACTCTTCAGCTCTTTTCCGCTCCGCAAGTTATCCAGACTTTATTTATTACCTAAAAATGCAAAATTAAGTAAGAAAAATATTTATTCTTGAAAACAATGAAAACAGAATATGGGATAAAATGTAGAATTACTGCACAAAAGATGAGTTAAATGCCAACAAAAAGGGATAGATATATACATTATTTGGCACTCATCAAATACCCCCAAACCTGAATTTTACTTGTCCTCAAGTAAAACAAAACTAAGGAAATCCTAACTATACCACTGTCGCTGGTCTCTCGAATGCATTTAGCGTATGCACTAAGCCTTTTAAACCACTAAGTGTCCCTAGTGGACGAGTTGAAGTCTCGTGAAGGTTTGCTTAGAACGTACCTACAAAGTTCTAGGTCAAAATATAAGCTCAGATTCCATCAAATGTGACATGTGCAAAACAGTTTAAGCTCACAGCAAAATGGAGATGTCAATCTAGCTATCGAAGGCACAATCCTAGCACTGATAACAAAAAAAGACATGTGATAAGAGTGTAAAGTGTATCTACACATGTGTAAAGAAAGATCTGAAGTTATGACTACTAATCACCAAGAGATAGTTTCTCAGGCTACGAACCAAGGTCGAAATCTAGCTAGCTGTCCGGACTTTACGAGAATTGTGAATGAGTTGGAGGTATTTCACAATTACTCGCGTTGTACATCAATGGCATACACCCTCCTTTCTTATTACAATGAAACAACAAAATGACTATTTACATGACTCTTATTTACATTGACTATTCTCTTTTATTTTTGGAACAAGAGAGGATGGAATTGATAAATACTTGATTTTTTTTTTTTCTGATTTTTTTTTTTTTTTTTTTTTTTTTTTTTTTTTTTGAATAAGGAAACACTTTTGATACAAATACAAAAGGAAACAAAAGATTACATGACACTTTGCAAGAGGTAGCCCTTTTTGATGCACCCAGTTAAATTCGATGGTTGTTTTTCTTAAGTAACCTCCACCTTCTATCCCAACCAACCAAAGAACAAGCTAGTCAAGTTTCGTTCAGTATTCTAAAGTGATTGGCAATCGTAACTTCCTATCAAACACCTTGAAGATCGATGCTATACATGTATTGGTAGATCGTGCGCGTGCAAATTTCTTATCACTATGTGAATTGTGCTAGAATCAGGGTGCCTAAATATCTAGACTAAGACTCCTAATAATTACATATTTGCACAAGAGTCAACATTTCAAGGTAAATGAGCTCCATTTTTATGATTTTTCATTTTTTAATTTTTTATTTTGATTTTTCAATTTTTCAAAAAGAAGGAGTTCTTGTTTTCAATTATGGCATATTATCGTGGTATCTACTCTATACCCCCAAACCTAAACTAAACATTGTCCTCAATGTTTCAAAATATGAACAAAATTATAATACAACATATGAAGAGGATCATGTTGAGTAGAGAAAAAGGAAAGAGAATACCCGATTTCGGCGAAAGCAAGATTAGAACTCCGTTATTCAAGGCAAAAATCCAACATTTTTTTAGCCGAGATCATATTGGATTAGCACTATATATACAAAAGAAACAAAAGATTTAACTAAGAAACTATCTACTAGATTTTATACAAGAAAATTTGGTTTTTAATGGGATTGGACCTTTTGGGAAAAATTTGGTTTTGTCGGGAGACATTTGGTTTTGATGGGAAAAAGAAAAATTTTGGTTTTTAGGGAAACATTTGGAAAACTTTGGTTTTTATGGGAGAAAAACATTTGGTTTTTAATGGGATAAGGAGACCAAGCCCACTGTTGGGTTTTGCGAAGCCCAGCTGCGTTTTTGAAAAACAGGCCCACTGCTGGTGAGTAAAGCTCACTGTTGGTTTTGTGTTTGCTTTGGCTCAGCTGGTTTGAAAACGTTTGGTGAAACTGAGTCCAAAATCTCGGCCTAGAATTTGGGTACTCGGCCCACTAACGAGTTAACCTAGCGTGATCGGTTACAAGCTCAGCTGGGTTTAAACCCAGAATACAAGATACAAGTCCAATTTAAACAAGCCCACAAAAATTAAATACACAAGCCCATAATCAATGTAAACAAACAAGCCCACAAATAAATTATTACAAACCCAACAGAAAATAAGAGAAGCCCAAAAATTGGCTTTAATATTACAAGCCCACAATTAAAAAATTGGAAGCCCACAATTCGGGTTCTCTTAAATGGGTTACCTTTTTAGCACAGCCCAGCTGCTCTGATATTGTTGCAAAAACCCAGTTGGGTTTTGGTTCTTTTCCTTGGTGGCGTCCCAGCAGAGGAAAAACAGGTTCAGAACAGCAGGTCCAACAGCAAATGAAGTGAAGCAGATGCAGATGCAAATGCTATGCAGTGAAATGCAAAAATAGCTAATAAAACAACAAGAAAAACACAGCACCAATCCCCGGCAGCGGCGCCAAAAACTTGGTGGACCCGGGAAAGCGTATAAAATTGAGTGAAATGAAACGCGGGCCTACAGTAATACCGCAAGTGCACGGTCGTCGGTTGTAGCTCGTGCAAGTACGGGTCGATCCACAGAGACTGGGTGTGTTTTGTAGTTTCTAGCTATTTTGGGCTCTAAATGGCTATTGTTGGGCTTTGAATACCCTTTGAGTAAATTGGGTCTAATGGGTTTGTTTTTAACAATGAAATGAACTGAGCTTGGACTCAGTTGGTCTTGAAGTGCACTAGGCTTTGGGCCTTTGAATGATGAACTGTGAACTTGGACTTTGGTCTCTGAATTAGGCTTTTGATTAAGCCTGAATTGGATTGGGCCTTTAATTGAGTTCAGGCTTTTGGATTAAGCCCACAGTTGACTGAATTGGGCTTTGAGCCTTAACCTAAACTGTGGCTGGGCCTTAATGAACTGGGTTGTGAGCCTTAATGAACTGGGCTTCAGTTTGTACAAACAATGGACAGTGGGCTTCAACTTTTGGTTCAAACCTGGGCTTGGTCTTGAACTGAGAACTAGGCCTTTAGTGGACTGAACTTGAGCTTTGAAGAGGAAGCAGCAGCAGCAGTAGGACTTAGGCCTTAACCAGCTGCAGCAACAGCAGCTGCAGCAACAGCAGCAACAGTGGAAGGAAAGCAGCAGGCCAAGGGGAAGACAAGGCAGCAGAACAAGGCAAGAGGAAGAAAACAGAGATGGCAGTGAAGCAAAGACAATGGAGAAAATTTACAATGGAAGCAACACAGGGCAAAAGCAACAGCACAAAAGCATTAGGAGAAGGTGACAGAACACTGCAACTACAAGCAGAGAACAATGCAAGTAAACCAAGGCCTAAGCCAAGGGCAGGGGAGATGAGAAGCTAACAGTGATGACAATGCAAGGCCAAGGCAGTGGCTTCTAGGCATACAAATAGAATGGGAAGAGAATTAGCTTGCTATGAGCACTAATTTCTCCCAATGCTCAATCAACACAATGCATCCTAAGCATACAAAAATGGAATGGCAAGATAATCAGCTTGCTCAACTGATGTGCTCCTAGCATTGACTGTCTTTTGACAGTACAATCAATCTTAAGCACAGTTGAGCACTGATTTCTTCCACTACTCAATCAATTCAGTGCTCTGAAAGCTCTAACCTAGCATATCATCACTTCTTGACAATGAATTGAAACAACAGTTGAGCATTTAAACTAACAAAGGCACATTAAACAGAGTAAACACTAACAGGATTAACATTAACAGGAACAACTTAGGATGGCAAAACAGGAACAACACATGTAAACAACACACATTAACAGGAACATCACAACATTTAACAGAACACATGATTAAACAGGAGCACAAATTTTAACAGAACAATTTTAACAGAACAATTTTAACAGAACTTGAAAGTCCTGGACACTGGCTAGTCCAGCATGCCCATTACATACACCACAGTCCTCAATTTATACCCAAAGAAATTTCCCTCAAATTACAAATTAGGGTTTTCACCCAAATCCCTAAATCCCAAATTTAAAACAGTAAAATTAGGTTTTCAAGAAATTAGGGAAATGGGTCTAACCCATACCCTATTTCTACTTACTCTCTCTTCTCAATTCTCTCCTAGTCGAAATTAGGGTTTTGGTAAAATTTCTCAAATTTGACAGAAGTTAGGGTTCTCGATTTTTACCTGATTTGATGTAGCAACATCAAATTAAACTCGACCCATTCTTCCTCTGACATTGTAGCTTCATTCCCATGCCTTTTCTAGCTTCTCTAGCTCGATCTATCTCATCAGTCTCTTACCTAGGGATTAGAATAGGGGAGAGCTTGATGGAATAGATAGGTAGAGAGATAGGGTGGTTGTGATGATGTGGTATTTGGTAGTGACAGTGGAGAGTTGGTGGTGGTACGGCAAACATGGTGTCTGCAACTGTCGGGTGTGGAGGAGAAGATGGCGAGAGAGAGAAGGCGAAGTGGAGAAGTGATTAGGTTTTTGGTTTCATTTTGGGTCATATATCCTAGGGTTGTTTCGGTGTTGAGCGGACATATCATTCTTGATGTCCAGCAAGATGAGACCGTGTGATGCATGAGACTGAATTGAATCGGACGGTTAAGAGAGGCTTATATTGAGCGACCGTTGGATGTAGAAGCACAACGAAACTGACGGCTCAAGATGGAGTTAGGTGTTGTGGTGTGAAGCGGATGTATCAAACTTTGATGAACATCAAGGGAGTGACCGTTAGATGTTGAGATGATCCAATCTGACGGCTGAAATCCGATACGGGCTTGGGTAGTGGAAATGGGTGAGGGTAAGGATTTTGGGCCTTGGGTATGCCAAGCCCATATCTTCTTTAAAAACAATTCTTCCTCTTCAAGCCCATTCCTAGCCTCTTGGTCTTGTGCACAACATTCTTCGCGGCTTCCTTGCGTAATTTCTTCCGGATTTTCACCACTCTTCAGCTCTTTTCCGCTCCGCAAGTTATCCAGACTTTATTTATTACCTAAAAATGCAAAATTAAGTAAGAAAAATATTTATTCTTGAAAACAATGAAAATACAGAATATGGGATAAAATGTAGAATTACTGCACAAAAGATGAGTTAAATGCCAACAAAAAGGGATAGATATATACATTATTTGGCACTCATCAGGTACCGAAGTGTTGCATGATCAGAATATACAATCACTTTTGTACCCACTAAATAAGCTCTTAACTTTTCCAATGCAAATACTATAGCCAACAACTCTTTCTCAGTGGTTGATTAGTTGATTTGAGCCTCATTAAGGGTCCTTGATGAATAATAAATCACATGTGACCTCTTGTCCACTTTCTGACCCAAAACAGCTCCGACTGCATAATCACTTGCATCACACATTAACTCGAACGACAAACTCCAATCAGGTGACTTAATAATTGGTGCAGTAGTCAACATCTCCTTCAATTTGTCAAAGGAATCCTTGCACTCCTGATCGAAGTTAAAGGCAACCTCCTTTTGCAACAATTTGCACATCGACATTGAGATTTTGGAGAAATCTTTGATAAACCGCCTGTAAAAACCTGCATGACCAAGAAACAAGCAAATCTCCCTCACCGAAGTGGGGTACTGTAAGTTTCTAATCGAGTCTATCTTTGCCTTGTCCACTTCGAGCCCTTGAGAGGACACAATGTGACCAAGTACTATACCATGGTTTACCATAAAGTGGCATTTCTCCCAGTTTAAAACAAGATTAGTGTTTATGCATCTTTTAAGAAAAAGTTCAAGATTATTTAATCAAATATCAAATGAATCACCATAAACACTGAAATCATCCATAAATACCTCAATAATATTTTCCACATAATCAGAAAATATACTGACCATACATCTCTGAAAAGTGGCAGGCGCATTGCAAAGACCAAATGGTATTCTTCTATAGGAAAATGTACCGAAAGGACAAGTAAATGTAGTCTTCTCTTGATCTTATGGTGCAATAACTATTTGATTATAACCCGAATAACCGTCCAAAAATCAATAATGAGAATGTCCTGCTAACATCTCTAACATCTGATCAATGAAAGCTAAAAAAAAAGTGATCCTTGCGGGTAGCCGAATTGACCTTTCTGTAGTCTATGCATACTCTCCATCTTGTTTGAACTCTTGTAGGAACAAGTTCATCATCTTGATTTCTGACAACAATGACACCTGATTTCTTAGGTACCACTTGCACCGGACTAACCCATTTGTTATCAGAAATTGGGTAAATCACCCCCACACTTAGCAATTTGAGGATCTCTTTCTTTACGACCTCCATCATTGGTGGGTTAAGCCTACGTTGAGCATCACGTACAGGCTTGAAATCATCTTCCATTAGGATTTTATGCATGCACATGGATGGATCCCTTTGATGTCAGCAATCTTCCAACCAATATCCGTTTTATGCTCTTTCAGAACCCTCGGTAAGCGTTCTTCCTGTACTGCTGTGAGATTCTTTAAAATAATGACTGGAATCTCTTCCCCATCACCCAAGTAAGTGTATTTTAAGTGATTAGGTAGAGGTTTCAGCTCTAATTTAGGTGCCTTCACAACAGAACGTAAAGTAACTTCATCAGTTACAGGTAAAGAGATATATGAAATAATACTTGTTCTAACTTCTTGTGATGCCGTTAAAGCACCACATGTCTCAGCAAACTCCTTGGGAATATCAATGTCCAAGTTAGGCATGCCATGGACATCCAAATCAATGTTATTTTGTAGCACAAATTCAAGTTCATCTTCTTTGTTCAAATCAAACATCTATTGTGCTAACGAACTAATAACATCAACAGAAAATGCAGAATGGATATCACTTGGATAACGCATAGCTTCAAAGATATTGAAATGTATAATCTCTTTGTCAAACTCCATAGTAAGTGTCCCAGTATCGCAATCAATCTTCGTCTTAGCAGTCTTCATAAATGGTCTCCCAAGAAGTAATGAAGTAGACGAACAATTGTCTCCATTCTGCATATCCACAAAAAAGAAATCAACTGGAAAGATCAATTCGTTCACTTGTACCAACACGTATTCCACGAGTCCCTTAGGATATATGTTAGACTTATTAGCTAATTGAATAATAATTCATGTCTCCTTTAAAGGTCCCAGGTTCAAAGAATCATAAACATCGGCTGACATCACGCTTATGGAAGCTCCCAAATCAAGCAAAGCACGCTCAAACCATCTATTACCAATAGTAATTGGCACTGTAAAACCACCGAGATCTTTACACTTTGTAGGCATCTTCTTTAGCAACATAGCTGAAGCACTTTTTCCCACATGAAGTGACCTCGTTAGCAATCAACCTCTCTTTCCTTGTACATAAATCCTTCAGAAATTTGGCATACCTGGGTACCGTTCTGATGGCCTTAATAAATGGAATGTTGATATGTACCTTGCTGAAAATATCCATAATCTCCTTGTCTAGAGCTTGTTTCTTTGACTTGGCAAAACGACTAGGAAAAGGAGGTGGTGTGGTAAAAGTAGAAACTGTGTCCTTAGGTTGACTGTTTGAAGTTGGTTTTTCCTTTGGAACAGATTCCACCTCTACTTCCTTTTCTGAGTCGTCATTAACCTTTTCTTGTTGTTTTGGCTCTTCCGTTTGCTTTCCACTCCTCAAAAGCACTGCATTAACATTCTCTCGTAGATTCACTAAAGGTTGAGATGGTAGTTTTCCTGCTGCCTGCGCTTCTAACTTACTTACATAAGTGGCTAATTGACCCATTTGTGTATGAATATCCTTTATCGCCATGTCCTGTCTTTGCAGAATAGTATCTTGTTTATGCATGTAAGTTTTAAGCAAAACTTCAAGACTTGAGCCTTGATTCTGAGGTTGTTGAGGCTGCTGGAATTGTTGTTGTTGAAAACCACCTTGTCTCGCATATGGATTAGGAGCTGCATCTTGCCTGTTGGCATAACTGAAGTTAGGATGATCTTTCCAACCTGGATTATAAGTGTTGGAATATGGATCATACTTTGTCCTTTGATTAGGAAATATAGCATTCACCTTAGGATCATCTTCATATGTAGGAACAACTGCAGAAGCTATCCGTTGGACCATCTTTTCCACATTACCCAGTCGTTGCTCCATATCTGATGAATCTCCCATCTCACTAACTCTTATAACCGTTGATGAATCTCTAGTATAAGATTGCTGCGTATTTGCAGCCATACTCTATCAAACTAGTAGCTTCCTCGATAGCTTTATTAGCCAGTGCGCCACTGCTAGCCGCATCAATCAAGTGTCTCTCATGCGGTAGTAACCCTTCATAGAAGTGTGTGATGATTAGTTGTGGTGGTATCTGATGGTGTGGACAGCTTTCCAATAATTTCTTATACCTTTCCCAATATTCATACAAAGATTCTCCGGTAATCTACACAATTCCACTGATCTCCTTACGAATAGCTGCAACTTTAGAAGCAGGGAAATACTTCTCTAAAAACAACTTTTTCATTCTGGTCCATGTGGTAATACTTTCAGAAGTGAGATAATATAACCATGATTCTGCTTGGTCCGCCAGTGAGAATGGGAGAGCTTGTAGGAAAGCTATATCAGAACCATCCTCACTCTTTCTCAAACTTCTTACGGTATTCTGAAACTGTTGCAGATGTCGATTAGGATCTTCACCCGGTAGTCCCTTGAACTTTGGAAGCCAATGAAAAAGGTTCGATTTAAGTTCTACTGTGTCAGTCAGAGTAATACACAGTGGTTGAGAATCCAAACATGGGGATGTTAGATCTATCAACGTCTTCCTTTCTGTAGGTGGAGGTGGTGGAGGATCTCTCTCGTTGCCTGTATTAACCATTTCTTCAGTAGATAGTTCTTGTTGCGACTGCTGATGTGCTTGTAACACTGTTCCATTGCGAGTTTGAATGTCGCACCTCAGGTAATCCCACTGTTTAGGTGCCAGAGATTAAGTACCTGAAACCCAAATTCTAAAGTAAAATCTAAAAAAAAAAATGAAAATAATTAACAAAAAAAAATTATATAAAAACTAAAAGAAAATAAATAAATTAATTAAAAAAAATCTAAAAAGAAAGTATTAAAATAAAAAAAATAAAACAACTAAAAGCTACCGGCAGCGGCGCCGAAATTTCATGCGTGCCGTTTACACAACTAATTAATTACTTCTTTCCACACAATTAATTGGTAATATAACAGCAAGGAGTTCGTTTCCAAGAAGAACATGGAGTTTCTAGTTGTTATAAAGTAACCAAAAGGAGAGTTTTAGATTTTAATCAGAATAACTAATAAAAGAAAATAATAAGAATATGTTGTAAACAATTAGAAGAAAGATGACTAGGGAATCGTTCGCCGTCACTGAGTCGAAACTTAATTAAATACAAGTTTATCTATTTTTGAACTTATATTGTTACCAATCTTAGAATAGCAATAAGCTATGCTATCCCCTGGATTCATGTTATCACTGGGTACGGAAGCGCTCGACTACCAGTTTTTATCCAATTAACCCACCAAGAATAAGCTCTCAAGGTGTAAATTAATCGAATGCTTTACACTCTGTGAATCAGGTTGATCCTAACATCAGACGGATAGGCTCGGCCCGCTTACTAGTGTTATCTTTATACACAGTTGCTTAACAGAATCCCTCTGTCAGCTCTTGCGATTTACTACTTGTGTAAAGAGTTGTTGTGACAATTACACGTATCACACAACCCTAAACTAGTAGAAGAAATATTGATTGGTTAATTTAATTAATCACTTTAAATAACCCCTCAATATTCTTAAACATTAACAATAATAAAGATAATCAACAAATAAATAAACTTGGTCTAAAAAATTATCAGGACTTTGAAATCATCCACAATCAATAAGAATTTTATCTATGCATAGCTAACAAGTAATAAGAATTAGATAAAGAAGAAAGAAAGAAATTAAAACTAAAAATAAAAGCTCACGAGAAAAGCCAGAGCAAAGCTTTATTTCTTCTCTTTGTTTCCGTCTTCTATCTATAACATAAATAATAAAAGAAGAAGTGATTTTTCCTTTGGGTTTTGACTCCTATTTATAGCCTTCAAAACCCCTAGGAAATCCAAAATACCCGTACAAGATAAAGACTCAAAGTCGATTGAGTATATCCCAAAATAGGCGCTGATAATTAGGTGCAACACGGTGTATCTTAGTATCGTGCGTATGGATTCTTATCCGTCCGATCCTCCGTCGATATATCTAGTCTCGATGCTCCACAGTACACATAATTATCAATTTCCTCTCTATGTGTCAGAGCTTGGGAAAAAGTACTGCAAACACAGCAGCCAGGCCGCACCACACACATTCACGTGCTCGCCTTATTCGTTTTCCAATTTGTACGACTGCTGGACTTCCATCACGGCACACGTGGGTCCTATGGTGACGTCATTATTTCTTCATCATCTAATGGCAGGAGCCATCGACCATTCCCCGGTACTTTCTCGTCCTCTTCACTTCAATGTAAACAACCATTACTCAGTTCCATCGTCATCATGGCGTTGACGCAACTCCGTCAGTCTTCTTTTAGTGCACAATTAAGTACCAATTCACTTCTTTTGGATGATTCACCTGATAAAACACAAATAAGAGAAAACAAGCGTAATATACAATAATTTGCAAGAAAGCCAACAAATACTAGCATGAAATTGACACCAAATATATGTGAAATATGCACTTATTAATGACCCGAAGAAAGTGAAGAAGAAGCGAACTACAACGACAACGTCATCCTTCCTCTTGAGGTTAATAATATTGACTTGAACTGATTTCATTCCTAACGTATCTTTCAAGTCGTGCTATATTGAAAACATAACTGCAACGCTGTATATATTGTACATATTGTATGATACTCTAGTGATGTGACATGGTCATATTTATATGATCATAGTATTAGGGAATTAGACTACGAAGTATAACGCTTATCTTTTGAACTTTGTAGATATGACATCGACATAAACTTGTATATATTGTTATGATTATGTGAATGGGTTATAGTGAAGATTTCATCCTAGGAAACAATGTTTTACATTTGTTTAAAGGAAGTACATTCATGAACTTGTTTTATAAATCGAAAGGGAAATCGCTAGGCTTATTGGTACGGCCATTCATTGCAAATCTTTGGATTACCAATATGTGTGAGATGGTAGAACCGATCGTAACTTTGTTATGTATCTTGGTATAACTAATCATAATGCCTGACTTATGATTTGGTATGACTAGTTTTTATTAATTAGTGTAACCAATCCTAAGTAATCACCATGAGATGGTATGGTCGATCTTTGTAATTAGTGTGACCGATCCTAGTAATTGATGTGACTGATCACAGAGTGTGTGTAATCGATCCTTGTAATTGGTGTAACCAGTACTGATAATTGGGCTGTAACCGATCCTGGTAATTGGTGTAACCAATCCTGGTAACTGGTGTGACCGATCACAAGCAATACCATGAGTATATGGTAACCGGTCCTGGTAATTGATGTAACCGATCCTGGTAACTGATATAACTGGTCCTGGTAACTTGTGTGACCGACCACAAGTGTTTCCGTATTAAGGTATAACTGATCCTAGTGATTGGTAGAACCGATTGAACCCATGTATGTGATTTGATATTTGATCAATCACATAGTGAACTTAGAATTCAGGTGAACCAATTCTAAACTTGTTTGGAAGTGTGGTATAACCGATTCCAAGAATGTAAATCCATGTATATATGAATAAGGATTTACAGTGAAAAGATGTCAACATACTTTGAACAAGTTCAATAACTCTTATCATTTATTGTTCAAAGATATTCCTTAGTACTCAAGGAGATCCTGTGCCGAAATAAATTGAGAATCTTTTAATTAAGGTTTTTGATTTTATACGCTTTAATTACCAACAATTAAATGCATATCTCTAGAGAATAAAAATTAGTAATGTGCATTTACTAATTAGAGATTTTTTATTGAGCGATTTCGGAAATTTTGGACAAGCATTTATTGGAATTAGGAAAACCGAATTTTGCCATGCACTGCATATCTTGAGAATATTTTCGGTTTTGGAAATTTCTTGGTGTCAAAACATCCTTGGTATATAAATACCTAAGTCTGCATTTCTAGCAAACCATCCTAAGAGCCAGGCAAACTTCATCTTTTTGTTGTTTCTGGTGGAGCCATCTATCCGGAGAGGGAAGCACCCTAATTAGGCGAAATCTCTTACGACCGCTCGTTTAAAGACTTCTGTGGGATCAAGAATCTCTACGAGTACCGTTGGTGGGAAACTAGATAGTTGTAGTGTTATTAGTTTTCGATTGATTTGATTGACTAACGGTTGTTGAAACTTTGATTGCACCTAGTTTTTTTATTCTTGAGAATCTTTTCTTCTCATATAAGATTCACTCAAACTAGATCGAAGTATCGACGTGATCTTTAGAACTATTTGTAGATCTAAAGACATCTTGTGATAATTCATTGTTAACAGACTCCGTTTTGTGTGTGATTGATCACAAGAGATTCAAGTGGTGTTGTGCAGGTGTTCATTGAAGATTAAAGAAGATTTGAAGACGAAGAAGAAGTTCTCATATCTCTGGGTGTGCACAAACCTTGATCGGCTGGGATCCAACAAGAATCAAATTTATTCGATTGATTAGTTGCATAAGATCGGCATAACTTTGTAGTTTCTTGTTGGAATCTATATTGATTGATTGCAAATCTAAACTTGACTACTTTGTAGTTATTGGATAGATTGATCTAACCAGGCGAAGAAGTTTATTAGATTAAACGGAAGAGCCTTTGCGTATGACTTGAAATATCTTTATCTTGAAAGAATCGAAAGAGTTGTTACCAAACAGATTATTTGTTCCTTTACTGTTTGGAATAGGATGTAAAGGAATTTTTCCAGTGGTGCACTCATTGAAGTCAGAAGCGTATGGATACTGAGGAAACTAAGTGAACTAGGGGTAGTTGCTTGGTCTAAACTATACGAAGTTGGTTTAGATTTTGTATAACGGCTTAATTCTGAGAGTATTCAATTATGGACTTGGTCCCATGATTTTTCTGTATTTGCAATTTTCCTCGTTAACAAAATCTTGTTGTGTGATTTAATTTTCTTTTCCGTAATTATATTTGTTTATATAATCTAAAACAAATTACACAAACGTTAACTCTGTACATGCTTGATAGTGATCTTATAGAGTTTGGTTAAGTCTGAACCTATTATCAAGTATCACACTTTGCTAGTCGTATTGTATCGATCTTGCATCCACAAACAATCATACAAAGTGTGAATACCGATTTGTTGTATTGTCTCGACTTTGTCCATAGACGATCACTTTCGGTAACAAGACTTTTAGGTGGATATTTAAAAGATTGTGGTGTATTTGGGTACTCTCGTCTTTTCACATCTGACGGTGGATATTGTTTGCTTTGCTCCAAAGATATCTTAGCTTAAACCTAAAACAACCTATACTTTGAAAGTCTATGTAATGGGAACCTCAAGCAACTGGGATCTTTGAATCCCGACACTACTCTTGTGTGTCCTAGTTGTAAACTAGAGTCGTCCTCTTCCTAAAACCCTTTTAGGATTTAGCGACTGCAAATATTTCATAGGGATTCGTGGTCCAACTATCTTGATAGTTCGTGTATCTTGATCTTGTTTGATTGTTGGGCTACTCACTCAAACAAGATAAATAGAAATCACAAAGTTCTCTTCGTCTCAAACTTTGTAATTCCACAAGTTTAATACTTGTTAGGTGAATAAAAATCTAGGCTGCTCTTCGGGAAGTATAAGTCCAGATTTTGAGTTTAGCTAGAATTTGTCTATTGCTATCGATTTCCAGTCCCACCTTGATCTATGATCAAAAAGGAAATCACCATATAGGCTTATCTGTGGGAGGCAGATTTGTTTAAAGTCTTTATTTGAGTTGAAGCAACTCTTAAGATGTAAAGGACATCAACTAAGGGAATCAATTGCGCAGAGTCCTGCAGATCCTGCTGGGATTCAAGAGGCTTAAAGAACGCGAATGTTACTAAATTTCTGTGAGGGTTTAATTCGGTCTCAACTACATTCCAGTCCGAAGTTAATTGGTAATAGGCTAGTGTCTGTAGCGGCTTAGACTAAGTCGTAAGGGCTAGATTTGGATGCTAGATTAGCCAAAAAATGTTGCAGTTCAAAAAAAAGTGTTGTCTATTTGTTAACACTAGTTCTCTCTCCTAGCAATGACTCTCATGTGAACCATTCAACGCAATCAAAAACACCTTTTCGCGGAATGGTTCACCGCGTCTAGATTAATTTTTTTTATCTGACGACTGAGATGGTTACGCTGAATGGTTCAACGCAAAATATACTTTTCGCTGAATGATTTAGCGCAGCTTCCTAAATCTACTTTTCGTTGAACGATTCAGCGTATCTAGTATGCTAGATTAGAACTACTATAGGACTTAGGAGGTTGTCCTAGTTGACGTGGACTTACAGTCTAGATGCTAGATTAGAAGACCATAGGACTAAGCCTTAATACAGTTTGGTGTTCAAATCTGGACTAGGTCCCGAGGTTTTTCTGCATTTGCGGTTTCCTCGTTAACAAAATTTCTGGTGTCTGTGTTATTTCTTTTCCCATTATATTGTTTATCTTTATAATTGAAATATCACAGGATATACGTAAATTAATCAAAGTAGACACATCCATCCTTATTTGTTGGATACGACTTGATTGATTCTTGGATATTGACCTTTGGAATTGTCCAAGAACTCTCACACGTAAATCAGGTTCACGGGCTTGTCTCTGTAAACTTTCTGATTGTGTGAGAAAGAGACATAACTCCAAATAATTATTCCTTGATTGAGATTCATTAAGTTGAACTCTCATAATTGTATTTAAGTTTGTCCATACAGGTTTCCTAAGAAAAAGTTGGTGGTGTATTTTGGTACCCCGCGTTCTCGGACTCCCATATATAGAAATTCAAGGTCTAAAAATAAGCAGGAATAATACCCCAATTTCCCATCTATTTTTTTGGCAGATGATTGCCTTATTTTTACTAAGGCAAATCTGCAGAGTTGTAAAAATCTATGAATGTCTTGCATGAGTCTAGTTTAGTTTTTGAGCAGATGGTGAACATCAAAAAATCGGGCGTTTTCTTCGGTCAAAAAACCCATCATAAGCTCAAAAAAACGAAGTCTAAACTTTTAAACATAAATTAAATAAACATTAAAGATTATTACTTGGGGGTACCACTTTTTATTGATAAATCAAAACTAAAAACTTTTGATTTCATTGTAAGTAGAATGGAAGAGAGGGTGAAAGGTTGGAAAAGTGAGATCTCTAACCAGCCCAGGAAACTAATTCTCAACAAATCAGTCCTTTCTATCCTACCTAATTATCAAATGGGATGCTTTAAGCTTCTAAAAAAACAAAAACACAGCTAAGATAAACTTTATCCAGAAACTTGGTGGAGAAATGAAACAAACTCTAAAGGTCATTATATCAAGTCTTGGAAATTCATGTGTAAACCAATAACCATGGGAGGTTTGGGGTTTAAAGAAGCATAAAAAATGAACTGGGCAATGATGGCTAGAGTTGCATGGAGAATTATTTCTCAACCAAACTCCTGGTGGATTAAGTTTTATAAAGAAAAATATTTCAGGAAAAAATCTATTTTTGCTTAAAAAAATCCACTAACTCTTCTTGGATGTGGAAGTGTGTTTTGCAGTGAACAAGGCTGACTCATAAATACATTTATTGGGAAGTAGGAGATGGACAATCGATATACATATGGACTGATCAATGGATCCCTGATCTAGATATCAACTTTGTTCTGAAAAGAACAATTTTTTAACACTTGTATCCAATCTGATTAACCCTGATATAAATAAGTGGAATCAAAAACTATTCATAGCCTCACATAATTGCTCAGTCTATTTTAAATATCAAGTTGTTCATAGATAAGAATGATACATTAGAACAAGATAAACCTAGATGGAAGTTAACTAGGAATGGTTATTTTACAATGAAATCTTTGTACGATAGACTTTGTGGAATGAAAAATGTTAATACTGCAAAAGAGTTATTATGGGAAAGAATTAAGCTTTTCTTTTGAAAATGCTTAAATGATGCTTTACCTGTCACCCAGTTTGTTAACTGTTACATGCCATCCATAGACAATAATTGCATTTTCTGTAACAATAACACAGAATCTCTACAACACTTATTTTTTGAATGTTGGTTTGCAGATGGACGTTGCCCCCTTCTGGTGGGGGTAATAACAATGTTGAAGCTACTCCTTTCAAAGATTACTATGACTTGTGGCAGGTAAAAGGCGAAAATGTGAATGAGATTTGTGCAACTGGTTCATATGGAATGAGAGATGCACCAGAATTTTTGAAGAAAAGATTACACCATCTTTGCAAACTTCTATAGCAATTCAGAGACATTTGAAATTCTGGTGCAATAATAGCAGAATATGAATGATAACAACAGTTGCATTGTCTCAAACTCCAAACCAAATGTTCCTTGGAAATCCCTAGACCCAAACTGTTTTAAACTGAACTATGGTGCTTCTTCGGTTTCTGATATTATGAATGCTGGTTTTGGACTAATTTTAAGGGATGATACAGGTGAGGGAAGAGGAGCTAAGTCAGGAATATCCAAAGCTTCATGTGCAGATAAAACTGAAGTTGTAGCTCTTCTACAAGGAACTAAATGAGCCAGAGAAGAAGGAATGGAACGTTTTCGGATTGAAGGGGATTATGAAAGAATGGTGAGATTCATTGAAGAGAGCGATACAATGATGAACTGGAGAAATAAAAAAAATAGTAAAAGAAGCTATGAAGATTCTGGCAGAATGTAACAACTTTTTTGGGTTCAAATTCATTCACAGAACTGGCAATTATGTGGCTGACAAGTTGGCGGCGGAGGCAATGACATCTTCAGTTTTTAGCAGCTGGAAGGATGATTTACCTGCTTTCTTAACCAAGTTTATCATGATAGATAATCATGATAGATAAAATTAGTAATCAAAATGAAGGTAGTAGCAATACCAATTTATTGTCAAAACTCATAACAAGGCATGTCCTTATATGATAACATGACAACCTTCGGTTTTTTCTCATGTTTTTTTTCTTGGATGAAATACAGATGTACATCTGTTTTTTTGTGCGCATACAAATGTACCCCATTTTTTTCACTTTTACAAATGTACCCCGGTTTTGACCGTTTTTTAGAAAAAACGGCTAACAAAAAGTTATCCTCCATGTCAGCAGTTAAGTCATGTTAAAAAGATCTTCCAGCCCCTTAAATCGCTTAGTGTACCAATGACTTGTTCTGCCACGTCTGTTATGGTCCAAATTTCAACGGTCAATTTTTTTACCTCTTCAAATATAACTATAGCACTATTCTAATTTAACTCTAGCATGTTTCTAAATAATTGCGTAATGCTGCAAATGATGATTTTCAGTTTGCAAAGTATAGTGCAAAACATAATGCAATATGCAACAATGAAAATCATATTGTTGGTTGTAACCCCAATCTGTTAAGTAGCAACTTGAATTTTATAGATTCTGAAATGATTTCGAAACTTTATGTATAATCACTACTAGGTTAAACGAGCAAAGAATTGATTAGCTCACTAAGCTTTCTTAACACTCAATATTCTCTCAGCAAGTAACAAATCATCAGGAGTTGTAAATAATGTGACTCAGAATATGGGACTCCAAAGAGAGTTTAAACTGGTTAAACACAAAATGTCCTCTAATTTCTAAGATATGCACTATCACTGGTAACTTCTAAGATATACACTATCACTGGTATTGAAACTTGGAGAACTATACATGTATAAAAGGAAAGATACACGACAAGGTGATACTTCAGGATATGACATGAGCATACCAATTCAAGGAATCAATTTATTTAACAAAAAGAACATTAACATATCGATAGAAACTGATTTTAATTACATATCATAAAGCAGGTTACAAAATTGTTTTTACCATACCAGGTGGGAGTGACTGCTTCAACTTCTCAGCCTTCTCTTGAGAAGTTGAAGCACCTAACTTTAGATTTAACCACATCTCTGCTCTTCTTGATCCTCACTAAACGTGCATCCTTTCTTCTTACTGTGAGAAGAAAATCCTTAATCTCATAGATTTGCTTCGGCTACAATCAGGAAAAAAATAAATCGAAATGCTTAGAAGTGCTTAGCCATCTCCCAGTATGACAATTCAAACAAGAAAAAAAAATCATACACACAAGTAATACTTGAATCATAACAAGGTGAAATTAATCACGACAATCACTGGCACATACATATGTACAGTAAATAGAAACAATGAAAAACACAAAATTCATAAAAAATTGCAACACAACATATTATTGACAACAATACTCAGTATCAAATCAAGGTAAAACTATCCCTCTCAAACGGAGTCAAGTGACAAATACACACAAATTATGACTGTCCTGCAACTAATCCAAGACCCATTTCATAACAAAGTAGTCTTGTGATATTCAATAAAAACACACAATTTAGAAAAATTACAACCTAAAATAGAGAAGCAATACTACATCAGATAAAAGTGTACTAATCAAACCAACTAGGAATCATATGAACATATGTGCAATCACACACAAACTCCAGCAACTAACTCAAAAAATCCACATATGTTGTCGATCATGTTAGATAAAATTTAATAATCACCAAACAGAGCAGTTTGCTAAGTCGAATCAACTAAGGACAATCGATTATTTACAAATCCTAGGAAAAAATGAATCCAGTATCAATCGATTAGGGCAAAAAATACTAAAGAAAGGATAATATCAATCAATTTAAATATTAGGGCTAAGGGAAATTAAACAGGAGCACAAAATTTAAAGATCAATTCACCAAATTAAACCTTCTTAGCATCATAATAGCACAAAATTAAGGAAACCCATCATCAAATTAGTCTGTACATACTTAGGGCAATAAATTAGTACTTTGATACCTGGGACTGAGGACGAAAGGAAGATTAACGTGTTGCCGTGTTGTTGGCTGTTGTAAGTGTAACAAAGATTGCAGATGTTTGAGTGTTGCTGCTCGAGGAGGACCTGAAGAAGAAAGACCGAAGATTTTTGTTGCTCGGGGAAGAACTGAAAAAAAAACAAAAATACAAAAAAACAAAAAAGAAGTTCATATGCGGCGTCATTTTCAAGACATCCTCTAGGTATAAAATCCTAAATATTAGGAAAAAGATAAAATTTATCTCCAATCCATTAGATTGTTTCATCTTTCTTTACTTATTTGTAGGTATATAATTGGTTAAAAAAATTCAGTTATTATTCTCATTGATTTTTATTAGTAAAAATGTGATTAGGATGGGAAGACATCCTCTAAGAGCAACTGCAGTGGTGCGACTAAACCCAAAGATCAAAGACTAAAATGAACGACCAAATTTTAGTTTAGTCCGTTGCGTGACGCAGTGGGAGGCGAGTATATTTAGTCGAGCGGAGTTATAGTCTTCGTTTGGTTGTGGAGCGGAGGTATAAAGTGCGCCTCATTCAGGCGTTGATAAACATTACGCTCGATATGGGGCGTTGGTAAAGATTACGCCTGATGTGGGGCGTTTGTATAATCTACGCCCCATGGGGCGTACGTAAAGTCCATAGAATCACTTCGAACAACAACAGATCAGCCGAGACATAACTCTCCTTCCTTTAACTCTAGCAACACCGGTATCTCATCTTTGCTCCATCGATTACACGGTGAATGATTACCACCACGGAATTGTTGCCGCACCAGATTCTTCAACACCCATGCAACAACCTCTGAACTCATAGTCACCACCACTGACTCCATCCCTGACTGCAGTTTCCATCATTCGACAGAAACATCTCCATTGATTCCCAAACTCCATTTAGCCACAACAATAACCATCTATCTCCTGACCTTCCTCCACCAGTAGCTCAATCTCACGGCAAACCAGTTCATCACCAGAAGCTCCGATGATCCTCATTAATATCTCCTAATTTACGACCATCTGATTACAGGAAAAGCTTAACCCCAAAGTCACTCCAGCCATGCGTGCAATGTCAAAACATCGTTTAACACCACCACTTCCTTGTGTTGTCACTGGAATCCTTTGGAGTTCCATCTCAAAAATGTAATGGAAGCTGCTTGGAGAAACTCCCTTCTGTTTCGAACTTCATAATAAAATGGAGACGCTGCTCGAACTTCACAAAGAAAATGCTCCATTGGGGCGTTAACTATATAACCGCATGAATGGGGCGTTAGCTATATAACCGCCTGATTCCAGGCGTTAACTTCAGCTACGCCCCATCGGGCGTACGTTTTATCAACGTGCCATTGAGGCGCGATTTATATACCCGCCTCTTCGTGGGACGAACTCTATACAAACGCGCGGCGTGGGGAGTACATTATATAACCGTCCGTCGAGAAACGAAGATTATATCAACGCTCGATTATATTTAGGTTTAGTCCTGGTCTCGGACCAAATATACTCTGGGATATAATCGATGGTCTGGATTTAATCGATACTCCGTTCCACTGTGTCTGGTTCTTTTACCATAAATTTGGTTATACTCGCCCACTGTGGATGCTCTAAGTGAATGTCTAAAACTAGAGGTTCATATAGAGAATGTCTAACTTTTTTTTTGCCACCTCATCCCCACATCAATGGGTTGGAGATGATTTTTTTGAAATATGGTTATATATCGTATGTGGATTAAGATTTATTCCCTCACATACATTCCATTGGAGAAGCTCTTAGGGGAAGAGGCATATTAGGTATAGTTAGAAGGATGAGATTCAATCTCTGTTTTCTAATCAATGGTTATAATTTCACTAGAGGACAGAATTATAATCTTGATACTCAGTTTCTCATCTCGGTCAAGGATAAATTGACCAAAATAGGGAGAAAATTGACTTAATAAATGGATTTGGATGGAAAACATCCAACAGGCCTATATTTGTAAATGGAAAAAAAAAACGGGGTACATTTTTAAGTCGGATGTAAATATACGGGTACATCTGTTTATAATCCTTTTTTCTTTGTACTTCAAATCTTTGTTTGGTAATGTATTTCATTTTTACTCTCCAAAAAAAAATCCCACATAAGGTACACTCATAGAAATAAGGAAGAAATTTAAAAAGAAATTAAGAGCATCTCCAATGAAATATGTGTCTCTAAAAATATTGAAGCCACCTAGAATTTTAGAAACTCTCAATAAAAAAAACCTCTCCAGTGGTGGTTGGATATTAAAAATTTAATCTGATGTGGAAGTTTGAGTTTGGAAGAGAGTATGGGTTTTTAGAGACTCTTATCCATACCCACGTCACCACTATTTGTTTTTATTTTATTTATTTTATTTATTTTGTTAGATTTTGTGGATTAACTTTCTACAAATAAGTGACAAGTGTTTCAAAATAGGTATGGATACAACTACCACTGAAAATGCTTATCAAAACCACAAAAATTATTTGATTCTATGTTGTTAAATATCTCTTTTTTAGGTCTCCACATAGGATAAATATCCATACACCATTAGAGATGCTCTAACTTCCAAATCCAAAACAAATCCTAAAACACTTAATTCCTAAAGCAAGTTTCATCCATGAAAGCTGGAGAAAAAAAAATCCCTTCTAGGATTTCTAATCACAAAACTAGGATGTGAGAGTGAGACATGTAACATGCCATTCCTCATGTTGCCTTGTATTTAAAGGCAATCTCATGAAATGTCGTCCCTCATTCAGGTTTTGCCCGCTTTTGGTTAAACTTCACTTTCATGTCCCGTGCAACAGTTATTGTTGACGCGCTTTTTAACCAAGTGTGACTCCCATAAATTCGCAATACTCAAATTTCACACTGTATTCATGCTGCTTTGTAGAAAGTTATACTCACTCGGTTACTTTTTAATAGACCAATCTTTTTTTTTTTTGAGAAAATTAAGGAAATTAAAGGAAATAATTATTGAAAGTGGTCCTCTATACACTTGTCAATAAAAGAAGTGAAGTGAAATGGTCCACATGACACTTGTCAACCAAAGAAATAAGTGAAATGGTCCACGTAACACTTGTCATCAAAAAAAATTAAAAAAGAAATGGTCCCAGAAAATTAAAATAACATTTGACTTTACTAATTATGAAACTGTCTTTTTTTGAAATATTTGTTTATAGAAACTTGTCTATTAAAAAGTAACCGAGGGAGTAGATCACCCAAACTTCCACGAACTGGGTACACAGTACCAATGGGATACTTTTATGATTAGAGTTTCAGAAAACAGTTGGACTGAAGGATTTTTTTTCTTTCTTTTCTGTTCTGTGATCTGTCTTCAGTTGTAAACTCCAGAGTATCGTTACAAAAAACAAAGGCAAAGAATGTTATTAAGATATTGAATTGACTTTCCAGTTTCCATCAACTAATTTGTTATTCTAAATTTTCTTAAGAGGAAATCGAAATTCAAATAAACAAAAAAAAAAAAAAACCCTCGAAATAATAAACAATAAAGGATTTCCAGTATTATCATCAGAAGATTCAGGAACTGTAACAGAATCTTAATAACAACTTTAATGAAGAAAACAAAAAAAAACCCTAAAACTCAGAAGAAAATCAAGAGCTGAATATGTTTAATTTCCGTTTCTATCCAAGAAATTAGATCCTTGGAACATCATCTTCTTAAACTCGTCGAGCGAAATCAAACCATCACCATCACAGTCAAAATTCTTTATAATCTTCTTACAATCAGAAATCGACGATTCATCACCTAAAGTTTTCAAAAGCTTCTGAAGCTCACTAGGAGAAATCGAACCATCACCATTAGTATCAACAATAGCAAACGCTTCTTCAATATCTTTAACTTGTTTCTCTGAATCAATCTTATTCAATTCAAGAAACTCATTCAAATCTATAAATCCATCTCCATCTGAATCAACTTCTTTAACCATTACTTCTAATTCTTCAGTTGTTGCTTCATAACCTAAAGTACTCAATATCGACCCTAATTCTACATACGATATCTTACCATCTCCATCAACATCAAATTTCTTGAATACTTCTTCGAATCCCACTGTCACAGTTGAATTAACAGGTGATGATAATGCTGCCTCCCCGCGATTACTGCTAGGATTTTCAGTTTCACTCACTGAAAGAGTCTTGTTAGGTTTTTTCTTCTTCGAGAGAAAAGATAGAAAACCCATGCTTGCTTGGTTGCGTGCTTGTTGAAGAAAGAGGACGACGAAACTTAAAGAGAAGGGAAAATCAGAGAAGGATCAAAAGCCATTAATGTGGTGTCTATGGTTTATTATTTATAGAAAGAGAAAGGAAACCGAGTTTTAAGTGGAAGAATTAAATTTTAGAAATTGCTTAGAAATTAGAAAAATCCCAGAATTCGCTGGATTGCTGCTGATTCACGGTTTTATTTTGGGTGGAAATATCAGATTGTTAGGGATGATTTGGTCTTTTGTGCGAACGCGCTATCGTAAAAATAGCGTCAGCCTGGGCGTATCCATTTTTCTAGTAGGTGATGACTAGGGGTTAATCTTAGGAGAGAATTTTCTAGAAGAAAAAGGAAGAAATAGATCGCGCGGTGAAACCAAACCCTATCGGAATCGCATTTATCAGAGGTTGGAGATTTTGATTAATTGTTTTGTATTAGTGAATATGAGAATCGATTAAATTTATAATAGTTGGTTTTAAGTAAGATCAATTGAACTTGGTAGTAATAGTTGAGGTTTTGATTTACTGATTGTTGAATTGAAACACAGATGGAGCAGTTTACGTTTAAAGGTTCTATTCCTGAAGCAATTGTTGAAGCTAAACAGCAGAAGAAACTTTTTGTAGTCTATGTTTCAGGTAGATATTTGCTTTCTAGTGTTTGAATTGAGTTTTTTGAATATGGAAAGCTTGTTGTATGCTTCATGTTAGTCATGTGTACCGTGTGTTTATCGCTACCCTATAAATTGAAGAACAAATAAATGTTTATCACTCTCCTTCTTTTGTTTCTCGTTTATCACAAACTTAGGTTACAAATTAGAAAAGATCATAAGTTTGCACCACACACTGGTTATCTTAGACATATTTTGGTGATGCACACACAATCATTGTGTTAGATGTATACTTTGATAATGGAATGCACACAAACACACAATGATTGTATTAAAAGTTTTGACTGGGAACTTCTAATCATGTTTTATTGTATCTTACTCATTACATTAGTTTATACTTTCTTATTTTTCTTCTGTAGGGAATGATGGAGCATCAGTGCCTGCGGACGAATCTGCTTCTGTGGATTTAGATGTGGGCTTATCCTTTAGAGTTTTTTTTTTTTTTTTGAATTTAGTGAAAATGTTGTCAGATTTTAGGTTTCTTCTCAGGTTTACTCATTGACATCACTAAGTTGATTGTTTTCAGGTGGCAGCTTCAATAACGAAGTACTGCATATTCTTGCATCTTGTGCAAGGAAGTACCGAAGCTTCACAGTTTTCTGCAATTTGTATCCTCTAGTTAGTTATCGTACTGTAACCATGATTCATCATTACCTTTGAACTTAAGTTTTTTGCATTTGATGTTTTTCTCACAAGTCTTTATTTTTCATAACAAACAAGCCTTTGCTGGTACCTAGTCATGAAATAATCTCCAATTTTCGTACCAAAACCATGAAATAAGTTTTTTGCACTTGATGTTCTTTTTTGTCCTTTTTTTTAATTAACACTACTCTATCATGTTTGAAATCAGATTTTTATTTTGGTTTGATTTGTAAATCATAATTTCCAATTATCCATTTCTGAAATCAAAGTTTATCCTTTACATAAATACTGACAGACCCACAAAAATCTGTCCCTTGTGTTACAATTATTGGGTACAATGGAGTAATGCTGGCGCAGCATGGTATGTTACTATCCATTTCTGATATTCGTTTATATATGCTAATACATGGATAATATCTGCAAGATTGGGCACTTGTGAACATGATTTTGTTAAGACATACTTTGGCCTTTTCGTTGAGATAATCTCATTTAAAGCTGCTGCGCGTTCATAGATTTTGAATCCTATAAAACTTGAACTGCAACTTGGACGACATTATAGACTTGAAATTTGGAAAGGAATTTTCAGAAAGAGCTGATTGTTGGTGATCTCCAGTTTTGATGTGGTTCCCTTGGGTTGTTAGATTTGTTTTTGGAAAAGATAAAAAAAATAAAATAGAATCTGGACATGCACTGTTAGGTCTAACATCATCTGGTTTTGGTTTGATGTTTGAATTTGCAGAGGGTCTTATCAATTATGAGATTCTAGTATCTAGTGCTAAACAAGGTTGGATTAGTCTTCAAATTCAGGTAACTTGTGGAAAGATTTGTAATTGCATGTTGCCTTCCCTGGTTCATAAAATTGGAACTGCACTGACAAAGGCATATGACACCTGGATATGTTTCTCTTCTTGCAGGAAACAGCTGCAACTGCAATCCTGTCTAAAGCAGCAGCTTTGGCATCAAGTAATACACAGGCACAAAGTTCCAGTTCTTCCAGCACAACCTCGTTTGAGCAAGGACGTTCTTCGAGCAGCGAGATGCCGTCATCTTCCAAAGAGGAGTCCCCTCAGAATTCGAAGCAAACAAAAGAAAAACAAGATGAAGCGAGAACAGAGGTAACTTCATCAATCATCATATCTATTAAGTTATATTCTCAATTCTATCAACCTGTAGTTTAATCTTGCTCGTTGTCAGAATGAAGATGCATCCACATTGTGAATTCATGACAATAACTGGAAAGATATCTGGGACCTGGATTTTTGTGTTTACAGGAAACAATTGCAGCTTTGGCATCAAATAAGACAGAAGCACAAACTCCCGATTCTTCCAACACTACCTCGTTTGAACAAGGAGGTTCTTCGAGCAGCGAGATTTTGCCACCTTCAAAAGAGAAGTCCTGTCAAGATTTAAAGGAGCAACAGTTGCTTATTGCGAAGCAAAATTTAAAGGACCAGCAGTTGCTTATTGCGAAGCAAAAAAAGGAAAAACAAGAAGCAATAGCTGAGGTAACTTCATCAGTCATTGTATATATTGGATTGTATTTGGAAATGTATTAGCCTGCAGTTTAATCTTGTTTATTGTCAAACTGAATATGCATCTTCACAGTCAAAGCGTGCCCGCGAAAATCGGAAAAGGTCTTCCGATGTTGCTAGTGGACGTATCAAAACAGGGGAGAGCAGGGTTTTGAAAGATTCGGGTCTTGAATCTGTGGGTGCTGGAATATCTGCCAATGTGATGAAAACCAGTGCACTTGATAAGAAGGATGATTCATTAGATAACATCACAGATGCTCGTAAATCAACTGATGTTCATCTAAATATCCGTTTGCCTGATGGTGCTAGTCTTCAGAAGAAATTTTTAGTGACCGACACCTTGGGATCAGTCAAAAACTATGTGGATGAGAACCAAAGTAGTCTTGGTGCATATGATCTAGCTGTTCCCTATCCTCGCAGAGTCTTCAGTGAGCAAGGTACTTGTTGGTGCATATATATATCAATTAAATTTGCCTCAGTGGCTCTAAGAAATTTTATTGGCGAGAAAAGTACTACCAGAATTGTGGGGATATCAATGTTTCCGTTTTGGAGGGATTTAGAAATTGTATCAACATTTGTGTTTCTCCATTATTTTTGTCGTGTTGCATCAGTTGAATATCAATAGGAATGATATTTATTCAACTGCATGCCAAATTTTAATCCCGTGCTTTCCATTTCCATAGATTTGAGGAAAGAACTGTCAGAGCTGGAATTGCTGAACAGACAGGCATTGATAGTCGTTCAACATCATCGATCCAGTAGCTTAATCAAGAGGCTGTCATTCTCGGGTGACCAGAGTGACGTTAATACAAGCAACGAGGGATATTTTGGCAGCATCAAGAGGTTATTATCTTATGTTAATCCATTCTCGTATCTTGGTAATAGCGTCAGCGCCACAAGTTCTGGATAAGGTCCCAATGAGGGTTTATGGCAGTATCGTAAGTTTCTCTTTACTCACCAATGTTTCCGTGCTTATTGTTTCATTTCTTAAATATAAGAACTTCAATCTACTATCATTTATAGGTCCAAATCCCGACCTCCGAAATCAACTTTCAGGGCCAGAGAGGACGAACGTTCCATACTCACCTAATACTAACACCACAGGGACCAACCAAAATACCAACAAGAGCAGTAAACCAACAGTGTCAGGTTTTGGAAGCAGCAATGTCCGTACTTTGAACAATTACAGAAACGATGATGGCCCATCCTCAGCGAATGATCGAAATACTTTCTGGAACGGTAATTCTACAGAGTATGGAGGCAACGACAACAACGATGGCAAATGAACCACTGACTTTCAGCATTTACCATGACATGAGAAAGAACGATTAGCTACCATTACAGTATAGATAGGGTTGAAGGTATACATGATGCATGTAGAGACTTTTTTCTTTCTTTCTTTTCTATTTTTCATTTCTTCTTTCTTTTGGTTTTGTGATTCCCAAAATTGATGCCAAATAGAAGGGCAAATGACGTTGTCTGCCGGGGAAAACATATTTATCTTTTAAATTATTATATTTATTTATATTCAGGGTTTGAAATGTTGATTATTTTTTCGAGTGTTTCTGTTTAACTTGTGGGAAAAAAAACATTTAAATAAACTTTGCAGTCCCAAGAAATCAGTGACCGACGCTTTCGTAAGATTTTCTTCCTTCTTCTAGGAAAAACTAAGATAAGCAAAAGTTGCAATGCCTCCCTAGTCAGCTGCGTTGATACCGCCACCCGAGTTGAA
The DNA here is from genome assembly GCF_003573695.1 of Papaver somniferum. NCBI lineage: Eukaryota > Viridiplantae > Streptophyta > Magnoliopsida > Ranunculales > Papaveraceae > Papaver > Papaver somniferum. The sequence goes on from NC_039367.1 coordinate 63,926,535, forward strand.
AATTTGTCATTGATTAAACTCTTGCCGACTGATCAAAAGAACAAAAAAGAAAAGGATGAGCAAAAAGTCATTATGGGGCCTCATCCAAAGATGCAATGACAAAGGATTAATCAGAAAAATCCATGCACAACTAATCACTTCAGGTGAATTCCTTAATCAAATCCGTTACTGTAAAACTAATTCTTTCTTTATCAACGAATTGATTTCTGGGTATGCATCTAGTAGCGCATCAGGTTCAGCCATTTTAGTCTATAAACATGTAAGAAAGAATCTAGGTTTTGTACCCGACCTTTATACTTTCCCTGCTCTTCTAAAAGCGTGTTCAAAGACATATGGAATTAAAGAAGGTAAACAACTGCATGGGGTTGTTTTCAAAATGGGTATATTATCACCATTTGATTTATTTGTACAGAACTCTCTCCTTCATTTTTATGGTGTTTGTGGTCAGTGTAATGATGCAGCTGTACTGTTTGATGAAATGCTCGTTAGAGATGTGGTTTCTTGGACTGGTTTGATATCTGGTTATGTGAAGGCAGGACTTTTTAGCCAGGCTGTATTGGTTTTTTCAAAGATTGATGTGGAACCAAATACTGCTACTCTTGTTAGTATTCTCGTCGCTTGTGGGAGATCGAATAATCTTCATATGGGTTTGGGACTGCATGGATTAATGTTTAAACATGATTTTGGAACGAATTTGGCTGTGGGTAATGCTGTAATGGATATGTATGTTAAGTGTAACTGTTTGGATGAGGCTCGACAGGTTTTTGATGAGCTGGGCGATAATAAAGACGAGGTTTCTTGGACTTGCATAATAAGTGGTTTTGTGCAATGTGAACGTCCGAAAGAAGCATTAGACTTCTTTAATGCAATGCAAGAGTCTGGATTGGAGCTGGACAAAATTACTTTAGCTACTGTGCTCGGAGCGTGTGCAAGCTTAGGTGCAATTGACCAAGGGAGATGGGTTCATGAGTATATTGAACATAAAGGGATCGAATGGGATGATCACATAGAAACTGCATTGGTTGATATGTATTCAAAGTGCGGCTGTATAGATTTGGCATTAAGTAGTTTCAGACGTAGCCATAAAAAGAAAAACTTCTCTACATGGAATGCCTTACTAGGAGGCCTAGCGATGCACGGTCACGGGAAAGTAGCACTAGATCATTTCAATGAAATGATAAGTTGTGGTGTAAGGCCCAACGAGGTTACATTTCTAGCCATCTTAAGTGCTTGTTGTCATTCAGGGTTGGTCGATGAAGGTCGTAAACAGTTTTCAAGAATGGAAAAAGATTATAATTTGAGTCCAGGGATAGAGCACTATGGATGTATGGTTGATCTATTAGGTCGAGCTGGGCTGTTAGATGAAGCTCGGGAACTCATTAAGGTTATGCCAATGAAACCTGATGTGATGATATGGGGAGCACTGTTGAGTGCTTGTAAAGCCTACGGAAATGTTGAGATGTCTAGGAAAATACAAAGGGACGTTGTTGAAATGGAAGATGATTTTGAACATCACCAGGATAGTGGAGTCTATGTAATGCTGTCAAATATTCATGCTACTAGTGACAGATGGGAAGACGTAACGAGAATAAGAAAGTTGATGAAGAAAAAGGGTATAAAGAAATCGCCAGGGTCGAGTATTATTCAAGTTGATGGGGGAATCTCATGTATTCTTGGTAGGAGATAATAGTACAAGTAAACATCCTCAGCAAAAGGAGATTCATCATTTACTGAATATGCTAGCCAAACAACAATCTATTTACATGGCTTGAAGGTAAACAACAATCCTGTAGAGGATCTGAAACATTTCAAAAAAATTTAGGTCCCTTGGAGATTTCTACACCTGTAATGCTAGTTCAAGTCACCTTCTCGAATCAGTAGAACATAAACATCAAAAGCCGGCATGAAGGTAAACATGTCTGCTGCTTTGTTGTATATCAGAATTTACATGGTGTCCACTACAAGAGGCCATATTAATAATAAATACATAAAGAGAATTTAAATTTCAATTTATACAGTTTCTGAAATCAGTCAATAGCGAGCCGCTTTATTCCATGAGTAAAGAAAAGAATAAACCCTCACTCACTCCACCGCAACCCTGTCCCAACCTTGGTTAGGTTAAACCATTGCGCAATGCATGGTTTAACAAATGAATCCAATTGGAAAATTTCAAATAGGGCTGCAAGCATTTGCTGCAGTTATAACTAAAATGAAACCAATCATGCACATTACAATTAAGCTGTAAAGAAACACCCTTTTGTGATATAGAATTAGGAATACAAGATTAAAACAAAATTCATCAAATTTCTGAGGGAGCTGGTGCAGGAACTTGAGGCTTCTGTGTGAGAAGAGGTTGAAGTGCCTTGACAACGATGCTCATATTTGGCCGGAACTCAGATTCGTACTGCACACATAGAGCCGCGACAGCAGCCATCTGTACAAAAAAAAAACAAAAAAACCATCAGTAATGCACTTCTGTTAACCTTCTCTATTGCATGATTGGCTACACATTATTTCTTCTTCTCTGTTGAAGTTGGTGAAAGAGAGACCTTAGCAAGTCCTTTTGGAGGATAATCAATTAGCCTGGGATCTACACATTGTTTGACCTTGTCCTCACTAAGTCTTGGTGTTGCCTACCAAAAGAAAATAGAAGAGAAGATTAGCGAGCTTTAATAATTAGATCAACAAGAAAATAGAGAGGTTAAAGAGAAGAGGGGGAGTGTATATTTTATTGGCACACTATAAGGCATACCCAAGTTACAAGACTTTGTTGTCCACGAGGCATTGTGTGATCAACAGGTTTCCTACCGGTCAGAAGCTCAAGAAGAACGACACCGAAGCTATACACATCACTCTTCTGTGTCAGTTGACCAGTCATAGCATACCTGACATCATTAGCTTCAACAGATTAGTGTCACTTACATAAACTCTGCCCCCAATCAAGCAAAAAGACGAGATTCTGTTTTTACATTTTTCACGAAAAAGCAAACAATGACAAAGAGAATCTCTTTTGAGGAGAAAGAATTATCAGAATCACACAAATCCCGGAGGAAGGTATCCAACTGTTATTGGGTGTCAGGGCGTGGTCTATGTGATTTGTCAAGAGAATGAGAGTCAGTTGCTAATTACCAAGCTGACTTGCATACCAGCTCAAAGCTGCACGCAGTGGTGCCTGTAAATCGAAGTATGGGCGTGGAAAGAAAAAAAAAACAATCATATTGTAGCAGAAAAGTTGGCTGAATTACTCTGGAGCATGATAACCGAAGGTTCCCAAAACACGGGTGGAATGAAGACGGGCAGCCATGTCAGGAGCTTGATTTGAAAGATTGAAGTCTGCAATTTTGGCTTTGAAGTCATCGAATATGAGGATATTGCTTGATCGAATATCCCTGTGTATTATAGATGGTTGGACCTTCTCATGCAAATATTCCAATCCCCTTGCAGCATCTACAGCAATTCGCACTCGCTGCATCCAGTCAAGAACAGGACCTGGTTGTGAACCTTGTACTCCTTTTCTACCTACAGGTTCCATAAAAGTTACATCAATCCAGCGATTGGAAAAGAACTCAAGCAAAAATGTAAGAAAATGACAACATGGTTTCAATTTCTGATCAGAGCTAAAACACCCATACCATGCAAAATATCATGCAGGGAACCCATTGTTGCAAACTCGTACGCCAGGACACGAAGATTGCCTTCCACGGAGTAACCAAGCAACTCAACATAGTTTTCATTCTTTAGTCTTGATACCGTGGAAACCTGAAGTGAAATAAAATCCTTACAGGTGATTAATGCCTCAACGATGAAAGCGAAAGTTAAAACACATAATTGATCAGGTATCCGTACTTCTCAACCTCAAATTAGAAGTCGGATGATAGTGTTTGAAATTGTGTAAAAATGATCTGCAGAATGACAAACCTGGTTAAGGAACTCGATACTGGGCTCAGGGTCAGCTGAAACATCAAGCTTTTTAATAGCTACTGCTCTGCCATTTTTCAGGGTTGCATAATACACTCTTCCATAAGACCCTTCACCAATCAAAGATTTTGACCCAAAGTTGTCAGTCTTTTCTTTCAGTTCATCTAAAGACAATGGAGGCACTTCAATAGGTGGTGGTGATTTTGATACGTCATTCTTGGCTAGCTGAGTCTGCCTTTTGTGACCTACAATGGACAAAACATGCAAGCATTTCAGAATGGTGTAAACAAAATTCAGCCATTATGTATAATCTCCCACAATAAATTCACCGAATGTACAATTATACCAGGTTCCGTTCCTGTAAACCGTAAATAAGTGAAGAAGGAAGTATCTTCACAAACTGATAATGAAAACTTAAGCTTACATAAGTTACATTGGTAACTGGACATGTCAAGCAAACTAAGTTCCGCAGACTCTATTCCAAATGGCATGGATAATAGTAACTGGAACTAAAATGATTGCTAAATTCCATATTTTGTACAAAGTAGGTAAGTTTTATGAGTCCGAAGTACAAAAGAAACATTCAGTAACAAGAATGTTCAAAATGCAGGTAGTTTGATTAGGTCCTCAATATCCTAAAATCAGAGTTTTCACTTTTCATGCACCATTCACAACATAGAGGACCAATCAGTTTGCACAGGTTAAAGGGAAAGAACGCGAAGGACAGAAATGCCTTACCATCTTCAGGTCCAATGCTCCTCTCACTTTTGAAGACAACATTGTTATTTTCCCTTGGACTTTTAGCCTCTTCTATCTGAGAAGTACAACACAGCCACCGTCGCATCTTGTTTCTTCCTCCTAGTACCGGTTCTTTTTCGTTATAATAAGCTATCTCTAATAAATTTGAAAAAAAACAGGAGAATGTGTGTTCCTGAACAACAACAACCAAATCTTATGTATTAGAAATACGTCATAAGTTACAAAAGAAATATTGTGCAAACAACTCAAATAGTTCAATCAATGGCAAAAACTTACAAAACAAAGGTACTTTGATGATACACAACATTGTTACTTGAAATTAAAGTAATCCGGGGTTATCAAAGGATTACATGATCTTTATTTTCCTAGATGGCGGCATTAAAACATTCCTTGGTGATGTATACGTTTTTGCAAAACCACTCAGCTGTGAAATTCAAAAACATGCATTGCCACATTGCCATGGAAACACACACAACCACAGATGATAGTCTGAATTTCGCAAATAAATTCTATAACCTCCACAAACAAAAGAACCCATTAAGAAAAACCATTCAAGAGGTACGAATGTAACCCCAGAGAGTTCCATTTGGGTCGCATTGGTCAGCAAAACCAGGTTTATTCCAAGCGAAATACAGGATATAAACAATGTCATTGACTCTTTTTAAGATACAATGAATTCCATTCTTTAAAAAACACATAATTACGAAGATATCTTTTGATAAATATAGAATGAATTACTATAAGCTGATCATATTCTTTAACATTTGTCTTCACAATAATTAATTCCGATATAAATAAAATTCCTTAGATAGAAATGAGAAAAACAAAGATCTCAAATTCAACCAAAAAAAGTCATATGAGAATATAATTTCTTCTGATTCCTTTATTGTTACGAAACAATTAAACAGATCCAAAAGAAATTAAGATGCTGAGAATTAATAACATGAATCAAAGAAGCCTACATTATAATCAAACTGAATTGAAGAAAACATATGCAATTGATTGATCCACCGTATTACCAAAAAAAGAAGAAAAAAAACAGAATAAAATTCAAATTCAGATATTGCAATCTAATGATAATTAAGAATCCATATATATGGAAAGAAGGAGCTAACCTGGTTTTAAATTTGTATAGGTTTGTTTAGTTTTGTTGATGGAGATGATGAAGCAAAGGAATTTCTTAGAGAAGAAGAAGAAGAAGAAGAAGAAGAAGAAGAAGAAGAAGAAGAAGAAGAAGAAGAAGAGAGAGGGAGGAGGTGGGAAGGTGGGTGGAAACGGCTCTCTTGTCTCTCTCTCTTTCCTCTGTTTGTCTCAATCTCTCTCAAAAAAGGGAGTAGTTAATGAAAGATTTTACAACGTAAATGCAAAGGAATGCAAAAATAGGTAAAACGCGGTAAACTGGATTTTATGCTTCTTCTTTTTTCTCAAAAGTCTCTGATGTTACGTTTAGCACGTGTGCACCGTGTTGAATGGGATGGGAAGAAAAAAACACGTATATGACGAAGTCAACTAGGTTTCTTAAAACAGTATCACAACCTTGGGTAAAGGTATGCTTGACTCGTTTTTATTCCTCGAGGAAGTATGCCATCATTCAAATTTTCAACCATGATTTTTTTTTCTTTTTTTTTAGAGCAGAAGGACAAATTTATAAAAGAATAGATTTCATCTGAAAGATGATGAAAGACAGTGAAAAAACAAAGAGAACTCGGTTATCTATTGGTAACTACAACATCCCAATTACAAATCAATGTGCTTAAAGAATAGTGTTAACAGACCAACTAAACAATGTACACTTGATGGAAATTATTAACTGATCAAAGTTCTTCTTGTAACCGTTATATAACCTGCAATTTCTTTCTTTCCAAATAACCCACCGGATGGCAAGTGGTAATAAGCTCCACAATTGATACATGCTTTTTTCTTCTTCAGAGAAGAATAAAGATGGTTTGGTTAATATTTATTAAAATGGCTAACTTGGATCCCACTGAAATATATTTTAATCCTGTGAAGAGCCTATTCAAATCATTTTCCTCACAAACTAAAATTAAAATGTGATTTCATTAATCGATTATAACGATATCGATCAATTTAAAAGAAATCTCATCATACTTTTTTTTTTAAAGTTGAAACCAAACAATGTCGATTGCAACCCATTATTCTTAACTATAGTTGTGATTGGTGCATCCATTCAAAATTAAAAATTGCAAACAATCTTGGGTTTTTGTGTTTAACCATAATCGGTCGACGTTTATATCCACATCGACCGATTCATATGATAATCGGTCGATGTTCATGACCATGTCCCTGATTTATTCTGTATGTGTTTTCAGGTTGAAGAACATTTAACAAGAATCGGTCGATGTTTATGTCCATGTTGTCTGATTCTTGTGAAGAAATACCAGTTTTTTGTATGTTTTTTTTCTTCTATTAGAACCGAATTATGTGAATTTTCACATAAACTGATTCTTTCAGTGCATTGTTAGAAATCAGTCTATGTGTGTGTATCGTGCTTACCGATTTTTACAACCGGCCTCTCTAGCGAGTAATATGCACCGATTTTGGGTGTTCTTCGTGAATTCAAGTATCAACTCAGAATTGGTGGTGTATGAACATTCACCATTCTGGATTGATGTTCTCCCAAAAAAATCAAAAAAGATTCATGCTTTGATGATTAATTAACATTAGTTGATTTATATGTCAATAAGCCTAAACATGAATTAATCACTTGAATTGAAACTAATTAATTAGGGGTAAATTAGACATTAAATAAAATAGTTTAAAAATGAGTTTTCCATTTTACTTCAAAATGCCTTATTTTGTCTTCTAGTGATAGGTCTCAAATAATTCCTATATGCCCCAGACTAGCTAGGTTTATTAAAGAGAGATAAATCTCGTAATATTTGCGAGACCAATATGTAAGAGCACTATACACTTATCTTGGTTCAGAATTACATTTAATGAGTTATTAACTTCGGCTGAATTAAATTAGTCAGGTCCTGAACCCAGAGATGTAACAATGCTTTTACTTTGTTTATATTAATGTTAGGTCTTTGTCATTCTTATGTAAAAATATGTAAATAAACAAACCATCAAATTTTTCAAGAGCTTTTGCAATTTAAGTTTTTCCGATTACTTATACCTTCCCAATTTAGTCTGCATATTAATTAAAAGAAAATTTTCATTAATATTGTTTCATTGATATCTACTAGATAAAATTAATTACAACAAATTTGTGATTATCCATCTGGAATCCTTAACCAATTAAGACTATTGAAATTTCTAATAACATGTATTCAGAGATAAAGGGAAGAAAGTGTAATAATAGCAGACTTAAATTATTATTCAGACGAAACAAGAAGAAGAAAACAAGACAACTGATTTAGTTTTGTTTGGTTTAGTTTCAAGTCTTTTGATAATATTAGACACAATTTTTAAATTTTTCTAATGATGTATAAGATACCACAAATCCTCGTGGAGATTCTCTGAAACTAGAGGCTCAGAGGGTATGGGAATACCTAACATGTCAACTGAAAAAGCGGGGGTCTAACACCACCACCCAATATTTCGTTTGACAATCTGAATAGACAAACTTCAATATAATTTCAAGAGAATCAACTAGACAGTTAGACTCGATCTATAAAAAGTATATCAAAGAGTTTTATATCTCTATCTCTTGATTCAATTCGCAATCAACAAATAAGGATTTGCGAGGCCGAATGAATATAAGAGGATTAACTTGAACGGTACCAAAGACCAATGTTCAAGTGTCAATCAATTCACTCAACAACCCTAAGGCCGGATACAAGAACTGATTGATCTTAACGTACAACCTGTGGTATTTTCATTATATAAATAAAATATAATGCGGAAAATAAATAACACATACACCATTTTTTGTTAACGAGGAAACCGCAAATGCAGAAAAAACCCGGGACCTAGTCCAGAATAAACAAACACTGATTATAAGTTGTTACACCATATTCCTACTACCTATTCGGACTAGATGTAATACCTTCTTCAGCACTTGTAGAACTCCTGGCAGAATACCGATTCTCTTTAGAAATTCTTCACACAAATCTTCTAGCAGAACCCGAGGCTCTCTTTAGAAGATACACCACCACGATTGATACGATTCGATACTTTGTTTGCACAAAACACCGGTTTGATTTCCCTTTAAATGTAAATCAAGGTTTTGGAAATCTTGTGTTTATTTTGATAAAAACAATTACTTGGTAAAAGTAATATCAAAACAAACTTGTACATTAGGGTTTTAACTTACAATCAGTATGCGTACACACAAGGAGTCCGTGAACCTGATTTCCGTAAGTAAACTTGGGTGATTCCAAAGATCAATTTCCAAGTTAAGAAAACTTTAATAATTCTACAACAAGAACAACTAGAATAAATATAGAGATATCTTGTTTCAAACTTCTCAAGGATTTTTACGAGATGCCTCAATAGAAGTTTTTCCTTCTAGTCTCCGATTTCGACTAACAAGTGTTGGTATACGATCGGAAACTGAAATCTATCAAAACCTAGGGTTTATGATCAACAACTCTTGAATGGTTTTATATCAGAAGAGAAAACCTTAGAATAGACAAGAGGTGAAAAACCTAGATTACAAGTTGTATGATCAATCACGAAGATTAAATCCAACTTGGCTTTGTGATCCCTAATACAAAGACTTTTATCTCACTCTCGTTCACGAAGAACGACAGACGTGGAAAACAACCTGCAGAGCTTACGCCAATTTTCGAAAGGGATAAAAAACGTGTAAACTCACGAACTCCTTATTTATAATGAACAATAGATTAGAAGCTAACAAAGCTATTTTCCTTTTTCAAGACTCTCCTAAATAAGGGAGTCTTTCCTAAGTTACAACTTTTGCCAAAATAATTAAATAAATAATTAATTTAACAAATTATATTTTTGTGAATAAATCACAAATTAAATTAGGAAGGAATCACAAACACTTTAATATGGTAATCAAAGATGTTTGAAATAATAACTAACTTGCCTAGATAAGGAAACATCACCAACTTGACCAAAAATGCCTTTTAGTCACGTAATTGAGCCCAAGTCCGTGAACTGTTGCAAACAACCCATGGATTGTTTCCAACTAACGAACTGTAACAAGCATAACAATACTTATAATTGTTACTTTAATAAATCACTCATAACTTCATCGTTATAACTCGGAATTGAGTGATTCTTGGCTCGTTGGATTCATAAGCTCATTCACTATAACATGAGATTCTTTATAAAGATAAAGGTTATTGTCTCCAAGGTCATGAATCAAATAAGCTCAAGTATATATACATAAATGTACATTTACTGTCATTGGAATTGTTCCATGGAGTGAGCATTTATCTTGATAGATCAGAAAGGTATAATTGAACAAGAATCCAAATGAAATCAATGACATACCTTTGTTGATGAAGTACTTGTTGATGTCTTCTTGTAGTCTTCAATCTTCAATCTTCACCCTTTAAGGATAACTTCGATTCAACTTCTTAGACCTAATCTAGTCCGAAACTATCTTTAGTATGCTAAATCAAGAATGCATTTTGGCAACTAAAATTGACAACTAACTTGACATACCAACGCTAGTGGGTTCAACCGAGCAGTGCTCTAACAATCTCCCCCTTTGTCAATTTTAGTGACAAAACCATTTTACATATGGCTTGTACTTATTAAGAGTAAAAAAGACAATCTTGATTTCCTTGGTTCTTCAACTCTTCATGTGTTCATCATATACTTGTTGAAGATCCATCATAGTATTATTACACAACATCAAAGTTTCATTGTATCACAACTTTGACAATAATACTACGGTGATATGTATCACTCCCCCTTAGTCAATACTCCATCTCACATGGAAACCACTCCCCCTTACACAATGATCCGAAAACCATATGTATATGTATATGTAGTAGAACTACACATTAATTCTCCCCCTTTTTGTCAATAAAATTGGCAAAGGTACAAGAACGGGATCCTAATGAAATTTTCGAGAAGAGACGTTTCATAGACTTAGAAGAAAAAATACATACCAACTTAATTTAGATGCACTCATGAAGCTGAAGCTAAATGTATTCATCAAGGATTTTTAAGATACAAGATAACCCCTATAAAATTCTACAGCCGCACACCCCGCAAGATATTACCATTAACCACAAGTTCAAAAGAACTCTCCCCCATTTGATGTCATCCCGAAAGAACAACAAGAGCGAACTTACTCCAGAGAGAAGGATTTATAATGGATTTTAAAACCTACAAGGAGATATGATTTAAGAACCAATCATTGAAAGTCTCTCATGAGATCATGTTACTAAAATAGAACTATCTCATGGTAAATACACAATATGTATCATGAAGATCAATATTGTGATCATCTTTTCTAAGATACAAACTTGTATAACAAGACTTGATATGCTTAGAAGGAAGAATAATCTTTTCCATAAGGATTTACACCAAGAATGGTTACCATAAGAGTATGAAAAAGTTCTTTGACAATAAAAACCAACATCCATGGCTTTGATAATTGCTTCTAACCTGTTAATTTAAGAATTTCAATCACAAATCAAGTTAGGTAATTAAGACTCATACATGTGGTATCTAGCCATATGATTACTTCCATATTAACCATATTCTTCACATAACTAGTTCAATTGACTTAAATGAACTAGTTAGAGAGTTGTTCAATTGCTATGAGATCTTATGTAACTACACAAGACACAATTGAAACAAAGATGATTCGATTCACTTGAATCGGCTCATGAACTTATAGCCACGGTTTGCATACTGCATTCCTTAGTAATTTAAGTTTATGTTCAGAGCACATCTTTAGATCATAACCCACTCAAGTTCGCAAACAAGTTCGCGGACTTAAGAACCGGCAGAGTTTCCAAACTCAGCAGAAAATCTCGGCAAAGAGACTTCCGCCAGTTCGCGGACTAGGTTCGCGGACTAAACACGCAAAGATTTGGAATCCCAGCAGAAATTCTCGGTAAGAGAACTTCCGTCAGTTCGCGGACTGAGTTCGCACTGGTTCGCGGACTTGGCAAAGCCAATTCCTCCGGTTTCTCTCAATCAACAAAGTTCGCAAACTTCGGATTAAGGAATAGGACTTATGCACATATGTGTTTCCACACAATGCTTATATCCATCATTGGTTATATGACCTAAACTCTCATTCCAACCATTGAAACATTCTTAGAGGACGTTATTAGTCGTTATTCACACTTTCTCGTCAAGCATTTCAAAGTGATTGAAACATTATGACTTTCGTCACTAGGTAAAGATAAACTTGATCGAAGCGAAAGCTTACCAACACATATTTCGAGTAATATATAAGCGAGTTAAACTCAGCTCGAAACAATAAATTGTTCCACATATTCAGAATTTTCCCAACTTAATACGTGCGCCCCAATTCTTTTGCAATCCTCACCGCATTTAGTAGGGCTCCTTGGTGAGTATGCACTTTCAACACAATCAGGTTGTGTTGAGGTGAGCAAAATCTTGCTCACGACAGGTATTTGAAACAAAATCATGCATAGAGTATAGGAATTTAACAACTTCCTTGAAACTTTCAATAAATGTTCCATACATTTTTAAGATGTTATCCCTTGTCAAAATCTTGTCTGGAAGATCCTTCTTAATAGTACTCGTCGCTTTATTGATCTTCTTTGGTACCCATTTCTGAGTAACTTTTGGAGCAACGTATTTCCTTTTCTCCCCAATATAATTGTGAAACTTCTTTGGGTGAATATTGAAAGAACTGATATTATGAAACTCAGTTTTTCTCCAGTTTGGAACATCAGATCTTGTCATCTTAACAGAATCATATCTGGTTTTATCTCGTTTAAGAAATCTGCAATTCATTTGCAAGTGACCTGGTTTTCCACAATAAAAACAATGTTTAGTATAATGGAAAAAGTTATGTTTAGTATTACCTGAATGTGTATGCGCTTGCTTTGGAGCTTGGCAGGATTTCTTCTTTTCGTCATCCGTAGTTGGTAGAGATACTTTACTTTTGTCAACCGTGGAATGTTTTGGTTGAGAAGAATATTTAGCTTTGAAAAATTTTACCTATTTGCAAATACTAGGAGCGTCTATTCCTTCATGGCCCAATCCTCGTGTATCACGATGAATTCTACATGCTCCCAATATCGAGGTTAATTTATCTGAGCTGCTATTTCTAGACAAACTCTCTTTTAAGCTCAAGTTTTCTTCTTCCAAACTTTTGACCTTCTCAAGCGCAATAACTAGATCATTCTTGGATGATTCGCATTGAACTTTGAGATCTTCTCATTCCGAATCAAATAACAAGTTCATCTCAATGTTTTCCAAGTTATCTAGCTTTGCTTGAAGAGTAATTTCCCGATCTCGACCTTCGGCAATTTCTTCTTTAAGCTTTCGTATTTCGTTGAGATAATCTCTTGCACCGCTAGAATCAAGTTGGTCTTGCAAGTCTTTATTCCGACTACGAAGTCTGTCATATTTAACTTTCTCACTGAAAATGGTACTATCAGCTTCCGAAAGTTTCCGATGACATTCTTTAAGAAGATTATTAGCAACTGGATCAATATGGAACACTTCTTTGTCAGAATCAGAATCAGTATCCGAAAGAATTTTTCCAGAAGCTAATGCAACCTCGCCTATGAGCTCTTGAGTATTATAATATTCAGGTCCATCATCAAGAGTAAGCAAATCTGCTGCATATGTCGATTGTCAGCTAGGGCATATTGAAGACAAGTGCCTGAAACCACGACAGTTATAGCATTGGACATCATCATTAGGAGATGACACACTTTTAGAAAAACTCTTGTTCCTATCTCTCAAGAATTTTCTAATTTGTCGTGGAGTAACATCCTTAATATCTGGCGAACCAGATTTATCCTTGGAGGATTCATAATTGTTTGCAGCTTTAAGAGAAATCACCTCTTTTCTTGCGTGCTCATTATCAAAGATCTTTAACTTTCCAACAAGAGTATTTTTGGAGAGTGTGGAAAGATTGTTTGCTTCTTCAATGGCATGTTTCTTAGACTCGTATCTTGATGGTAGAGACCTGAGAATTTTGCACACAATATCTTTCTCTGAAATAGTTCTTCCTAATACAAACGAGGCGTTAACTATTTGAGAAAGTCTTTGGTCAAACACATCAAAGGTTTCATCATCAGACATGTGAAGGTTTTCCCAGTCAGATGCTAGGTATTGAAGCCTCGCTTCTTTTTCTGCGGCATTCCCTTCAAATACGGTTTCTAAGATATGCCAATCATCTTTAGACTTATTGCACGTAGTCACGTGGTGCTGAAGATCTGGGATAATGACATGGATAATAACATTCAAACCGTCGGAATTTTGGTTTGCAGCAAGTATCTCAACAGGGCTATATTCACCAATAGGTTTGAGAACATTTACATCTCCTACTGCCACAACGAGAGCATCTTAGCCATTAACGGCATATACCCATGATTGAAAATCACGTGCTTGAAGAAAAGCTCGCATAAATTTTTTTCACCATAAGTAGTTCGTGCCATTGAAGACTGGCGGTACGTTTATAGAGATAGCACCTCTGTCCATAGAATCAGATTGCTACAAACACATACTTATGAGGTCTTAGCGTGTTTGCCTGCTCTGATACCAATTGAAAAAGCGGGGGTCTAACAACCCCACCCAATATTTTGTTTGGCAATCTGAATAGACAAACTTCAATATACTTTCAAGAGAATCAACTAGACAGTTAGACTCAATCTATAAAAAGTATATCAAAGAGTTTTATATCTCTATCTCTTGATTCAATCCGCAATCAGCAAATAGGGATTTGCGAGCCCGATTGAATATAAGAGGATTAACTTGAACGGTACCAAAGACCAATGTTCAAGTGTCAATCAATTCACTCAACAACCCTAAGGCCGGATACAAGAACTGATTGATCTTAACGTACAACCTGTGGTATTTTCATTATATAAATAAAATATAATGCGGAAAAGAAATAACACATACACCATTTTTTGTTAACGAGGAAACCGTAAATGCATAAAAAACCCGGGACCTAGTCCAGAATAAACAAACACTGATTATAAGTTGTTACACCATATTCCTACTACCTATTCGGACTAGATGTAATACCTTCTTCAGCACTTGTAGAACTCCTGGCAGAATACCGATTCTCTTTAGAAATTCTTCACACAAATCTTCTAGCAGAACCCGAGGCTCTCTTTAGAAGATACACCACCACGATTGATACGATTCGATACTTTGTTTGCACAAAACACCGGTTTGATTTCCCTTTAAATGTAAATCAAGGTTTTGGAAATCTTGTGTTTATTTTGATAAAAACAATTACTTGGTAAAAGTAATATCAAAACAAACTTGTACATTAGGGTTTTAACTTACAATCAGTATGCGTACACACAAGGAGTCCGTGAACCTGATTTCCGTAAGTAAACTTGGGTGATTCCAAAGATCAATTTCCAAGTTAAGAAAACTTTAATAATTCTACAACAAGAACAACTAGAATAAATCTAGAGATATCTTGTTTCAAACTTCTCAAGGATTTTTTAGAAGATGCCTCAATAGAAGTTTTTCTTTCTAGTCTCCGATTTCGACTAACAAGTGTTGGTATACGATCGGAAATTGAAATCTATCAAAACCTAGGGTTTATGATCAACAACTCTTGAATAGTTTTATATCAGAAGAGAAAACCTTAGAATAGACAAGAGGTGAAAAACCTAGATTACAAGTTGTATGATCAATCACGAAGATTAAATCCAACTTGGCTTTATGATCCCTAATACAAAGACTTTTATCTCATTCTCGTTCACGAACGGTAGACGTGGAAAACAACCTGCAGAGCTTACACCAATTTTTCAAAGGGATAAAAAAACGTGTAAACTCACGAACTCCTTATTTATAATGAACAATAGCTTGGAAGCTAAGCAAAGCTATTTTCCTTTTTCAAGACTCTCCTAAATAAGGGAGTCTTTCCTAAGTTACAACTCTTTCCAAAATAATTAAATAAATAATTAATTTAGCAAATTGTATTTTTGTGAATAAATCACAAATTAAATTAGGAAGGAATTACAAACACTTTAATATGGTAATCAAAGATGTTTGGAATAATAGCTAACTTGCCTAGATAAGGAAACATCACCAACTTGACCAAAAATGCCTTTTAGTCACGTAATTGGGCCCAAGTCCGTGAACTGTTGCAAACAGCCCATGGATTGTTTCCTACTAACGAACTGTAACAATCACAGCAACAGTTATAATTGTTACTTTAATAACTCACTCATAACTTCGTCGTTATAACTCGGAATTGAGTGATTCTTGGCTCGTTGGATTCATAAGCTCATTCACTATAACATGATATTATTTATAAGGATAAAGGTTATTGTCTCCAAGGTCATGAATCAAATAACCTCAAGTATATATACATAAATGTACATTTACCGTCATTGGAATTGTTCCATGGAGTGAGCATTTATCTTGATAGATTAGAAAGGTATAATTGAACAAGAATCCAAATGAAATCAATCACATACCTTTGTTGATGAAGTACTTGTTGATGTCTTCTTGTAGTCTTCAACCTTCAATCTACACCCTTTAAGGATAGCTTCGATTCAACTTGTTAGACCTAATCTAGTCCGAAATTATCTTTAGTATGCTAAATCAAGAATGCATTTTGGCAACTAAAATTCACAACTAAATTGACATACCAACGCTAATGGGTTCAACCGAGCAGTGATCTAACAATCTCCCCCTTTGTCAATTTTAGTGACAAAACCATTTTACATATGGCTTGTACTTGTTAAGAGTAAAAACGACAATCTTGATTTCCTTGGTTCTTCAACTCTTCATGTGTTCATCCTGTACTTGTTGAAGATCCATCATAGTATTATTACACAGCATCAATGTTTCATTGTATCACAACTTTGACAATAATACGACGGTGATATGTATCAGTCCCCCTTAGTCAATACTCCATCTCACATGAAAACCACTCCCCCTTACACAATGATCCGAAAACCATATGTATATGTAGTAGAACTACACATTAATTCTCCCCCTTTTTGTCAATAAAATTGGCAAAGGTACAAGAACGGGATCCTAATAAAATTTCCGAGAAGAGAAGTTTCATAGACTTAGAAGAAAAAATACATACCAACTTAATTTAGATGCAATCATGAAGCCGAAGCTAAATGCATTCATCAAGGAGTTTTAAGAAACAAGATAACCCCTATAAAATTCTACAGCCGCACACCCCGCAAGATATTACCATTAAGCACAAGTTCAAAAGAACTCTCCCCCATTTGATGTCATTCCTGAAAGAACAACAAGAGCGACCTTACTCCAGAGAGAAGGATTTATAATGGATCTTAGAAATCCTACAAGGAGATATGATTTAAGAACCAATCGTTGAAAGTCTCTCATGAGATCATGTTACTAAAAAGTTTAGAACTATCTCATGGTAACAATACACAATATGTGATCATGAAGATCAAGTATTGTGATCATCTTTTCTAACATACAAACTTGTACAAACAAGACTTGATATGCTTAGAAAGAACAATGAACTTTTCTACAAGGATTTCCACATCCGCACACCCCGTAAGAACTTTATTTCTCTCTATGTTTGTCTCTAACAACAAAAGGAATAATAAAAGAAGAAGTGAAGTTTTCGCTGGGTTTTCAACTCCTATTTATAGTTACACATAACCCAGCGGATCCGCAATTGTCGTACAAAATAGAGATGCAAAGTCGGTTAACTTATCCCAAGTCCTAGTTCGGTGTGTGAGAAGTATTTTAGTACACGTAACCGCAACTTCCCATTGGCTTAAACTTTAGCAGAACCGATTTGTCATCATCCACCGTAGATTTATCTAGCTTCGATGCTCCGCAACGCACTATACCTTCACTTTTCTCTAAAACGCGTCAGAGCCCTGCAGAACTGCTGCACTACGGCCCACCACACGTACTCTTCCTTCAATCACGTGCTCGCCCTATTCTTTCTTCTGACTTGTACGGCTTTTGGACTTCCCACCTACACCGTCATCGTTCCTTCATCGTCTAATAGCAGGATCCATCGCCATCGACCATTCCCGAGTACCATCTAGTCCTCGTTACTTCAATGGCAACAGCTCCTTCAACTGTCGTACTGAGCAGCAATCTCTGCTCCTCCATCATCATGATCATCAGCTTTAATATCGATATCATCACTGCCAATAACATCAACATCATGCGTTTCAATTCTTCCGAGCTCATCACAGCTAACTTACTCGAGCTTCTTCCATCTTCTATGCAGCTTAGAACTCGCCCATCATCCACAGTGTCGACATCTCAATCATCAAAGCAAACTCGAGCACCACTTTCTCACTGTCAATCTATTTCGTCATCTCTGGCAGCGGCCAGCTCTAATTTCGCTGATTTATCAAAATCAAGCTAGTACCCAAGTTTTCTATCAGCTTCAATGACCCATCGATGTCCGCCGAATCTCGAATATCACTTTTCCAAAATCCATCACCGTTGTGATCATCATGATCATCAAGTTTCGACTGCCATCGCTCGTTTGTTGTAGTGGAATAAGGAAGAGGAAGTGCCCTGAGATAATAAGTGGGTGCTCTTAACAATATTTGAATCTGGGCAGCCCCTCAGTAAACAAAACTCGACTCCCTTTAGCAGTTCCTTTGAAAATGTCAGCCCCTTAACATGAGGTGCCCCTTAACGAACGACGAGGGTACCAATAACACTTTTTGCTCTTTTTGTCTTCTAAGTTCTTGTTTTGCTCATAACTTCTTCATACAAACTTAGAATGACTCCGTTCTTTCGCCGTTGCCTTCGTGTTCTCGTCCTCTACACAATGAAAATTAGAAATCTTATACTTGAATGAGTTCCAATTATTCTTTAGCCCTTCTCCACTTGTAGTTAGCTTCTTCTATTGCACAATTAAGTGTTATTTCACTTCTTTTGGATGATTCACCTAATAAAACACAAATAAGAGAAAACAAACGTAATATACAATAATTTGCAAGAAATCCAACAAATACTAGCATGGAATTGACACTAAATATATGTGAAATATGCACTTATCAAATTCCCCCACACTTGGCTATTGCTAGTCCTCGAGCAAACTAAACTAAACTACAACAACTCCATTTCGCCGAGCATACGGTTGCACTTAGCATATGCAACAAGCCTTTAAACCCCTAGGTGTCCCTAGTGAACGAGTTATAGTCTCGTGAGGGCTTACGAGAGGTATACCCACAAAACCTACTCCAACTTCAAAGCGTTCCAGCGTCCCAAGCATCCAAAGAGCTATGAAGACATAGAGTTTCTGCATGCTAGTAATAAGAAGTTAGAAATACCAAAAAACATGTTCATTCTTAAATCTTGAGTGAGAAATAACCACACCATAATGAGAGAATGCGTATTTGAAAGCGACCAATAAGCATTTCGCCTCGACTTCTGCCTCACTTAAAAGGGTTTTATGATAATTGCACTCAATAAGACGGCTTTTTTATGGGTCTCACATGTGTGCAGGTAGGAATGAAGAGAGAAATCCTACACACGTTGAATGGTGGGAAGGAAACCTTCCGAAATAATTTTTGGAGACTCCACAAAATCGTGGAAAATAAAAGACTTTTTCTGATGATCTCTAAGAAAGGAAATCAACCGTTATTATTAAAAATAGAGGATGAGAGTACTTACCACCTTCACATCTGATTGTAATGATGATAACACCACTCTCACAACATCCAATAGAAAGGTCTTCCTTCCTTCGGCTCGTCTTCTTCATCTTGGTCTTTGTCTTTGGTCTTCAACTGTTGATGATAAACTCTTGAACTTCATATAACTATGGCAATTTGTAACTCTTTTCCTCTATTCCTTGTTGCTTGAAACTTCCTTATAGATTTTTCTTCCTCTTGGCCTTATTGAATAAATAACAAACTAAATGCAAATCTTTTTGTATTTTTCTTTTCTTTTCATTTTTTTTTCAAATAAAAAGATTGCAGCTACAAAAATAAAAATGAAATCAAAATTAACATGGCCATGAAAGAAGTACTTTACCACTTGGATCTTTACAACTTGTATTGCCTTCGTATGATAAACTTCAATAACTCTCATCTTTTAATTTTCTTCGCTCTTGTAAATAAGTCTTCATACTTGGATATAAATTTCGCTCCTCATGTGTAAGTCTTCAACATGTATATAAAAATCTGCTCATTGTATGTTACTTTACTTAGATATAAAATTTGCTCTTCCTTGTACTGTTGCTTGTAAACCTCAAACGTCTTCAACTCTCCTTGTAGATTTTGATGTCGCTCCCTTGTTGATGATGATGGTGTGTTTCTATGGAGTTGTTGTTGGCGAGAGAGATAGAATGGTGCTAACTGCAAATCAAACTACAAAAAGATGGTTTTCGTCTATAGACTTCACCCTCATGATTGACAAAATTAGCACTCAAGAGATCAAAAAGTAGCGCTTATATTGATGGGAGGTTGGGTGGCTCACCATTCTACCCGGAATTAACGTACGGTGACACACACTCACAAGAAAGCTCTTTAGTCATTTATAAAGAAATCTGGTCTGGTGCCTCAGTTGATATGAAAATGGGTAGTCTCCACTAATGATTGATTGATGGTTTTTTCAAATTGGTTGTAGTTGTAGTGGTAAAAAGGTTCTTTTCAGACTTGTGAAGGTAACAAAATTTATAGATTTAAATAAAATTTAGGAAAATAGCAAACTGACGTAAAATTTTATTGAGAAATAGGGGTTAAGATTCCACCATTCAACAATACTTATGTGATCTAATATTTTTTTACTATGCAATTTAAATAATTGGGTTGATTCTAAATATTGCCAAAAGCAGATTTTCCAAAATATCAAATGTTAATCACGAGTATAATGCATCAAGAGTTTAAAACTAAGCATGCATTATCAAGGGAAAACACAGTTGATTAATAAAAACCATTTAAATCATTTTTATCAATGCAATCAATCATATAAAAATATTGCATAAATTAATAAAATAGAGATTACCACATAATTATTGTGAGAATGGCTTCCTCTGTCACCCCTGGGTTTGGGTTTAGCTCCTCATCCCAAAAACACACTCACAAGATAAATTCATGGCTAAATAGATGTTTTTATTGATGATATGGTGTTTAACAGAATCTTTGCAACGCTGTATAAGTGTTACAGCGTGACTGTTACAATGTTCGAAAAAAGACTGCCTGTAAACGATACTTCTGAACTGCAGCAAAATAACGACACAATTATGCTGCTGTAGGTGCTATTGAAGAACGACGCTCCAGGAGCGTCTGTTCTTCGTTCTTCGTCTTCCTCCTTGAACAGCAGCAGCAGTAGCAACAATCAATGGTATCTTCCTCGTTTCGGCTCTGAACTCTCTCCTATTTCTCTCCAAACTTTTCTAACCCCTCTAAGACTCGAAGCAATGCTTTATATAGCCAACAGAACCAAAATTCTCGTGCAAATCCGAGAGTATTTCTCTTTTTTTCTTCTCGAGCATTTGAGAGAATAATCTCTTTTCTGTTGCTTTGTACGCGTCCTCTGGCCAGTTATTACGCTCCAAACTTCTCTTAAGACTTGAACAAGACTAGATTCATAGTTATATAGCGTAAAAGTCTTCCACAAATCTCTCACAAATATTTGAAAGTGAACAGAACGGTACTGTCCTGTTTGGACTTTGATCCATTCTCCCGGTCATTCCAGCCCAATTGGTTGGGTTAAATTGCTTATACTGATCTTTTTATAGTCTAGGAAGTCCAGCCCAGTGAAAATCCGATGTTGAATCTCCTTAAAACTCGCTCAAATTCGAACCCCTAAAACTGTTCTTCTGCAGAGTTCTTTTCCCGCCAAAATCCAGTTTTGAAACTTTGAAGATGACCTCCCCCTATCCAGTTCCGGTGTCCCTTTAGTACATGCCCTGAAATGGGGTGCCCCTTATCCAAATTAGGGGTGCCTTTAGCAATTCTTCTGGGATGTTTTCCGCACTTTTTCGGGGTTCCTCCGGGGTATTTCTGGGGTACTTCCGGTACACTTCGGGGAGCTTCCGGTATGCTATCTACGGAGGTCCAAATGCCATATTTTTAGCCAATTTCGCCACAAAGTCTTATTCTTCCAAAAACACCTACAAATAAATAAAATAACCAAATAAGTACGATATCGAGCACTAACAATATATACAAATGAGCTATATTAGACACATAAATGCGCCTATCATTGATCAACAACTATAATAATGCATTTCTCCATGCACCTCATTTGCATCACCGGCATGATTAAATCCATTATTTAACACTCCAATTCATAAGAAACCCGAACGTAGTTCCCTAACACTTCCAAGTTCAGTTATGTCGGTCAGAATTCTCTATGTAAACATACCTAGAAGTATGCTAGTGACTCTAAAATCTCTAAAAGTTGGAGGTTTTATGCAAAATTTTTAAAAATTCTTTATGCAAAATACCCCCCCCCCCCCCCATGCTTAAATTTTACATTTTCCTCAATGTAATTGACTCATCCGAAGTAAAATCAAGGTGGGAAATCAAAATATGATATGAAAAGCTAAGAAAAATAAAATATAAAAGATAGAGATACAAAACCGATGGATTGCCTCCCATTTAGCGCTTAGTTTTACGTCCTCAGCCCGACTTGGCATTCTCCAAATTACTTCTCCAGAGGGATCAAATCATGAAGCTCAATCTCATCAACATCCACTATAGTGAAGTTCTCGTAGTATGGCTTCAGTCTATGGCCGTTGATCTTGAAAACTTTCCCAGTTTTAGGACTAGTTATTTCAACTGCACCATGAGGAAAAAATTAGTTACAACAAATGGTCCCACCCATCGGGACCTTAGCATGCCGGGAAATAACTTAAGACGAGAATTAAATAAAAGAACTTTTTGCCCCACAACAAAACTTTTTAGAGAAATCATTTTGTCGTGGAATAACTTCGTCTTTTCCTTGTATATACGAGAGCTCTCATAAGCATCAATACGTATTTCCTCTAGCTCATTGATTTGTATCTTCCTTTGTTTCCCAGCTTCATCATACTCCATGTTGTACATTTTTACCGCCCAAAAAGCCTTATGCTCAAGTTCAACCGGGAGATGACAAGCTTTGCCATAAACCAACCGATATGGAGACATACCAATTGGTGTATTATACGCCGTTTGATATGCCCAAAGTGCATCATTAAGCCTAAAACTCCAATTTTTTCGTGTAGTGTTAGCGGTTCTCTCCAAAATGGACTTAATTTCACGATTTGAAATTTCAGCTTGCCCACTAGTTTGTGGGTGATAAAGCGTGCCAACCTTGTGTGTAATATTGTACTTCTTTAGGAGAGCATGGAAGGATTTCTTGAAGTGCGAGCCTCCATCACTGATAACCACTCTTGGTGTACCGTGTCTAGAGAAAATATATTCCTTCACAAACTCACAAACAACTTGAGAATCATTAGTAAGGGTGGCCTTAGCTTCCACCCATTTAGAAACATAATCCACAGCAAGAAGTATATAAAATTTTCCATTCGAATTAACAAAAGGACCCATAAAATCAATACCCCACACATCGAAAATTTCTACAGGAAGAATAGGTGTGAGTGACATTTGATTTCGAGCACCTAGATTTCCTGTTCGTTGACATCTATCACAAGATTTGCATAATGCATATGCATCCTCAAATAGGGTAGGCCAATAAAATCCACTCTCAAGAACTTTGAGAGCGGTACGTTTAGAATCAAAGTGACCACCACAAGCATAAGAATGACAAAAAGATAGAACTGATTGAAATTCAGAGTTAGGTACGCACCTGCGGATAATCTGATCACACCATATTTCCACAAGTAGGGCTCGTCCCACACATACTGTTTGGCTATCTTCTTAAGCTTTAGATTTTGAAAATTAGACATCGTACTAGGTACTTGCTTTGTAACCAAATAGTTCACTATATCAGCGTACCAAGGTGTTGATTCTTCAATCGATAAGAGTTGTTCATCTGGAAAACGATCCTGTAGGGGAAGTTCTTCTTCGGAGATAACAAGTCTACTAAGATGATCAGCAACAATATTCTCGATACCTTTCTTGTCTCTGATTTCAATATTGAATTCTTGTAGCAAAAGAATCCAACGTATGAGTCTTGGCTTAGCCTCCTTCTTTTTCAATAATTATTGTAGTGCTGCAGGATCATAATATACAATCACATTGGTACCCACCAAATAAGCTCTGAATTTTTCTAATGCAAATAGTATAGACAACAACTCTTTCTCAGTAGTTTAGTAGTTGATTTGAGCATCGTTTAGGGTCCTTGATGCATAATAAATCACATTGATCTCTTGTCTACTTTTTGACCCAAAACAGCTCCGACTGCATAATCACTTGCATCACACACTAACTCAAACGGCAAACTCCAGTCAGGTGACTTAATAATTGGTGCAGTAGTCAACATTTCTTTCAATTTATTAAAGGCATCCTTGCACTCCTGGTCGAAGTTAAAGGAAACCTCCTTCTGCAACAATTTGCACATCGGCATTGAGATTTTAGAGAAATCTTTGATAAACCTCCTATAAAAACCTGCATGACCAAGAAACGAGCGAACTTCCCTCACCGAAGTGGGGTATTGTAAGTTTCTAATCAAGTATATATTTGCCTTGTCTACTTCGAGCCCTTGAGAGGACACAATGTGACCAAGCACTATACCATGGTTTACCATAAAGTGGCATTTCTCCCAATTTAAAGCAAGATTAGTGTCTATGCATCTTTTAAAAACAAGTTCAAGATTATTTAAACAAATATCAAATGAATCACCATAGACACCGAAATCATCCATAAATACCTCAATGATGTTTTCCACGTAATCAGAAAATATACTGACCATACATCTCCGAAAAGTGGCAGGCGCATTGCAAAGACCAAACGACATTCTTCTATATGCAAATGTACCGAAAGAGCAAGTAAATGTAGTCTTCTTTTAATCATCCGGTGCAATAACGATTTGATTGTAGCCAGAATAACCATCCAAAAAGCAATAATGTGAATGTCCCGCTAACCTCTCTAACATCTGATCAATGAAAGGCAAAGGAAAGTGATCCTTGCGGGTAGCCGAATTGAGCTTTCTGTAGTCTATGCACACTCGCCATCCTGTTTGAACTCTTGTAGGAACAAGTTCATCATCTTGATTTCTGACAACAGTGACACCAGATTTCTTAGGCACCACTTGCACCGGGCTAACCCATTTGCTATCAGAAATTGGGTAAATCACCCCCACACTTAGCAATTTGAGGATCTCTTTCTTCACGACCTCCATCATTGGGGGGTTAAGCCTACGCTGAGCATCACGTACTGGCTTGACATCATCTTCCATTAGGATTCTATGCATGCACATGGCTGGACTAATGCCTTTAATGTCAGCAATTGTCCAACCAATGGACGTTTTGTGCTCCTTCAGAACCCGAAGTAGGCGCTCTTCTAGTATGGCAGTGAGGTTATTTGCAATGATCACCGGAAGCTCCTCTTTATCACCCAAATAAGCATACTTTAAGTGATCGGGAAGTGGCTTCAATTCTAGCTTAGATGCCTGCACAATAGAGAGTAAAGGAACCTCATTAATTACGGGTAAAGAAATATAAGAGATATTACCCGTTCGAGCTTCTTGTAATGATGTTAAAGCACCAAACATTTCCACCAGCTCTTGGACTAAGTCGACATCCAAATACGGTTGCCCATGAACGTCCAAATCAATGTTATTTTGCAACACAACTCCAAGTTCATCTTCATTGCTCAAATCAAACATTTGTTGTGCTAACGAGTCAATAACATCAATAGAGAAAGCGGAGTGCACATCACTAGGATAATGCAAGGCCTCAAATATGTTGAAGCGAATGATCTCCTTATCAAATTCCATAGTGAGTGTACCATTGTCCCCATCAATCTTTGTCTTTGCTGTTTTCATAAACGGTCTCCCAAGAAGTAACGAAGTAGATGAACAATTATCTCCATTTTGCATGTCCACAATGTAGAAATCAACCGGAAAGATTAACTGATTCACTTGAACTAACACGTCCTCCACGGCTCCCTTAGGATATATATTGGACTTGTTTGCTAACTGAATAGTAATCTTTTATTCTTTTAAAGGTCCAAGATTCAAAGAATCATAAACATCGGCTGACATAACACTAATGGATGCTCCCAAATCAAGCAAAGCACGCTCGAATCGACGATTACCTATAGTAATTGGAACTGTGAAGCCACCCGGATCTTCACACTTTGCAAGCATCTTCTTTAGTAACATAGTTGTAGCACTTTCGCCCACTTGAGTAATTTGATTAGAAATCAACCGATCTTTCCTTGTGCACAAATCCTTCAAAACCTTAGCATACCTGGGTACAGTTCTGATGGCCTCAATAAATGGAATGTTGATTTGTATCTTGCTGAAAATGTCCATGATTTCCTTGTCTTGAGATTGCTTCTTTGACTTGGAAAAACGACTAGGGAAAGGAGGTGGTGTGATAAAAGTAGGGACCGTGTCCTTAGGTTGGCCGGGAGGGGTTGTCTTTTCCTTTGGTACGGTTTCTGCCTCTACTTCCTTTTCAATGTCTTCATTAACCACTTCTTGTTGCTTTGGCTCTTCCGTTTGTTTCACACTTCTTAAAGTTACTTCATTAACGTGCTCTCTCGGATTCACAAAAGGTTGTGATGGTAACTTTGTCGAAGCCTGTGCTTTCATTTGATTCATATCTGTGGCCAACTGTCCCATCTGAGTTTGTAAATCTCTAATAGCGTTATCAGTTTTTAACTGATTTTGATTGTAGTTCTGTTGACTTTGTTGGAACATGGAGATGAGCATGTCTAACTTAGATTCTTCAATTGGAGGTTTATGTTGTGGTTGAAATTGTTGTTGAAAACCAGCTTGTCTCGCATATGGATTAGGAGCTGCAGCTTGCTTGTTTTCATAACTGAAATTAGGATGATCTTTCCAACCAGGATTGTAAGTATTTGAATATGGATCATACTTTTGCCTTTGATTGGGAAATATAACATTCACCTCGGCTTCATCTTCGTATGAAGGAATGATTACCGCAGCCATTCTTTGGACTACTTTATCTATGTTGTTCATTCGTTGCTCGGACTGTGAAGTTTCTTCCATCTCGCTAACTCTTCTTACATTCGAGTTATTCCTGGTGTAGAACTGTTGAGCGTTAGAAGCCATAGTCTCAATCAAACTAGTTGCCTGCGAGATTCTCTTTTCGGTAAGTGAACCACCAGCAGTTGCATCAATCAAATTCCCTTGCTATGGAAGTAATCTTTCGTAGAAATATTGAATGATGAGTGTTGGAGATATGTTGTGGTGAGGACAGCTTGCCACCAACTTTTTTTACCTATCCCGGTATCCATAAAGGGACCCCCCCGTAAACTGAAGAATACCACTAATCTCCTTACGGACAGAGGCTGCCTTAGAAGCAGGAAAATATTTATCTAAAAATATATTTTTCATCTCATTCCATGTTGTAATACTCCCTGGAGGGAGGTAATACAACCATTCTTCTGCTGAATCTATTAAGGAGAATTGAAAAGCTTGCAACAATGTTGTATCATTTTCTTCGGCACTTTGCCTAAGACTTGTCATTTTCTGTTAAAATTGTCGAAGATGACGATTCAGATCTTCACCTGGAAGTCCCTTGAACTTCGGTAGATGATGAAGTAGACTCGACTTTAGCTCCACTGGATTAGTGATTGTAATGCACAGTGGTTGCGAATCTAAGCATGGAGATGTCAACTCTCCTAACTTCCTCTCCGGAGGTGGAGGTGGTGGAGGATTTGCACCGTCATTCACCATTGTTGATGTAGAAGGTTCTTCTTGCAACTGTGAACGTGCTTGTAATACCGTTCCTCTACGAGTTTGAATACCGCACCTCTGGTATTCCCAGTCTTTCGGTGCCAGAGATTAAGTACCTGAAAGCAAAAAAAAATTTAGAGTAAAATCTAAAAAATATTAAAATTAATAAATAAAATAATTAACAATTTTTATTTTTTTTTTATTTTTTTTAGTTTTGTTTTTATAAAAATTGGAAGAATATAATAAAAATAAAAACAAAATCTAAAAACAAAGTACTAGAGTAAAATTACTCAAAGAAAATAAAACAACTAAAAGCTATCGATTGCTCCCCGGCAGTGGTGCCAAAATTTGATGTGTGTCGTTTACACAACAAATTAATTACTTCTTTCCACACAATTAACTGGTAATATAACGGCAAGGAGTTCGTTCCTACGAAGAGCAGGGAGACTTTAGTTGTTATAAGTAACCGAGGGGGGGGGGGGTTTAGATTCTGAATCGAACTAATTAATAAAAGAAAATAATAAAACTTCGTTGTAAACAATGAGAAGAAAGATGACTAGGGAATCCTTCGCCGTCACTGAACTGAAACTTAATTGAATACAAGTTTATCTATTGTTGAATTTATATTGTTACCAACCGTAGAATAGCAATAAGCTCTGTTATCCCCCGGATTCCTGTTGTCACTGGATACGGAAGCGCTCGACTACCCGTTTCTATCCAACTAACCCACCAAGAATAAGCTCTCAAGGTGTAGATTAAAGAATGATTTACACTCTTTGAATCAGGTTGATCCTAACATCAGATGCATAGGCTCGGCCTGCTTACTAGTGTATCTTTATACACAATTGCTTAACACAATCCCTCTGTCAGCTCTTGCGATTTACTACTGTGTAAAGAGTTGATGTGACAATTACACGTATCACACAGCCCTAAACTAGTAGAAGAAATATTGATTGGTTAATTTAATTGATCACTTTAAATAACCCCTCAATATTCTTAGACTTTAGAAATAATAAAGATAATCAACAAATAAATAAAACTTGGAATAAACTTGGTTTAAGAAATTAAAGCTTCATTATTGAGAACTTTGAAATCATCCCTAATCAAAAAAAAGTTTAACTAGACATAGCTAAGGGTGCACACGGTACGGTTCGGCTCGGTTCTTGCCGAGGCCGAGTACCTGTACCTCCCTAGGATCGGGACGAAGATTTTGGACCGGTACCGGTACTGTGTACCTCGGTTCCGGCACGGTTCCGGTACCAGTCGGTACCTTTTCAGCACAAAAATGACTGCCTTTTCTTTTACCTGTTTTTTACCTGTTTTTTCTATAGAACAAATTCTCATTCAAAGCAACAACTAATAAGTAGCAATATTACTAACAAACCAAACAAACAATGTCTTGAAAATATGGAAAAAAAAGTAGCAGTAGCCACAGACACACACACTAAGTCTTGAAAATGAGAAAATCTGAAAAAAGAACAACTACTCAACTAGCAGTGCAGCTAGTGCTTCTGTAATCTTGAATCTTGATCTTCTAATCCATGTCAGCAGCACTTGTGGTGTCATCACTGTTGATAGGACCAAGTAATGCTGCAAAAACAAATAATAGCAGTTAGTAACTATTAGACTATATCTATTACTGCCAATCACAAGTAATAATGTAATATGTTACCTTCTTCAACTTCAACATCATCATCTGGTATGTAATCAGATAGAAGATCAAGTTGTATTGGCTTCCTTAGCCAGCTTTGTGTGCAAAGCAATGCTCAACTGTCCTTGTAGATAAAGAGCTTCTACAAGGACTTAAGACTCTATCCTAATCTCATAGATAAATTACATATGGACAACATAGACCATTTCTAGAATATCAACAAGTGTTACCAGCTCTATCCTAATCTCATAGATAAATTCCTATCCACGAAGGGAACCTAATTAGCAACTTGAATCTTGTAATTCAGCCACCACACATTCACATTTACATATCCCTTGAATGCACAAATACCAAATGACAAACCTTGAATGTGCAGTATCAGCAACCCTCTAGAATTACTGAATTAGTGAACTCCAAGAACTTAAATCTGCACTTCAGCACCTAATCAAAAGCACAAGAAAAACAAATAAATTAGATTTCAACAACATTTAATAAACCCAATTCATAAAACCCACTCCACTCCAAGAACTTAAATCTGCACTTCAGCACCTAATCATACACTTGATCAAGTCAGATAACATCTCAGTACCTATTGATTCTTCATTTCAATAAAATCCATTTTATTTAGACAAACATGGAGGTGATGAAACATAAGAAGATTCATGAAACATAAGAACTAACTACTTGTCATTCTTGTCCTGCTCTAACATATAATTGCAGTTAACTACTTGGTACTTATATAGCATCATCAACAAAGTCTAACAGCAGTATAATGAACCAAATCGTATCCCAGATTGCTAATTGTAACT
Organism: Papaver somniferum; assembly: GCF_003573695.1. NCBI lineage: Eukaryota > Viridiplantae > Streptophyta > Magnoliopsida > Ranunculales > Papaveraceae > Papaver > Papaver somniferum. The sequence goes on from NC_039367.1 coordinate 63,956,529, forward strand.
AGTAGGAACACCTAACCCATATTAACTTTATAAACAAAAGTTACAAAACCACAGAATTGGAGCATCACTGCAAGTAAATGCACTTTGACAACACCAAAAAGATTGAGTAACTAACTAATTATCTACCTACTTCTAGCAATCATGTAAATTAGAAATCAGAACAATTACTAACACCCTAATTTCATTAACAAAAAGAAAAAGAAGTACTCAAATTACTAAAACATCACCATTACCATTCAAAGATTAGCACTAGACACTAGACAGTGAATTAGGAAAAACATAATCCAAAACAACAACAAATCTCTAACCTTTTCCTTCTCTTTCTCCACTCCCTTAGATAATCTGATTGATACTTAATCCAGTTCAGTTCCTTTCTTTTCCCTTTGTCTTACCCTGTGAAAGTGAAACCCTAATATAATCAGACATAACTTTCAAGATCAAAAGATTCAAAACTTCACAAAAGTAATGATTACACATCGAAGCTTTGTCTTGATTTTTCACGAATCATCAACGAAAACATGATTATAATGAAAGAGAGGTACACAGATAAGAAGATGCAGATTAGAAGAAACGTTAACCTAAATTGAAAAAAAAAAAATCAAAATCCGCAACATCTGATTACCTCTTAGTAAGAACTGAGACATAAACTCATATCAATCAACGAGACAGAGGAGTAATCCAAGTTCCAACAGAGTTCTTCACTTATTCTCCTTCTCAGAGACAAAGGAGAGACGGAAAGAAAAAAAGAAACGAAATTGAAAATAGAAACCCTAGCCCTATAATGTTTGCTTATATACCACCACTTAATCCAACGGTTATTATTGATCTATCATCCCCTAAATCTGACGGCTACAACTAATCGGTACAAACGGTACGGTTCGGCACGGGACTAGGCCAGGGCCGTGTACCTGTACCTCCCTAACCTCGGTTCCTATTTTTAGGACCGGTACCTGTACCCCGTTCCTCGGTTTGGTACAAAATCAGGTACGGTTCCACCGGTTCCGGGACGGTCCGTCGGTCCGGCTCGGTTCCTGTGCACACTTAGACATAGCTAAAAAGTACTAAGAAATAAATAAAGAAAAAAAAAAAAATTGAATTAAAAATAAAAGCTCATAGTAAAAGTCAGGAGCAAAAACTTTATTTCTGTCTCAGTTTCTGTCTCTAGCTACGAAAGGAATAATAAAAGAAGAAGTGAAGTTTTCCTTGGGTTTTCAACTCCTATTTATAGCCTACACATAACCTTGCGGATCCACAATTGTCGTACAAGATAGAGATGCAAAGTCGGTTAACTTATCCCAAGTCCTAGTTCGGTGTCTGAGAAGTATTTTAGTACACGTAACCGCAACTTCCCATTGGCTTAAACTTTAGCAGAACCGATTTGTCATCATCCACACCGTAGATTTATCCAGCTTCGATGCTCCGCAACGCACTGTATCTTCACTTTTCTCTAAAACGCATCAGAGCCCTGCAGAACTGCTGCACCACGGCCCACCGCACGTACTCTTCCTTCAATCACGTGCTCGCGCTATTCTTTCTTCTGACTTGTACGACTTTTGGACTTCCCACCTACACCGTCATCGTTCCTTCATCGTCTAATGGCAGGATCCATCGCCATCGACCATTCCCGAGTACCATCTAGTCCTCGTTACTTCAATGGCAGCAGCTCCTTCAACTGTCGTACTGAGCAACAATCTCTGCTCCTCCATCATCATGATCATCAGCTTTAATCTCGATATCATCACTGCCAATAGCATCAGCATCATGCGTTTCCATTTTTCCGAGCTCATCACAGCTAACTTACTCGAGCTTCTTCCATCTTCTATGCAGATTAGAACTCGCGCATCATCCACAATGTCGACATCTCAATCATCACAGCAAACTCGAGCACCACTTTCTCACTGTCAATCTATTTCGTCATCTCTGGCAGCGACCAGCTCTAATTTCGATGATTTATCAAAATCAAGCTAGTACCCAAGTTTTCTATAAGCTTCAATGACCCACCGATGTCCGTCGAATCTCGAATATCACTTTTCCAAAATCCATCACCGTTGTGATCATCATGATCATCAAGTTCCGACTGCCATCGCTCGCATGCTGTAGTGGAATAAGGAAGAGGAAGTGCCCTGAGATAATAAGTGGGTGCGCTTAATAGTATTTGAATCTGGGCAGCCTCTCAGTAAACAAAACTCGACTCCCTTTAGCAGTTCCTTTGAAAATGTCAGCCCCTCTAGCAGTTCCTCAGTAAACAAAACTCGACTCCCTTTAGCAGTTCCTAAAGCAAGTTAATTATCTGATGACTTAAACTATAAGTTAGACCAAAATCTCTGTCATGCTAAAAGGTTAAAGCATCTAGCCAGAGTATTTCATGTGAAATGATCATTCTAAAAATTAAAATGATTGCAATTTAAACAAGGAATTCCTAATTAACAAGCTAGTGATAGTAAAAAAAAAATAGAAAGACAAAAAAAAAAATGAGCAGTGCCAATAGTGTGATCTATCAAGATAGAGTCTGATAGTAGAACCCCGATGTAAATAATAAAGAAAGGTAACCACATTGAAATTAAACCAAGATGGAGTCTTCAATATTGCCTTCTTTAAGGTGGATAAATAGATACTATTCATAGTCACAGACAACCAAAATATCATGGTCTTGTCATGTGACAACAAAATTATAAATACTATTAAGCAATATTAATAGCTGTAAGGATCTAAACGACTTCTTTTTCCTCTTCTCTCTCTCACTTCTCAAAAATTAGAAAAAAATCCATCAACTTCTTCTTCCTTTGCTCAGATTTAGTCCTTTAGGGACTAGATCTGAGCAAAGCTTTCTTGCTTTTAGTTATTTTTGCTATTTTCAATAATTTCTTTGCTATTAAAGCGATTTTTATCTTCGTTATTTGGACGATATTATCTACACTTTTATAGTGTTTATTTCTAACGATTTGTTTATGTTTGGTTTTCTTGATAAAAGTACATCGGCGATTCGGCAAGGGCGAAGATCAATTTCTTCTTCATCAGGAAAAATAGATCTTGAGTTCTGGTTAGTTGCACATGAAGAATTTTTGGGCATATCACTCCTCTGTCCTAGAAGCATCTCTTTTCTAAGAATAAAAAATCTATCAAAATGGTCGAATTATAGTTTCGTATACTATTCCTTCTCCAATCTCATAGTACAAGATTTGGTACTATCGTGGTAGATCGCTCTTTATCTTCGCGATTTATTTACGTTTTGTATCTTTCTTGGTATTTGGTTCATGTTATTATGTACTTGTTTCTCTTTAAAACAGTTAGAGTACTGCTCGGTCAAACTCGCATGCGTTGCTATCTCAAGCATGTTTGTCAATGTTAGTGATCAAAACTATAAGTCTTGATTTCTAGTCTCTTATAGCTAAGTCTCGGACTAGGATAGTAAGTGTAGTTGAGCTCAAGGACTTCATGGCGATTCATCATACAATAAGAAAATCTACTCAAGGAACCTATGGAACTTCTCGACAAAAAGGTATGTGGAGACTTGAACTTATCTGTCACTCAAAAGTATATCTATTCTATCTCATACTCTTTGAGACAAAAGTCGTATGCTATACATATAGACTAGATCATACACATTTGGTATTTCGAGCCGAGTATACCTCGCCTATCTATATCTCGAAATATGTGTTGGTAAGCTTTTCGCTTCGACCAAGTTTATCTTTACCTAGTGACGAAAGTCATGAATGTTTCAATCACTTTGAAAATTTCTTTGACGAGAAATAGTGTAACAACTATATAACATCCTCTAAGAATGTTTCAATGATTGGAATGAGAGTTTAGATTACATAACCAATGGATTCCTCGAACCGAAGTTTTCGAACTTTGTTGATCAAGAGAACCGGAAGTATGGCAAGTGCCAAGTCCGCGAACTCAGTCCGCAAAATGCCGAAGTTCTCAAACCCGAGAATTTCTGTTGGAGTTGACAAACTACTTGCGTGATCCAAGTCCGCGAACCCAGTCCGCGAACCGGCGTAGTTCTCGAACCCGATAATTTTTTATGGAGTTTGTAAACTCTATCTGGTGTCTTAAGTCCACGAACCTAGTCTGCGAACTTGAGAAGGTTATATATCTAAAGATGATTTCTGAACTTAATCTTAAAAGACTAAGGAATGCATTTGCAAACCGTGGCTATTAAATTCATGAACTGATTCTAGTGAATCAAATCATCTTTGCATCAATTATGTCTTGTGTAGTTACATAAGATTTCCTTGCAATTGAACAACTGTCTTAACTAGTTCATTTGAGTCAATTGAACTAGTTATGGTGAAGAAGAACATGGTTGGTATGAAACGCTATATGGTTAACCTCTTTGGATAGACCATTGTTGAACCAACAATGTACACGTTTGGGTGCGGTTAACAAACCTAGAAGCGTACAGTCATTTGTGTATGACGAGCTAAGTTTTCGATCTAACGGTTGAGAAATATTAGCTTGAATCTAAATCAGGTTTTCATCTAACGGTGAATATTGATTGCTTTGTAACTAAGGCAAAACCCTGATTTGAAAGGATATATAAATGAGACATCTAGTATTGTGCAAAACTAATCCCCACACCTTACGTGCGATACTAGTTTGCGTGCTAGAGTCGTTTCTCCTTTAACCTTTGGTTTTCTTCTTCTAAAACCAGGTTAACGACTTAAAGACTTCATTGGGATTGTGAAGCCAGACCGGTACTATTTTTATCGTAGTTGTGTCATCTGATCTTCCATCTTCTATTGTAACACTACAATCATATTGATTGGCTTGAGATCGTGAGAGTTCTCCGATAGGCAAGATATAAAAAGTAATCACAAACACCTTCGTCTCATCGTTTGTGATTCCACGACATCTTGTTTCGCTACCATACGATTAAGATTGTTATGAGGTGATTGATTAATTTAGGTTTTTCTTCGGGAATATAAGACCGGATTATCAATTGGTTCCTGGTCACCTTGATTATTATCAAAAGACGGAACAAAAACTTTTAGGGTTTTTCTGTGGGAGACAGATTGATCCTTTGATAGACTTGTCTGTGTGAGACAGATTTGTATTGTTAAAGCCTGCGATTTTGGGTCGTAGAAACTCTTAGTTGTGGGTGAGATCAGCTAAAGGAATCAAGTGCGCAGTATCCTGCTGGGATCAGAGGCGTAGAGAGTACAACTGTACCTTGGATCAGTGGGAGACTGATTGCGGTTCAACTATAATCCAGTCTGAAGTTAGCTTGGAGTAGGCTAATGTCTGTAACGGCTTAATACAGTGTGTATTCAATCTGGACTAGGTCCCGGGGTTTTTCTGCATTTGCGGTTTCCTCGTTAACAAAATTCTGGTGTCTGTGTTATTTTTATTTCCGCATTATATTTGTTTATATAATTGAAATAATACAGGTTGTGCGTTTGAATCAATCAATTGGAAATCCGACCTTTGGTTGTTGATTGATATTGATTGATCCTTGGACATTGGTCTTTGGTACCGTCCAACTTGTTCCTTGTGTTTGATTAGGACTCGCTGATTTCTATTATCTTGAGTGAATCAAAACAAGAGAGAGATATTAACTCCTTGAGATACTTTTACCTAGATTGAGTCTGACTGTCTAGTTGATTCTCTAGAAAGTGTTTCGGAGTTAGTCCATACAGATTTCTAAGTGAAATATGGGGTGGTGTTGTTAGACCCCCGCTTTTTCATTTGGTATCAGAGCAGGCAAACACGTTCAACACCTTACAAGTCTGTGTTTATAGCGATCCGACTCTATGGACAGAGGTGCTATCTCTATTAACGTACCACCTTTTAGAGCATAGCTCGGTCAACCTCGCATGCGTTGCTATCTCAAGCATATTTTTCAATGTTAGTAATCAAAACTATAAGTTTTGATTTCTAGCCTACATGGCTAAGTGTGTAGTTGAGCTCAAGGACATCATGGAGATTCATCATACAACGACGAAGATCTATACAAGGAACCACGAAACTTCATCAAGAAAAAGGTATGTGGAGACTTGAACTTATCTATCACTCAAAAGTCTATCTCTTTTATCTCCTACTTTTTATGAGACAAAAGTCGTATGCTATATAGACTAGATCATACACATTTGATATTTCGAGCCGAGTATATCTCGCCTATCTATATCTCGAAATCATGTGTTGGTAAAACGTTTCACTTTGATCAAGTTTATCTTCACCTAGTGACGAAAGTCATGAAAAGTTTCAATAACTTAGAGAATTGCTCTGACGTGAATCGGTTTGTGAATAACGACTACATAGCGTCCTCTGAAAATGTCTCAATGATTGAAATTAGAGTTTAGATTACATAACCATGTATTCCTTGAACCGAAGTTTTCGAACTTTGTTGATCAAGAGAAATCGGGAGGATTGTGGAATTGGCTTGCCAAGTCCGCGAACTGTCGGAAGTTTTCGACCGAGAATTTCTGCTGGATTTCCAAAACTCGTTTGTGTGCTAAGTCCGCGAACTCAGTCCGCAAACTGGCGGAAGTTCTTTTTCCGAGAATTTCTGCTGAGTTTGAAAAACTCAACTGATTAACTTAAGTCCGCGGACTTGTTTGTGAACTTAAGAGGTTATGATCTAAAGATGTGCTCTGAACATGAAACTTAAATTACTAAGGAATGCTTTATGCAAACCGTGGCTATAAAGTTCATGAGCTGATTCAATCGAAGCGAATCATCTTTGTTTCAATTGTGTATTGTGTAGTTACATAAGATGTCATAGCAATTGAACAACTCTTTAACTAGTTCATTTGAGTCAATTGAACTAGTTATGGTGAAGAAGAACAAGGTTAATATGAAACGCTCATATGGTTGACCTTTTTGGGTTACTATGTTGAACCAACATACACGTACACGTTTGGGCATGGTTTTCACGAACCCAGTAAAAAAGTTTACCAAAATGTGCGTGACAAGCTAGGTTTTTCGATCTAACGGTTGAGAAATATTAGCTTGAATCTAAATCAGGTTTTCATCTAACGGTGAATAAGGATTGCTTTGTAACTAAGGCAAAACCCTGATTTGAAGGTTATGTAAAGGTGACATCTAGCATTGTGCAAAACTAATCCCCACACGTCTGTGTGCTACTAGTGCGCCCGCTAGAGTCGATCTCCATTAAACTTTGATTTTCTTCTCTAAAATCAGGTTAACGACGTAAAGACTTCATTGGGATTGTGAAGCCAGACCGATACTACTTTATCGTAGTTGTATGATCTGATCTTGCATCTTCTATCGTACGAGTACAATCGATTGATTGACTTGAGATCGTGAGAGTTCTCCGATAGGCAAGATAAAGAAGTCACAAACATCTTCGTCTCATTGTTTGTGATTCCTCGACAATCCGCTTGTGTAGTCAGAAAGGATTGTAGAGAGGTGATTGATTAATCTAGTCTGTTCTTCGGGAATATAAGACCAGATTATCAATTGGTTCCTGTTCACCTTGATTTTATATCTAAATACGGAACAAAACCTAGGGGTTATCTGTGGGAGACAGATTTATCCTTTGATAGACTTTTCTGTGTGAGACAGATCTGTTTATTATCAAGTCTGTGATTTTGGGTTGCAACAACTCTTGGTTGTGGGTGAGTTCAGCTAAGGGAATCAAGTGCGCAGTATCCTGCTGGGATCAGAGGCGTAGGAGTATAACTGTACCTTGGATCGGTGGGAGACTGATTGGGGTTCAACTATAGTCCAGTCCGAAGTTAGTTTGCAGTAGGCTAGTGTCTGTAGCGGCTTAATACAGTGTGTATTCAATCTGGACTAATTCCCGGGTTTTTTCTGCATTTGCGGTTTCCTCGTTAACAAAATTTCTGGTGTCTGTGTTATTTCTTTTCCGCATTATATTTTATATAATTGAAATAATACAGGTTGTGCGTTCGTGATCATCAATTGGAAATCCAACCTTTGGTTGTTGATTGATATTGATTGATCCTTGGACATTTGTCTTTGGTACCGTCCAAGTATTCCTTGTATTTGATAAAGACTCGCTATTGTTTTTAGCTTGAGTAAAAATCAAATCAAGAGAGAGATATTAACTCCTTGAGATACTTTTATCTAGATTGAGTCTGACTGTCTAGTTGATTCTCTAGCAAAGTATTTCGGAGTTAGTCCATACAGATTGCTAAGCAAAATATTGGATGGTGTTGTTAGACCCCCGAGTTTTCAATTTTTAGCGATCTGATTCTATGGACAGAGGTGCTATATTAACGTACCACCAGTCTTTGATGGCTCAAACTACTCAGCATGGAAAGTTGCAATGTGTGCTTATCTTCAAGCATGTGATTTTCAAACCTGGGTATGTATTGTTAAGGGCTATAATCCTCTGGTTAATACAAAAGACAATGTATCTATACCAAAGGATGTTGGTAGTTATAGTCCTGAAGAATATCTTGCTGCAATGCAAAACTCTTTTGGGTTAAATGCTATCAGACAGGCCGTTACCCCAGATCTTCAGTATCATGTGGCTACTAGCACTAAGTCTAAAAAAGCCAGGGATATCTTAGAAACTGTATTTGAAGAAAAAAGATACGTTTCTAAGAAACATGCCATCAATGGAGGGAACAACCTCAACACTCCTTCCATGAATACCGCATGTGGACAGGTGACAATTCGTGATCCAAATTATGTTCAAACATTTGCATTCAATGTTGTTTCCGAGACAAGTAACTTATCTTGGGCTGATGAGTGTTGTTCATCCGGTTATCGGTTCATAAACCGTGGTTAACAGAAAGGATCAAGGATTTCATGAAGAGGAGCGTTAGATGTGATAAACATCCACTGTCAGATATTGCTTCTAAAGATTCTATGGAAGATAAATCTCCTTGTGTCGACGTCTTGAATACGTCTGTTGAATGTGAAGTTACAGATCTCGCATCAGAAACCTCCATACACTCAAAATATGATTCAGAAATTGAGTCTGACACAGAGATTTTCGATTTCTTGAACAAAGAGGTCTTTCAAGAAAATCTTCAATTAAAAGCTTTATTGAAGAAACTGGAATCTTTAATCCAAGTGAAAGATCTTGAGATAGATTGTCTTAATGTTAAACTAACCAGGACCATTTTTCTAAAGGAAAAAGAGATTAATACTCTCAAAGATGATCTTCAACGATTATCTGGAAGTTCTGATAAAATCTCTGCAATTTGGAAACACCAATGGTTTAGGATTGAAGAGCAAGACTGCAGATATCGTCAACTATGTTCCTAAGTGTCATGGGAAAAAAAAGGCTAGCAGATGTAATAAACATAAGGCACTTCAAAAAGACAAAGGTTCGCCGGGTTGTTCGTTTTGTGGAAATGCAAATCATGTTCAAAACACGTGTTGGAGATTCAAGCAGATGAACAAGAGAATTTCTAAACTACAAGAGAACATGCAAATATTGAACCTGGATAATCAAAGGTCGTGCAAAACCAATGCTTCCAGAATCAGAAGAAGGAGGAAACCTGTTTTTGCAACAAGCCTTGACAAGCAAAGGGAGCATCTGGCTCACTTTGTCTCTGGCTGAGCTCGGAGACGCCTGCGTCCTCATTCTTATCTTGAGAGGATTGAGGCTCTGCATCTTATGGCTCAAGTATGTATCTTTGTTTGTTACATATCCTGCTAACAATATTGTTTGTGGATCCTTAAACTGTGGAAGACTGTGTCAAGGATTAGGATTTGACTTTTTAAAATCCTCTTATCTTCTTCTTTCTTCTCATACGTTTTCATGGATCCTGTAACTAGAAGCACTTTTAAAAGTAATGCAGTAGAAGCAGTCAACGTATATCTATGCAAAGGAATTACTTTCTCAAGGATGATAAAGAAGAAGTTTATAATCAATGAGGTTTTCAATAACAAGAAGGAGTTTTCTGTTGATTCCCTGAGAAAGATCTACAATACCTAGTAAGTCTTTTTTTTGTATTAGTTGGAAGAATAAATAGTGCTTTCAATAGCGATGATTGTGACTGCACATAACTATTTTTTGTTTTCATCTTCTTATGTTATTTTTCTAGGTTTATTGGTTTTAAATTCTAAAAATATTTGGAGGATGATGTTTATTGCAGTATTTTAATGGTTTGTGATATTGCAATATTTTTATGGGATATGTATTGTTTGCGTCCGTGAACTTGAAGGTCCCATATTGCGGTCAAAAGTAAAGTCGTTCATGAATCGGTATTCGTATTGATGAAAGGACGAATGGACTTTTGACATATACAAAAGTTATGCCTATGCAATCATGTATTTGATGGAAAATAGGATAAAATCTTTTGTTCAACAAGGATAAAGTCTATTATGTCGTTATGATGGAAAATATAATAGATCCTTGTATGTTATCCACGGTATTGATCTTCATTGATCCATTTTATTATGTTTTACCGTGAAGGCTCCATTGTGTGTCTTATGTTGAGCACCTTACAACTAAGTCGATTTACCTTGGCTTTGTTGGTTGTTCCATGAGATGCTATATGTCGAGCATTAGGAACTAAATTAATCAACTAGTTTGGTTATTTAGTTTGTACTCCATAAGTTTTCTTTCTTATGTCGAGTACATGTACGGTTAAGGTTGTCATATTCTATAATGAACTTAGTCGGGGTTCCATAAGTTCTTTTATGTTGAGCCTAAAATAATTAAATTGATTACTTTGGTGATTAGTTTGGTTGTTTGTATTCCAATTAGATTAATTATAGGTTCTCTTGTAATTAATCTAGTTGAGTTTTCATATATTCCACAAATTCTTGTGTTGATTATATGAACGGCTATACTAATCATGTTCTAATGGTTAATGTAGTCGTATAATCCGTAAGGTTTTCCTTATGTTGAGTATTTTAACGGTTAAGTTAGCCATCTCCATGTGATTGACTTAGTCGTAGCTCCGTGAGTTTACTTATGTTGAGCACTTTCAATTAAATTGATCACTTTTGTGGTTTGATTTAGTGGCGTATTCCGATTGAATTAATCATGGGTTTACTCGTGGTTAATTTGGTTGAGCTTTGGATATAGAAAATCATTCCTATGGTTTTTGGTGTCCAATTAAAAAATCCTTCTTTTCCTTCGAAATTAAGGTCTCTATTGTTGTTCTTTCGGGAATGACATCAAATGGGGGAGAGTTCTTTTGAACTTGTGCTTAATGGTAATATCTTGCGGGGTGTGCGGCTGTGGAATTTTATAGGGGTTATCTTGTATCTTAAAACTCCTTGATGAATGTTGTTAGCTTTGGATATTAGATTGCATTTAAATTAAGTTGGTATGTATTTTTCTTTTGGTCATGAAATGTCTCTTGTGGAAATTTCATTATGATCCCATTCTTGTACCTTTGCCAATTTTATTGACAAAAATGGAGAGAAATAATGTAGTTCACACTACAAATACATATGGTTTTCGGATCATTGTGTAAGTGGGAGTGGTTTCCATGATCGAGATGGAGTATTGACTAGGGGGAGTGATACATATCACCGTAGTATTATTGTTAAAGTCTTGATACAATTAGACTTTGATGTTACATAATAGTACTATGACATTGTATAATAATGATCGAGAATCTCGATTTCTCTCATTGTTATAGCTACGGATCTTCAACAACGATGGTGCTAAACTTACAACCTTTGGGATCATTGGAGTACTTGGAAGGACGAATATTTCAAGGAACGATGAAGATTAGACTATGGAATAGGAGCCACTAAAGTTTATCTTTTTTGTATTCCATATGTATTAATAGTTTTGTCACTAAAATTGACAAAGGGGGAGATTGTTAGAGCATAGCTCGGTCAACCTCGCATGTGTTGCTATATCAAGCATGTTTGTCAATGTTAGTGATCAAAACTATAAGTCTTGATTTCTAGCCTACATAGCTAAGTCTCGGACTAGGATAAAAAAGGTTAATTGAGCTCAAGGAATTCATGGCGATTCATCATACAACGACGAAGATCTATACAAGGAACCGTGGAACTTCATCAACAAAACGTATGTGGAGACTTTAACTTATCCATCACTCAAAAATCTATCTCTTCTATCTCCTACTTCTTATGAGGCAAAAGTCGTATGCTATATAGACTAGATCATACACATTTGATATTTCGAGCCGAGTATATCTCGCCTATCTATATCTCGAAATCATGTGTTGGTAAAGCGTTTCGCTTTGATCAAGTTTATTTTCACCTAGTGACGAAAGTCATGAAAAGTTTCAATAACTTTGAGAATTGCTCTGACGTGAATCGGTCTGTGAATAACGGCTACATAGCATCCTCAGAGAATGTATCAATGATTTAAATTAGAGTTTAGATTACATAACCATGTATTACTTGAACCGAAGTTTTCGAACTTTGTTGATCAAGAGAAATCGGGAGGATTGTGGAATTGGCTTGCCAAGTCCGCGAACCCAGTCCGCAGACTCAGTTCGAACTGTCGGAAGTTCTCGACCGAGAATTTCTGATGGATTTTCCAAAAATCATTTGTGTGCTAAGTCCGCGAACTCAGTCCGCAAACTGGCGGAAGTTCTCTTTCCGAGAATTTCGGCAAAGTTTGGAAAACTCAACCGATTAACTTAAGTCCGCGAACTTGTTTGTGAACTTAAGAGGTTATGATCTAAAAATGTGCTATGAACATGAAACTTAAATTACTAAGAATGCTTTATGCAAACCGTGGCTATAAAGTTCATGAGCCGATTCAATTGAATCGAATCATCTTTGTTTCAATTGTGTCTTGTGTAGTTACATAAGATCTCATAGCAATTGAACAACTCTTTAACTAGTTCATTTGAGTCAATTGAACTAGTTATGATGAAGAAGAACAAGGTAAATATGAAATGCTCATATGGTTGACCTTTTTGGGTTACTATGTTGAACCAACATACACGTACACGTTTGGGCATGGTTTTCAAGAACCCAGTAAAAACGTTTACCAAAATGTGCGTGACAAGCTAGTTTTTCGATCTAACGGTTGAGAAATATTAGCTTGAATCTAAATCAGGTTTTAATTTAACGGTGAATAAGTATTGCTTTGTAACTAAGGGAAAACCCTGATTTGAAGGCTATATAAAGGAGACATCTAGCATTGTGCAAAACTAATCCCCACACGTATGTGTGCTACTATTGCGCCCGCTAGATTCGATCTCCATTAACCTTTAATTTTCTTCTCTAAAATCAGGTTAACGACTTAAAGACTTCATTGGGATTGTGAAGCCAGACCGATGCTACTTTATCGTAGTTGTGTGATCTGATCTTGCATCTTCTATCGTACGAGTACAATTGATTGATTGACTTGAGATCGTGAGAGTTCTCCGATAGGCAAGATAAAGAAGTCACAAACATCTTCGTCTCACTATTTGTGATTCCCCGACAATCTGCTTGTGTAGTCAGGAAGGATTATAGAGAGGTGATTGATTAATCTAGGTTGTTCTTCGGGAATATAAGACCGGATTATCAATTGGTTCATGTTACCTTGATTTTATATCTAAAGACGGAACAAAACCTAGGGTTTATCTTTGGGAGACAGATTTATCCTTTGATAGACTTTTCTGTGTGAGACAGATCTGTTTATTATCAAGTCTGTGATTTTGGGTTGCAGCAACTCTTGGTTGTGGGTGAGATCAGCTAAGGGAATCAAGTGCGCAGTATCCTGCTGGGATCAGAGGCGTAGGAGTACAACTGTACCTTGGATCGGTGGGAGACTGATTGGGGTTCAACTATAGTCCAGTCCGAAGTTAGTTTGCAGTAAGCTAGTGTCTGGGGCGGCTTAATATAGTGTGTATTCAATCTGGACTAGGTCCCGGGGTTTTTCTGCATTTGCGGTTTCCTCGTTAACAAAATTTCCGGTGTCTGTGTTATTTCTTTTGCGCATTATATTTTATATAATTGAAATAATACAGGTTGTGCGTTCGTGATCATCAATTGGAAATCCAACCTTTGGTTGTTGATTGATGTTGATTGATCCTTGGACATTGGTCTTTGGTACCGTCCAAGTATTCCATGTATTTGATAAAGACTCGCTATTGTTTTTAGCTTGAGTAAAAATCAAATCAAGAGAGAGATATTAACTCCTTGAGATACTTTTATCTAGATTGAGTCTGAATGTATAGTTGATTCTCTAGCAAAGTATTTCGAACTTAGTCCATACAGATTGCTAAGCAAAATATTGGATGGTGTTGTTAGACCCCCGCTTTTTCAATTGGTATCAGAGCAGGCAAACACGATTAAGACCTAACAAGTCCGTGTTTGTAGCGATCTGACTCTATGGACAGAGGTGCTATATTAACGTACCACCAGTCTTTGATGGCTCAAACTACTCAGCATGGAAAGTTGCAATTTTTGCTTATCTTCAAGCATGTGATTTTCAAACCTGGGTATGTATTGTTAACGGATATAATCCTCTGGTTAATACAAAAGACAATGTATCTATACCAAAGGATGTTGGTAGTTATAGTCCTGAAGAATATCTTGCTGCAATGCAAAAATCTTTTGGGTTAAATGCTATCAGACATGCCGTTACCCCAGATCTTCAGTATTATGTGGCTACTAGCACTAAGTCTAAAAAATCCTGGGATATCTTAGAAACTGTATTTGAGGACAAGATATATGTATCTAAGAAACATGCCATCAATTGAGGGAACAACCTCAACACTCCTTCCATGAATACCGCCTGTGGACAGGTGACAACTCGTGATCCAAATTATGTTCAAACATTTGCATTCAATGTTGTTTCCGAGACAAGTAAATCCTCTAACTTATCTTGGGCTGATGAGTGTTGTTCATCTGGTTATCGGTTCAATAAACCGTGGTTAACAGAAAGGATCAAGGATTTCATGAAGAGGAGCGTTAGATGTGATAAACATCCACTGTCAGCTATTGCTTCTAAAGATTCTATGAAAGATAAATCTCCTTGTGTCGATGTCTTGAATACGTCTGTTGAATGTGAAATTACATATCTCGCAGCAGAAACCTCCATACACTCAAAATCTGATTCAGAAATTGAGTCTAACACAGAGATTTTCGATTTCTTGAACAAAGAGGTCCTTCAAGAAAATCTTCAATTAAAAGCTTTATTGAAGAAACTGGAATCTTTAAACCAAGTGAAAGATCTTGAGATAGATTGTCTTAATGCTAAACTCACCAGGACCATTTTTCTAAAGGAAAAAGAGATTAATACTCTCAAAGATGATCTTCGACGATTATCTGGAAGTTCTGATAAAATCTCTGCAATTTGGGAACACCAATGGTTTAGGATTTAAGAGCAAGACTGCAGATATCGTCAACTATGTTCCTAAGTGTCATGGGAAAACAAAGGCTAGCAGATGTAATAAACATAAGGAACTTCAACAAGACAAAGGTTCGCCGGGTTGTTCGTTTTGTGGAAATGCAAATCATGTTCAAAACACGTGTTGGAGATTCAAGCAGAGGAACAAGAGAATTTCTAAACTACAAGAGAACATGCAAATATTGAATCTGGATAGTCAAAGGTCGTGCAAAACCAATGCTTACAGAATCAGAAGAAGGAGGAAACCTGTTTTTGCAACAAGCCTTGACAAGCAAAGGGAGCATCTGGCTCACTTTGTCTCTGGCTGAGCTCGGAGACGCCTGCGTCCTCATTCTTATCTTGAGAGGATTGAGGCTCTGCATCTTGTGCCTCAAGTATGTATCTTTGTTTGTTAAATATCCTGCTAACAATATTGTTTGTGGATTCTTAAACTGTGGAAGACTGTGTCAAGGATTAGGATTTGACTTTTTAAAATCTTCTTATCTTCTTCTTTCTTCTCATACGTTTACATGGCTCCTGTAACTAGAAGCACTTCTAAAAGTAATGCAGTAAAAACAGTCAACGTATATATATGCAAAGGAATTACTTTCTCAAGGATGATAAAGAAGAAGTTTATAATCAATGAGGTTTTCAATAACAAGAAGGAGTTTTCTGTAGATGCCCTGAGAAAGATCTACAATACCTAGTAAGTCTTCTTTTTGGATTAGTTGGAAGAATAACTAGTGCTTTCAATAGCGATGATTGTGACTACACATAACTATTTTTTGTTTTCATCTTCTTATGTTATTTTTCTAGGTTTATTGGTTTTAAATTCTAAAAATATTTGGAGGATGATGTTTATTGCAGTATTTTAATGGTTTGTGATATTGCAATATTTTTATGGGATATGTATTGTTTGCGTCCGTGAACTTGAAGGTCCCATATTGCGGTCAAAAGTAAAGTCGTTCATGAATCGGTATTCGTATTGATGAAAGGACGAATGGACTTTTGACATATACAAAAGTTATGCCTATGCAATCATGTATTTGATGGAAAATAGGATAAAATCTTTTGTTCAACAAGGATAAAGTCTATTATGTCGTTATGATGGAAAATAGAATAGATCCTTGTATGTTATCCACGGTATTGATCTTCATTGATCCATTTTATTATGTTTTACCGTGAAGGATCCATTGTGTGTCTTATGTTGAGCACCTTACAACTAAGTCGATTTACCTTGGCTTTGTTGGTTGTTCCATGAGATGCTATATGTCGAGCATTATGAACTAAATTAATCAACTAGTTTGGTTATTTAGTTTGTACTCCATAAGTTTTCTTTCTTATGTCGAGTACATGTACGGTTAAGGTTGTCATATTCTATAGTGAACTTAGTCGGGGTTCCATAAGTTCTTTTATGTTGAGCCTAAAATAATTAAATTGATTACTTTGGTGATTAGTTTGGTTGTTTGTATTCCAATTAGATTAATTATAGGTTATCTTGTAATTAATCTAGTTGAGTTTTCATATATTCCACAAATTCTTGTGTTGAGTATATGAACGGCTATACTAATCATGTTCTAATGGTTAATGTAGTCGTATATTCCGTAAGGTTTTCCTTATGTTGAGTATTTGAACGGTTAAGTTAGCCATCTCCATGTGATTGAATTAGTCGTAGCTCCGTGAGTTTACTTATGTTGAGCACTTTCAATTAAATTGATCACTTTTGTGGTTTGATTTAGTTGCGTATTCCAATTGAATTAATCATGGGTTTACTTGTGGTTAATTTGGTTGAGCTTTGGATATAGAAAATCATTCCTATGGTTTTTGGTGTCCAATTAAAAAATCATTCTTTTCCTTCGAAATTAAGGTCGCTCTTGTTGTTCTTTCGGGAACGACATCAAATGGGGGAGAGTTATTTTGAACTTGTGCTTAATGGTAATATCTTGCGGGGTGTGCGGCTGTGGAATTTTATAGGGGTTATCTTGTATCTTAAAACTCCTTGATGAATGTTGTTAGCTTCGGATATTAGATTGCATCTAAATTAAGTTGGTATGTATTTTTCTTTTGGTCATGAAATGTCTCTTGTGGAAATTTCATTATGATCCCATTCTTGTACCTTTGCCAATTTTATTGAAAAAATGGGGAGAAATAATGTAGTTCACACTACAAATACATATGGTTTTCGGATCATTGTGTAAGTGGGAGTGGTTTCCATGATCGAGATGGAGTATTGACTAGGGGGAGTGATACATATCACCGTAGTATTATTGTTAAAGTCGTGATACAATTGGACTTTGATGTTACATAATAGTACTATGACATGTATAATAATGATCGAGAATCTCGATTTCTCTCATTGTTATAGCTACGGATCTTCAACAACGATGGTGCTAAACTTACAACCTTTGGGATCATTGGAGTACTTGGAAGGACGAATATTTCAAGGAACGTGAAGATTAGACTATGGAATAGGAGCCACTAAAGTTTATCTTTTTTGTATTCCATATGTATTAATAGTTTTGTCACTAAAATTGACAAAGGGGGAGATTGTTAGAGCATAGCTCGGTCAACCTCGCATGTGTTGCTATCAAGCATGTTTGTCAATGTTAGTGATCAAAACTATAAGTCTTGATTTCTAGCCTACATAGCTAAGTCTCGGACTAGGATAAAAAGTGTAGTTGAGCTCAAGGACTTCATGGCGATTCATCATACAACGACGAAGATCTATACAAGGAACCGTGGAACTTCATCAACAAAAAGTATGTGGAGACTTGAACTTATCCATCACTCAAAATCTATCTCTTCTATCTCCTACTTCTTATGAGACAAAAGTCGTATGCTATATAGACTAGATCATACACATTTGATATTTCGAGCCGAGTATATCTCGCCTATCTATATCTCGAAATCATGTGTTGGTAAAGCGTTTCGCTTTGATCAAGTTTATCTTCACCTAGTGACGAAAGTCATGAAAAGTTTCAATACTTTGAGAATTGCTCTGACGTGAATCGGTCTGTGAATAACGGCTACATAGCGTCCTCAGAAATGTCTCAATGATTGAAATTAGAGTTTAGATTACATAACCATGTATTCCTTGAACCGAAGTTTTCGAACTTTGTTGATCAAGAGAAATCGGGAGGATTGTGGAATTGGCTTGCCAAGTCCGCGAACCCAGTCCGCAGACTCAGTCGAACTGTCGGAAGTTCTCGACCGAGAATTTCTGTGGATTTTCCAAAATCGTTTGTGTGCTAAGTCCGAACCAGTCCGCGAACTGGCGGAAGTTCTCTTTCCGAGAATTTCGGAAGTTTGGAAAACTCAACCGATTAACTTAAGTCCGCGAACTTGTTTGTGAACTTAAGAGGTTATGATCTAAAATGTGCTCTGAACATGAAACTTAAATTACTAAGGAATGCTTTATGCAAACCGTGGCTATAAAGTTCATGAGCCGATTCAATCGAATCGAATCATCTTTGTTTCAATTGTGTCTTGTGTAGTTACATAAGATCTCATAGCAATTGAACAACTCTTTAACTAGTTCATTTGAGTCAATTGAACTAGTTATGGTGAAGAAGAACAAGGTTAATATGAAATGCTCATATGGTTAACCTTTTGGGTTACTATGTTGAACCAACATACACGTACACGTTTGGGCATGGTTTTCACGAACCCAGTAAACGTTTACCAAAATGTGGTGACAAGCTAGTTTTTCGATCTAACGGTTGAGAAATATTAGCTTGAATCTAAATCAGGTTTTATCTAACGGTGAATAAGGATTGCTTTGTAACTAAGGAAAAACCCTGATTTGAAGGCTATATAAAGGAGACATCTAGCATTGTGCAAAACTAATCCCCACACGTATGTGTGCTACTAGTGCGCCCGCTAGAGTCGATCTCCATTAACCTTTGATTTTCTTCTCTAAAATCAGGTTAACGACTTAAAGACTTCATTGGGATTGTGAAGCCAGACCGATACTACTTTATCGTAGTTGTGTGATCTGATCTTGCATCTTCTATCGTACGAGTACAATCGATTGATTGACTTGAGATCGTGAGAGTTCTCCGATAGGCAAGATAAAGAAGTCACAAACATCTTCGTCTCACTATTTGTGATTCCCGACAATCCGCTTGTGTAGTCAGGAAGGATTGTAGAGAGGTGATTGATTAATCTAGGTGTTCTTCGGGAATATAAGACCGGATTATCAATTGGTTCATGTTACCTTGATTTTATATCTAAAGACGGAACAAAACCTAGGGTTTATCTGTGGGAGACAATTTATCCTTTGATAGACTTTTCTGTGTGAGACAGATCTGTTTATTATCAAGTCTGTGATTTTGGGTTGCAGCAACTCTTGGTTGTGGGTGAGATCAGCTAAGGGAATCAAGTGCGCAGTATCCTGCTGGGATCAGAGGCGTAGGAGTACAACTGTACCTTGGATCGGTGGGAGACTGATTGGGGTTCAACTATAGTCCAGTCCGAAGTTAGTTTGCAGTAGCTAGTGTCTGGGCGGCTTAATACAGTGTGTATTCAATCTGGACTAGGTCCCGGGGTTTTTCTGCATTTGCGGTTTCCTCGTTAACAAAATTTCGGTGTCTGTGTTATTTCTTTTCCATTATATTTTATATAATTGAAATAATACAGGTTGTGTTCGTGATCATCAATTGGAAATCCAACCTTTGGTTGTTGATTGATGTTGTTGATCCTTGGACATTGGTCTTTGGTACCGTCCAAGTATTCCTGTATTTGATAAAGACTCGCTATTGTTTTTAGCTTGAGTAAAAATCAAATCAAGAGAGAGATATTAACTCCTTGAGATACTTTTATCTAGATTGAGTCTGAATGTATAGTTGATTCTCTAGCAAAGTATTTCGGAATTAGTCCATACAGATTGCTAAGCAAATATTGGATGGTGTTGTTAGACCCCCGCTTTTTCAATTGGTATCAGAGCAGGCAACACGATTAAGACCTAACAAGTCCGTGTTTGTAGCGATCTGACTCTATGGACAGAGGTGCTATAACGTACCACCAGTCTTTGATGGCTCAAACTACTCAGCATGGAAGTTGCAATGTTTTGCTTATCTTCAAGCATGTGATTTTCAAACCTGGGTATGTATTGTTTACGGATATAATCCTCTGGTTAATACAAAAGACAATGTATCTATACCAAAGGATGTTGGTAGTTATAGTCCTGAAGAATATCTTGCTGCAATGCAAAAATCTTTTGGGTTAAATGCTATCAGACATGCCGTTACCCCAGATCTTCAGTATTATGTGGCTACTAGCACTAAGTCTAAAAAATCCTGGGATATCTTAGAAACTGTATTTGAGGACAAGATATATGTATCTAAGAAACATGCCATCAATTGAGGGAACAACCTCAACACTCCTTCCATGAATACCGCCTGTGGACAGGTGACAATCGTGATCCAAATTATGTTCAAACATTTCATTCAATGTTGTTTCCGAGACAAGTAAATCCTCTAACTTATCTTGGGATGATGAGTGTTGTTCATCGGTTATCGGTTCAATAAACCGTGGTTAACAGAAAGGATCAAGGATTTCATGAAGAGGAGCGTTAGATGTGATAAACATCCACTGTCAGCTATTGCTTCTAAAGATTCTATGAAGATAAATCTCCTTGTGTCGACGTCTTGAATACGTCTGTTGAATGTGAAGTTACAATCTCGCAGCAGAAACCTCCATACACTCAAAATCTGATTCAGAAATTGAGTCTAACACAGAGATTTTCGATTTCTTGAACAAAGAGGTCCTTCAAGAAAATCTTCAATTAAAAGCTTTATTGAAGAAACTGGAATCTTTAACCAAGTGAAAGATCTTGAGATAGATTGTCTTAATGATAAACTCACCAGGACCATTTTTCTAAAGGAAAAAGAGATTAATACTCTCAAAGATGATCTTAACGATTATCTGGAAGTTCTGATAAAATCTCTGCAATTTGGGAACACCAATGGTTTAGGATTTAAGAGCAAGACTGCAGATATCGTCAACTATGTTCCTAAGTGTCATGGGAAAACAAAGGCTAGCAGATGTAATAAACATAAGGCACTTCAACAAGACAAAGGTTCCGGGTTGTTCGTTTTGTGGAAATGCAAATCATGTTCAAAACACGTGTTGGAGATTCAAGCAGAGGAACAAGAGAATTTCTAAACTACAAGAGAACATGCAAATATTGAATCTGGATAGTCAAAGGTCGTGCAAAACCAATGCTTACAGAATCAGAAGAAGGAGGAAACCTGTTTTTGCAACAAGCCTTGACAAGCAAAGGGAGCATCTGGCTCACTTTGTCTCTGGCTGAGCTCGGAGACGCCTGCGTCCTCATTCTTATCTTGAGAGGATTGAGGCTCTGCATCTTGTGCTCAAGTATGTATCTTTGTTTGTTAAATATCCTGCTAACAATATTGTTTGTGGATCTTAAACTGTGGAAGACTGTGTCAAGGATTAGGATTTGACTTTTTAAAATCTTCTTATCTTCTTCTTTCTTCTCATACGTTTCATGGCTCCTGTAACTAGAAGCACTTCTAAAAGTAATGCAGTAAACAGTCAACGTATATCTATGCAAAGGAATTACTTCTCAAGGATGATAAAGAAGAAGTTTATAATCAATGAGGTTTTCAATAACAAGAAGGAGTTTTCTGTAGATGCCCTGAGAAAGACAATACCTAGTAAGTCTTTTTGGATTAGTTGGAAGAATAACTAGTGCTTTGAATAGCGATGATTGTGACTACACATACTATTTTTGTTTTCATCTTCTTATGTTATTTTTAGGTTTATTGGTTTAAATTCTAAAAATATTTGGAGGATGATGTTTATTGCAGTATTTTAATGGTTTGTGATATTGCAATATTTTTATGGGATATGTATTGTTTGCGTCCGTGAACTTGAAGGTCCCATATTGCGGTCAAAAGTAAAGTCGTTCATGAATCGGTATTCGTATTGATGAAAGGACGAATGGACTTTTGACATATACAAAAGTTATGCCTATGCAATCATGTATTTGATGGAAAATAGGATAAAATCTTTTGTTCAACAAGGATAAAGTCTATTATGTCGTTATGATGGAAAATAGAATAGATCCTTGTATGTTATCCACGGTATTGATCTTCATTGATCCATTTTATTATGTTTTACCGTGAAGGATCCATTGTGTGTCTTATGTTGAGCACCTTACAACTAAGTCGATTTACCTTGGCTTTGTTGGTTGTTCCATGAGATGCTATATGTCGAGCATTATGAACTAAATTAATCAACTAGTTTGGTTATTTAGTTTGTACTCCATAAGTTTTCTTTCTTATGTCGAGTACATGTACGGTTAAGGTTGTCATATTCTATAGTGAACTTAGTCGGGGTTCCATAAGTTCTTTTATGTTGAGCCTAAAATAATTAAATTGATTACTTTGGTGATTAGTTTGGTTGTTTGTATTCCAATTAGATTAATTATAGGTTATCTTGTAATTAATCTAGTTGAGTTTTCATATATTCCACAAATTCTTGTGTTGAGTATATGAAGGCTATACTAATCATGTTCTTTGGTTAATGTAGTCGTATATTCCGTAAGGTTTTCCTTATGTTGAGTATTTGAACGGTTAAGTTAGTCATCTCCATGTGATTGATTAGTCGTAGCTCCGTGAGTTTACTTATGTTGAGCACTTTCAATTAAATTGATCACTTTGTGGTTTGATTTAGTTGCGTATTCCAATTGAATTAATCATGGGTTTACTTGTGGTTAATTTGGTTGAGCTTTGGATATAGAAAATCATTCCTATGGTTTTTGGTGTCCAATTAAAAAATCTTTTCCTTCGAAATTAAGGTCGCTCTTGTTGTTCTTCGGGAATGACATCAAATGGGGGAGAGTTTTTGAACTTGTGCTTAATGGTAATATCTTGCGGGGGTGCGGCGGTGTGGAATTTTATAGGGGTTATCTTGTATCTTAAAACTCCTTGATGAATGTTGTTAGCTTCGGCTATTAGATTGCATCTAAATTAAGTTGGTATGTATTTTTCTTTTGGTCATGAAATGTCTCTTGTGGAAATTTCATTATGATCCCATTCTTGTACCTTTGCCAATTTTATTGAAAAAATGGGGAGAAATATGTAGTTCACACTACAAATACATATGGTTTTCGGATCATTGTGTAAGGGGGAGTGGTTCCATGATCGAGATGGAGTATTGACTAGGGAGGAGTGATACATATCACCGTAGTATTGTTAAAGTCGTGATACAATTGGACTTTGATGTTACATAATTACTATGATATTGTATAATAATGATCGAGAATCTCGATTTCTCTCATTGTTATAGCTACGGATCTTCAACAACGATGGTGCTAAACTTACAACCTTTGGGATCATTGGAGTACTTGGAAGGACGAATATTTCAAGGAACGCTGAAGATTAGACTATGGAATAGGAGCCACTAAAGTTTATCTTTTTTGTATTCCATATGTATTAATAGTTTTGTCACTAAAATTGACAAAGGGGGAGATTGTTAGATCATAGCTCGGTCAACCTCGCATGCGTTGCTATATCAAGCATGTTTGTCAATGTTAGTGATCAAAACTATAAGTCTTGATTTCTAGCCTACATAGCTAAGTCTCGGACTAGGATAAAAAAGTGTAGTTGAGCTCAAGGACTTCATGGAGATTCATCATACAACAATGAAGATCTATACAAGGAACCGTGGAACTTCATCAACAAAAAGGTATGTGGAGACTTGAACTTATCCATCACTCAAAAGTCTATCTCTTTTATCTCCTACTTCTTATGAGACAAAAGTCGTATGCTATATAGACTAGATCATACACATTTTATATTTCGAGCCGAGTATATCTCGCCTATCTATATCTCGAAATCATGTGTTAGTAAAGCGTTTCACTTTGATCAAGTTTATCTTCACCTAGTGACGAAAGTCATGAAAAGTTTCAATAACTTTGAGAATTGCTCTGACGTGAATCGGTCTGTGAATAACGGCTACATAGCGTCCTCTGAGAATGTCTCAATGATTGAAATTAGAGTTTAGATTACATAACCATGTATTCCTTGAACCGAAGTTTTCGAACTTTGTTGATACAGAGAAATCGGGAGGATTGTGGAATTGGCTTGACCAGTCCGCAGACTCAGTCCGCGAACTGTCGGAAGTTCTTGACCGAGAATTTCTGCTGGATTTTTCAAAACCGTTTATGTGCTAAGTCTGCGAACCCAGTCCGCGAACTGGCGGAAGTTCTCTTTCCGAGAATTTCTGCTGAATTTGGAAAACTCAACCGGTTAACTTAAGTCCGCGAACGTATTTGTGAACTTAAGAGGTTATGATCTAAAGATGTGCTCTGAACATGAAACTTAAATTAATAAGGAATGCTTTCTGCAAACCGTGGCTATAAAGTTCATGAGATGATTCAATCTAATCGAATCATCTTTGTTTCAATTGTGTCTTTTGTAATTACATAAGATCTCATAGCAATTGAACAACTCTTTAACTAGTTCATTTGAGTCAATTGAACTAGTTATGGTCAATAAGAACAAGGTTAATATGAAATGCTCATATGGTTGACCTTTTTGGGTTACTATGTTGAACCAACATACATGTACACGTTTGGGCATGGTTTTCACGAACCCAGTAAACGTTTACAAAATGAGTGTGACAAGCTAGGTTTTTCGATCTAACGGTTGAGAAATATTATCTTGAATCTAAATCAGGTTTTCATCTAATGGTGAATAAGGATTACTTTGTAGCTAAGCAAAACCCTGATTTGAAGGCTATATAAAGGAGACATCTAGCATTGTGCAAAAATAATCCCCACACGTCTGTGTGCTACTAGTGAGCCCGCTAGAGTCGATCTCCATTAACCTTTGATTTTCTTCTCTAAAATCAGGTTAACGACTTAAAGAATTCATTGGGATTGTGAAGCCAGACCGATACTACTTTATCGTAGTTGTGTGATCTGATCTTGCATCTTCTATCGTACGAGTGCAATCGATTGATTGACTTGAGATCGTGAGAGTTCTTCGATAGGCAAGATAAAGAAGTCACAAACATCTTCGTCTCACTGTTTGGGATTCCTCGACAATCCGCTTGTGTAGTCAGGAAGGATTGTAGAGAGGTGATTGATTAATCTAGGCTGTTCTTCGGGAATATAAGACCGGATTATCAATTGGTTCCTGTTCACCTTGATTTTATATGTAAAGACGGAACAAAACCTAGGGTTTATCTATGGGAGACAGATTATCCTATGATAGACTTTTCTGTGTGAGACAGATCTGTTTATTATCAAGTCTGTGATTTTGGATTGCAGCAACTCTTGGTTGCGGGTGAGATCAGCTAAGGGAATCAAGTGCGCAGTATCCTGCTGGGATCATAGGCGTAGGAGTACAACTATACCTTGGATCGGTGGGAGAATGATTGGGGTTCAACTATAATCCAGTCTGAACTTAGTTTGCAGTAGGATAGTGTCTGTAGCGGCTTAATACAGTGTGTATTCAATCTGGACTAGGTCCCGGGGTTTTTCTGCATTTGCGGTTTCCTCGTTAACAAAATTTCTGGTGTCTGTGTTATTTCTTTTCCGCATTATATTTTATATAATTGAAATAATACAGGTTGTTCGTTCGTGATCATAAATTGGAAATCCAACCTTTGGTTGTTGATTGATATTGATTGATCCTTGGACATTGGTATTTGGTACCGTCCAAGTATTCCTTGTATTTGATAAAGACTCGCTATTGTTTTTAGCTTGAGTAAAAATAAAATCAAGAGAGAGATATTAACACCTTGAGATACTTTTATCTAGATTGAGTCTGACTGTCTAGTTGATTCTCTAGCAAAGTATTTCGGATCTAGTCCATACAGATTGCTAAGCGAAATATTGGGTGGTGTTGTTAGACCCTCGCTTTTGCACCACCAGTCTTCGATGGCTCTAATTACTTATGGTGGAATTGCTATGCGAGCTTTTCTTCAAGCAAGTGATTTTCAATCATGGGTATATGTTGTTAATGGCTATGATGCTCCCGTTGTGGCAGTTGGAGATGTAAACGTTCCCAAGAATATTGGTGAATACATCCCTGCCGAGATACTTGCTGCAAAGCAAAACTCCGATGGTTTGAATGCCATCATACATGCCATTACCCCAAATCTTCAGCACCATGTGTCTAATTGCACTAGGTCTAAAGATGCTTGAGATATCTTAGAAACCATATTTGAAGGTAACTCCAGTGAAAAGGAAGCCAGGCTTCAAAACCTTAATTCCAACTGGGAGAAAACTTCGTATGGCAGATGAGATACATTTGATGGTTATCACAAAGTGTCTGAAATTGTTAATGCATCTTTTGCATTGGGTAAGACTTCCTGAAAGGACATTGTGATGAAAATTCTCAGATCGCTGCCATCTAGATCGAGTCTAAGAAGCATGCCATCGTTGAGGGAAATAACTTGATAATCTTTCCAGAAATACATTGGTTGGAAGCTAAAGATCTTTGATCATGAGCATACATCCAAAATCGGAAGGATGTTGCCTTTTAAACGCCAAAAGAACACTAAATTACTTTAGATAAAAAGTGTTATGTCTCTGAGGATGATAGTTGAGGGTGTTTCATATGGAGATCTTGACAATCAGTCTCCTTGATCACAAGACAGTTTGGATCTTCTATTGAAGAGAAGTAAACGGTTTTCAAGAGACAAACCTAGGTCCTAGGATAAACCCACAATCATGTTCCTCCTAAAAATAGGGATGCTGACGAGGCTGATGACGAGGATATGCCACAGTTCTTTAAGTGTAAAGGTTTTGGTCATTTTGCAAACGAGTGCCCAAATCATAGAAAATACCTGGGAACAAAGGTCTTGCTTTGTACACTTGATGAGATATCTGAGATCTATGATTCTGATGAAGATAGGAAATCAAGTGTCGGTCTTCTATGTGAAAACATTGATTTTGATAACTGTATCAATACATATATCAATCTTGATGGTTTCGGTGAAGATAAGAAGCCAATCATGCTGGAAGAATCAATTGACCCAACCTTTGGAAACCATGTCTGTAATGTTTCAGGATCTACCGTGTGTTTAGTTGATGTTGCACCACAGATGCCTGATTATTATCCAAGATTGACGTGCTCGTTTTGTTCTCAGAAGGGTCATGAACTATCAAGATGTTACAAGTACAAACATCAATTGAGGCACGCCAACAAACTTCAACGAAAATCAAATCAGTTAGCAAGGAAGCTTAAACTTGCTGAGAAGACCGCTGAGGTATGTAGGATTTTATCTTCGTCTAAGAAGTTAGTTTCCAAAGACAAAACAAGACCATTTGAGAAGAAAGTATGGTCAACTCGATTTGATAGACAGAAGTCAGAGGATTCCTCTCATGAGGAAAATGGTGGACAAATCATTGTTCACCACAGCACAAATTAATTGTGTTGTTTGGTAAATCTTGTCTCATGTGCCTGTTCAAAAGAGACAAGGTTGTGAACGCACAGGCTTTAGGAAAAGTTTTCTTAGGTTTATTCTTTTTTGTCTATCAAATAAAAGGAATGGTTACTTTCGACAATTCTACTCTTTATAGGGTTTAGAGTTGGACGTCCACGAACCTGCTTAAATATTTTGAACCCTACATTCCTTTTTCCTCTTTGATATTCTTTATATTCCAAGACTATTTGTTGGGATTGTGAATTCCAATCACAAAAATCAGTTGGTTATAGATGTTCTCATAAGCATCATATCTTTGGATGGAAAGGATGTCAACATGATTGTTAAGCCATCAATCAAGCAAAAAGAAAAATCTCCAGTAATTCCGTCCTTGAAAAGAAAAAGGAGGAATACAAGAAAGCCAAGGGCTGTCTCTTCTAACTCTCAGAAATTTTTCGATGTTCTTGATGAGTTGAAGGAGGTAAGAAAGGATATTCGTGATATAAAAGCTTGCGTTTTAAGATCTTTGGAAATTCAGAAAGCCCTGGTTCGACATCATCATCCAAGACGGTTTGTTGATATTAACTCCTATCTTCATGAACCTTATGTACCAATGGATGTTGACGACAAGGAGTTCGGGAATGATAAAGAATTTTTCAAAGACATTGTTGCCTAGTATGTCTTCTTTTTGGCTTAGTTGGAAGAATAACTAGTGCTTTGAATAGCGATGATTGTGACTACATATAGCTATTATTTTCATCTTCTTGTTTTTAGGTTTTTTGGTTTAAAATTCTAAAACTATTTGGAGGATGATGTTTTGCAATATTTTTTGATTTTTTTATATTGCAACTTGTTATGGGATATTTGTGTTTACGTCCGTGAACTTTGTTGTCCCATATTTTTGTCAAAAGTAAAGTCGTTCATGATCGGTATTCATGTATTGGTTTAAGAATGAATAGACTTTTTACATATACAAAGGTTAAGCCTATATTGTCAACCCTTGACGGAAGATAGGTTAAAATATTTTGTATCCAAGGATTATTGCTATTATATATGCTTGTGCAAAAGAATGAATCCTTGTGTATTCCACGGTATAGATCTTCATTGATCCATCTTTTTGTACTACCGTGAGGCTCCATGATGTGTCTTATGTTGAGCACGATACAACTAAGTTGATTATTTTTGATTAGTTTGGTTGGTTGTTCCGTGAGGTACATTATGTTGAGCATTTAGAACTAAATTAATCACCTCATTGGTTATTTAGTTATTACTCCACAAGTTCTCTTGTTTTGAGTACATGAAGGATTAATCCAATCACTCTCTTGTATGATTAACTTAGTCGTTGCTCCGTAAGTTTACTTATGTTGAGCACAATGAATTAAATTGATCACTTTTGTGGTTAATTTGATTACGTATTCCGATTAGATTATTCATGGGTTTACTTATGAATAATTTGATTGAGTGTTGGATATAAAAATCATTCTCATGGTTGTCCAATAAAATCCTTTGTTTCTCTTGAAATTAAGGTCGCTCGTTGTTGTTCCCTTGGGAATGACATCTAATGGGGGAGAGTTCTTTTGAACTTGTGCTTAATGGTCATATCTTGAGGGGTGTGCGGCTGTGGAATTTTAAAGGGGTTATCTTGTATCTTTAAACTCCTTGATGAATGTTGTTAGCTTCGGCTATATGATTGCATCTAAATAAGATGATGTGTGTTTCTTTCTCTCAGTCATGAAATGTCTCTTGCGGAAATTTCATTACGATCCCGTTCTTGTACCTTTGCCAATTTTATTGACAAAAAGGGGGAGAATTAATATGTAGTTCACACTACAAATACATATGGTTTTCGGATCATTGTGTAAGGGGGAGTAGTTTTCATGTGAGATGGAGTATTGACTAAGGGGGAGTGATACATATCACCATGGTATTATTGTTGAAGTTGTGATACAATTGGACTTTGACACTGTATAACAATGATCGAGACCGATGCTTTCTCATTGTTATAGCTACGGATCTTCAACAACGGTGATGCTAAACTTACAACCTTTGGGATCATTGGAGTACTTGGAAGTGACGAAGATTTCGAGGAATGTTGAAGATTAGACATGTGGAATAGTAGCTACTAAAGTTTCATTATCTTTTTTGTATTCCATATGTATTGATAATTTTGTCACTAAAATTGACAAAGGGGGAGATTATTAGAGCACTGCTCGGTCAAACTCGCATGCGTTGCTATCTCAAGCATGTTTGTCAATGTTAGTGATAAAAACTATAAGTCTTGATTTCTAGTCTCTTGATTTCTGTCACTCAAAAGTCTATCTATTCTATATCCTACTTTTTGAGACAAAAGTCGTATGCTATACATATAGACTAGATCATACACATTTGGTATTGCGAGCCGAGTATACCTCGCCTATCTATATCTCGAAATATGTGTTGGTAAGCTTTTCGCTTCGACCAAGTTTATCTTTACCTAGTGACGAAAGTCATGAATGTTTCAGTCACTTTGAAAATTGTTTTGACGAGAAATAGTGCAACAACTATATAACATCCTCTAAGAATGTTTCAATGATTGGAATGAGAGTTTAAATTACATAACCAATGGATTCCTTGAACCGAAGTTTTCGAACTTTGTTGATCAAGAGAAACGGAAGTATGGCAAGTGCCAAGTCCGCGAACTCAGTCCGCGAACTGCCGAAGTTCTCAAACCCGAGAATTTCTGCTGGAGTTGACAAACTACTTGCGTGAGCCAAGTCCGCGAACCCAGTACGCGAACCGGCGTAGTTCTCGAACCCGAGAATTTCTGCTGGAGTTTGTAAACTCTATCCGGTGTCTTAAGCCCGCGAACCTAGTCTGCGAACTTGAGAAGGTTATATATCTAAAGATGATTTCTGAACTTAATCTTAAAAGACTAAGGAATGCATTTGCAAACCGTGGCTATTAAACTTCATGAACCGATTCGAGTGAATCAAATCATCTTTGCTTCAATTGTGTCTTGTGTAGTTACATAAGATTTCCTTGCAATTGAACAACTCTCTTAACTAGTTCATTTGAGTCAATTGAACTAGTTATGGCGAAGAAGAACATGGTTGGCATGAAACGCTATATGGTTAACCTCTTTGGGTAGACTATTGTTGAACCAACAATGTACACGTTTGGGTGCGGTTAACAAACCTAGAAGCGTACAATCATTTGTGTATGACAAGCTAAGTTTTCGATCTAACGGTTGAGAAATATTAGCTTGAATCTAAATCAGGTTTTCATCTAACGGTGAATATTGATTGCTTTGTAACTAAGGCAAAACCCTGATTTGAAAGGCTATATAAATGAGACATCTAGTATTTTGCAAAACTAATTCCCACACCTTACATGTGATACTAGTTTGCATGCTAGAGTCGTTTCTCCTTTAACCTTTGGTTTTCTTCTTCTAAAACCAGGTTAACGACTTAAAGACTTCATTGGGATTGTGAAGCCAGACCGATACTACTTTTATCGTAGTTGTGATCTGATCTTACATCTTCTATCGTAAAAGTACAATCATATTGATTGGCTTGAGATCATGAGAGTTCTCCGATAGGCAAGATATAAAAAGTAATCACAAACACCTTCGTCTCATCGTTTGTGATTCCACGAAATCTTGTTTCGCTACCATACGATTAAGATTGTTGTGAGGTGATTTATTAATCTAGGTTGTTCTTCGGGAATATAAGACCGTATTATCAATTGGTTCTTGTTCACCTTGATTATTACCAAAATACGGAACAAAAACTTTTAGGGTTTTTCTGTGGGAGACAGATTGATCCTTTGATAGACTTGTCTGTGTGAGACAGATTTGTTTATTATTAAAGCCTGCGATTTTGGGTCGTAGCAACTCTTAGTTGTGGGTGAGATCAGCTAAGGGAATCAAGTGCACAGTATCCTGCTGGGATCAGGGGCATAGGGAGTACAACTGTACCTTGGATTAGTGGGAGACTGATTGGTATTCAACTATAGTCCAGTCCGAAGTTAGCTTGGAGTAGGCTAGTGTCTGTAGCGTCTTAATACAGTGTGTATTCAATCTGGACTAGGTCCCGGGGTTTTTCTGCATTTGCGGTTTTCTCGTTAACAAAATTCTGGTGTCTATGTTATTTATATTTCCGCATTATATTTGTTTATATAATTGAAATAATACAGGTTGTGCGTTTGAATCAATCAATTGGAAATCCGACCTTTGGTTGTTGATTGATATTGATTGATTCTTGGACATTGGTCTCTGGTACCGTCCAAGTTGTTCCTTGTGTTTGATTAGGACTCGCTGATTTCTATTAGCTTGAGTGAATCAAAACAAGAGAGAGATATTAACTCCTTGAGATACTTTTACCTAGATTGAGTCTGACTGTCTAGTTGATTCTCTATAAAGTTTTTCGGAGTTAGTCCATAAAGATTGCTAAGCGAAATATTGGGTGGTGTTGTTAGACCCCCGCTTTTTCAAAAACCATCATGTAAACGTTTCTTGTGGAATGAAATACTCGTGGTTTGATTATCAAAAAAAATAAAAAAATAAAAAAAATAATAACAATAACAATAAGCCAATTCCAAGCCCATAATGAGAAGGATAAAAAACTGAATATGTGAAGGAACATCTTACCAAGGTGTAGCCGCCAGATAGAGCAACAATATCACTGCTCTTCAAGCAGCTTCAGTAACAACTAGTAGAACTATCTTCCAATGCATATGAATCTTCAACATTTTGTACGCCTTTATCGCTTGTGAAGGTTTACGAATGGCTTTCTCAACCAATATGTTGTATTCCATAAGTTTCCAGATGACTACATAAATTTATTTTCTTAGCTATTGCATTGGACGTGGAAATCAGAAACATATAGCTTAGTGATTGCGTTGTTTTCTTGTAATTGTTTGAAGTGTAAATTGATTCAAAAATGTTTCCGTGATTAAATTGTTAAGGATAAGTTTAGGCTTAAAATAAATAAAAATAAATCTTTAAGTCTCTTTCCGACCCGTAACGCCTTGAGTTCGGATCTCTATATGAGTTCAACCCTGCTATGTAACTCGGGGTGTTACATGTCTATCGCAAACAGATTTCCAAACCTTGATTGAAACATATCGATAGGGAAATCAAAAGGTTTGTATATTATAGGAACATAAGTATCAAAAGTCTTCACTGAAGGTGAAGCAACTCTTAGGATGTAAAGGACGTCAACTAAGGGAATCAATTGCGTAAGACCACGTTGGTCTCAGAGGCCTACAGGAACAAGAATGCATCTGAATATTTGGAGGGTTAATTAGGTCTCAACTATAGTTCAGTCTGAAGTCTCATAGTAGACTAGTGCCTACATCGGTTTAATATAACGATTATTAGTGAGGTGTTCAAAAATGGACGAGGATACCCGAGTTCTTTTTTGCCAGTACAGTTTTTCCCGTCAACAAAATTCTGGTGTCTTGTGTTATTTTATTTTCCGCATTATATTGTTTATCTTTATGATAGGAATACCATAAGTAGTACGTAATCAATCTAGATAGTTTAAACCCCAATTGATTAAGATCAAACCAAAGACTTGTTCTTGTTGAATTCATATCTTGAATATGGATTACAAGTCTCGTACTTGCTAGAATTGGTATCTTGTACAACTAGGATACTTACTAGATTTATCTTGGATATCGACTTTTGAGATCCTCCAAGAAATCTTCTACACAATCAGGTACATAAAACTTTGGTGTGTACATATTGATTGTAGAAGAGAAATAGGAATACTATATATACAATCTTCTTCAAGGGTCTTTTTAGTTGACCTACTTGTGATTATATTAGGTTTTATCCACATAGGTTTCCGAAAGAAAAATCTGGTGGTATACTTGGTACCATCTCCTTTCACAAAAGATAACAATTATTTTTTAGTACTACTTACAAAAACTAATTCAACGACAAAACCAAAATCATAAGTTAAAAAATCCTCCAACATTTCCTAATATTTTTAAATATTATAGGCAAGAAAAAAAAAACGGGTTGCATCACTACAATAATTGTCTACGTATTCTTACGGGATTAAGCCATTGTAGCTCGTCCAATCGATAAAACATTATGATCGATATACATAAACGAAGCTTCCTCGTGGGTGTTAGCACATGGATAAAATTAGCTTTTAGATTTGAACTATCACTTAATGTGTATTATTCAAGGTTTGATCAAGGTACTATGGTGAACGAGTCTGGAACCAGGGACCTTATAATGGTTAAACATAAGTCACCACACATGCTAATACCCACTGGGAGAGTATAATTTTTTGTTCCTACGCATCAACAGCCTTGCATAATATCCTGATTTCATTAGTAGTAAATACGGCCCGATCTCATCAAAAGCGGCCACACTTTCTTTACTCATATAGGTGAGTTATCAATCATGCGATTTTGCGAGTTACTTTTTCACAAGCTAACTCATTAAGACATACCATCCTTTAGCATGCAAAATGATAAACTAAAGATTATAGGAAGTAAGATTTTATTGTTAACTCTAGTATATATCGATTGTCATACATCAACTTGTCTGTACCCTCCGAACTCTGTTTATTTTTTAAATAACAAGTAGTCTTAATTTCATAGACCTTAATTTCATTCGTCAGATGTTATAAAAATCACCTCTCTATACAACCCTTTCATCAAAGGGTACGCTTAGTTGGTATTTGGTTCATAAAATTTAAGTGTAATTACTCCCTACTTGAGTAATCCATGTTGAGATATTGTTGCTTACCGTTGTTAGTCTTTTGTGCAACTTTATACTAAGTCGTTCGGAAATATCGGTGAACCATAGTGGCTAATATCGACTTTGTCTAGATTGGGATATATACTAATAGATCTCTTAACCATTCAAACACTTTACATACATTTGCTAGTGCAGTGAATTATGATAGTATTATCGCAAGTCAGAGATACATGCAGTTTCTTAAATTTCCAAGACACTGCAACACCACCCATATTGAATATCCAACCTGAATTGGATTTGGAGTAAACTCAATACTATTCCAATTTGCGTAACTGTATTCTTTAAGTATGGTAGGTTCATCTTTAAATTGTAAACCATAGTTAATGGTCCACTTTAAGAATTTGAGAACCCTTGACACAAAATCCAGTGGTCTTTACCACTGCATATGTAATAATAGGTCTTATGAAATACATAACATACATAAGAATTCTAATCACACTTGCATAATTTACTGGTCAAGACACCAACCAATTTTTTTTTATATGAATTTGACGTTAGGATTTACAGGAATTCTTGTTTCTTTACAATTAAAATGATTTTACCTTTTGAGGATATTATCAATACAATGAGATCGGTTAATTGAACCTTCTTGTCTCACTATTTTAATCCATAAAATCATGTTGGCTTCAAAATTGGATTCCAGAAACTTCTTTATTTTCGTCAAACAGTCAATGTTATGACCAAAGATCAATATGTCATTCATATATAAAAAATTATAAATGGCATCCCATTTTTATATATAGAGTAAATACGCTTGTCTGCTTCGTTTACTTTTTTAAACTTTTCCTGCCACAAGCGCTTGTTTTAGTCTATAAAGAAATTTGTCAAGCTTACGAATTATCTTCTCTTGACATGGTAAAACAAAACCCTAAGGTTGTTTCATATATATTTCATCAACCAAGTTATCATTTATAAATGCGGTTGTACGTCCATTTTATGAAAAATAAATTGTGAATTAAAACAAGTGATAATAACACGTATTGATGATATTCTTGCTGCAAGATCATATGTATCAAAATAGTCTATACCATGTTTGATACAGCCTTTAGCAGATAACCTTACTTTGTATTTGTTAATGAAACCATCATCATACAATTTTCTTTTGAAAATTCATTTGTTGCCTATTAGTTTAGAACCGGAAAGTATATCAACCAATATCTAAGTCTTATTAGATATTATAGAGTTTTTTTCTTCGTTAATTGCATCTTTCCAAAAGATAGCTTAACGAGAAGTTATAACATTCTTATAAGTTACTGGACCATTATCATCACCAACATTCACCTTAGTTTAGCGGGTAATATTGTGAATATTACTTTCCATCAAACATGTCAAAAACTCAGGACCAAAGGATTTCTTAACCGTTTGTCTCTTACTTCTATGTAAATCTCTAGTGATACAACGATCTGCGGTAACACTTTGTTCTGCCACCTCTTCATGAATCACTTGAAACTATTTGAGACATTATCTTTAGAGAAGATTTGTTCATGTATTCAAAGAATTCAGCATCAACAAATTCAATAATATTACATGATTCCAATTTTAGAAATATGTAAGCAAAACTATTTTTAGCGTAACCAATGGAGATAAACTGATAAGTTTTGTTTCCTAACTTCGTCATTTCTTGATTGGGTTTCCTCACATATATCAGACAACCCCATACCTTCAAGCGACTTAGATTAGGTTTTCGATCAAACCAAAACTCATATAGAGACGTGTTAATCTATTTTAAGAGGAACTCCATATAAGACGTACCACACACTTAAAAGTGCCCCACCCATAAATAGTCAGATAGGCTAGAGCTGATCGACACGCAATTAACTATATTCATTAAATCCAACTTTTCAAGCCTTCAATACCATTTGATTTTGGTGAATATGGATGTGTGTATTCATGGATTATTTTTCATTTGTGCAACACCATTAAAAATCCTATTAGACTTTGTTACTTTGTATTCACCTCAACTGACCCCTCTACCGGAACGTAGAACTTTAGTTTTACGATTTAAATTTTTTTTCAACTTCCTCCTTGTATATAAGAAATTTTCTTAGTACTTCATCCTTACTTTTAATTAGGTATACACATATTTTGAATAGTCGAACATTATATAGTATTTGTTTCTTCCATGTGATATATTATTATGTAAATAAAATTTTACAATGCAAGTCATTTACATCTGAGTATACTAGATAAATTAACTCATATGTTCTGGATACCAACTTATATGGTTTCGTTGCTCGAACTTGTAATGATTTGGTTTTAAGACTTAATAGTAAAAAAACAAAAAGTAAAGAAACATTAAATAAAGTTGACGTGAATATTGTAGAGAGGATGGGACTAAGGATTCCACCATTAACCAATATTAGTGATTTAATTAATGTTAATAATTATGCAACTCAACATTTAATTTGATTATAAACATATTGCCTAGACAAGTAGATTTTCAAGAAATTAACTGTTAATCACAAGTATGGAACATCAAAAACCCTAGGCTAAGCATGCTCCATCAAGAGAAAATACATCTAATTAATCAAAATCATATACTCAATTTAAGATCAATACAAAAATCATAAAAGAACTGGAATAATTAATTTAAAATAGAAAAATACAACTTTTATTGGAACAATGGCTTCCTCTGTCGCCCCAGATATGGGGTTTAGCTCCTCATTATTACAGCAAAAAAAGAACTAAAATGAAAAAAAATAAAGAAATGCTAAAACTATTGCACCATACGACTCCTTATATAGTGGGAATTAGGGATGGCCATTTACCCCACCGGAACCCATCCCCGTGGCCGCGAGTACCCACCCCGTTTGGGTAGGGTTTTATACGCACAAATGAGAATGAGTTAGGGTATGGGTAATACCCGATATTCCTGTTTTGGGGATGGGGTGGGGATGGATTCAAGGTCCACACCCGATACCCGCCTCGTAGGTTTCATATTTTAGGATTTAGACTTTTATATAATACGTTTTAGACTTCTTATTTTTTTGAAACAAGAAATGATGTATTGATAGAAAAATTAATGCAGTACAAAAGATTCGTCCACAACAAGTTGTTCCCTGATTTCCATCGGAGAATAACTAGACCAAGCTATTGATAGCACATTCTCTCTATCTTGTTTAGAGAGAATGTTTGCTACTTTATTACCTTCTTTGGGAATGTATGAACATTTCCAAGAACTAAATCTACTAAAAAAACCTTGTATAGTGATTACTAAATTAAGTAATTGTCAATCACATCTTCCCATAAAGCCATGCACTCCGCTTGCGCAGCACTTCTCACGTCCGTCAAGTAGATGCATTCAGCTGCTTGCTGCTCACCTGCAAAGTTTCGAACCATTATTCCAATTCAACCTGTGTTATTAGAGTACAAGTAATAACCATCTATATTGATGGTAACAACATCTACAGGGGGATAAAGCCAATGTATATTTCTACGAGAAACTCTAGCAGAAGTGGTATGATTAGAGTTATTATAAGCTAAGTTTTCACTAATGAAGGTGCGAGCTTTAAGATAGTTCTTTCAGGATGAGGATTAATGCCCTGAAAAGTTTTGTCACATCTGTCGGACCATAGGCACCAAGCAATGATATCTCTTTTGCATATTTCGCTTGTTGAGATCTTCTTATCATGAAAGTCATCAAACCATCTAAATATCCAATCTGAGAAGGAAGTGGAACCAGTCGAGGACCAACCAGAGATAGAAAACCAGACCGCTCTAGCTAAATTACATTTCATCATAACATGAGATGGAGTTTCTAGCACCTGCTCACAGAAAGGACAAACAGAAGGAATTCCAGGAATCTTAGTACTGATAGGTGTCTAAAACACCTTGATAATCTATTGTTTATGCTTTCTTTGCTAAGTTTTCTTGTAAATTATGTATCTTATGTTTAATTTTGAGTGTTTAGGAACTTTGGAGTCATTTGGAACAAAAGAAGAAGAAACAACACAAAATCTCATTTCATGTGCAACTGCGGTTGGAGACAGACTATTTCTCATTATTTGTTTCTATTTCTTAATTTCTATCTGAAAAGCATGTCGGCTTTAGTGATGCAAATATCTGTCTGAAAAGCACGACTGCTTTAGTGATGAAAAGAAATTAAAGAGAAGAAGTGGGTTTGAGATATAAGCGGCGGCTACTGCCGGTGGAAGAATTCGAGGAAGAAGAAAGCGTTCATTTAGAGCTATAAGATCAAGTCGCTGGTAAAAATGAGCTGTCAGTTCCCCGCAACCGACAGTTGAGCAAATAAGCGAATAGGCAGTCGGTTCCCTAAAACCGACAAGCCATGTATGAGCTAGTAGCCCTTATCTATGTCACCTGGGTGGCTATATCCATTAGCCTTATTCCTACACTCACCCTAAAATTCAGAGAGAAATCAATTCTCTCATCATTGTCAATTCTCCACTTACTCCACCTGAAACCAAAAGAGAGATGGCGGCACCATTATGAAGCTGAGAGATCGAGAGATTCAAAGATTAATGGCAGAAATTGTGAGATGATGAAGCTGTAGTTGTTGCCATCAATTGAAGCAAGAAATCCGGGAAGAAGGTAGGGTTTGCTGTTGAAGAATAGGGATCCAAAATTACAGTGAGATGGATCTGTTGATGGTGAAATCAAGAGAGAAATTCAGGGAGATGGTGAAAAGAAGGCTACAGAATAAGGGTTTTGCTGTGATTACAAGTTCAGAGAAAATGGATCTGGGTATCTGAGTTTGAGAACACAAGAGTAATTAAAGACCGAGATTTACAGAGGTTCAGACAGAAATTGAATTGATGATGAGGGTTTGAAGCAGAATTTGCTGTTGATAATCGATTCTCAAATTGAAATCAACCGGAGTTATTGAAGGGGTTCTGATGAATTCTGAAGCTGATGATGATTAATTGAAGTGTGAAGAAATGGGTTTATAGAATATGGAGTTAGGGTCTGTCGCTGCTGTTGATATCTGGGGTTTCATGGAGTTGAAGATTTGGAAGCTGATTCAGAGTTCAAAAGACGAGTTGCGGATGATTACAGATGGGTTAAACTCAGATTTGAGTTTAGATTGATTTTGGTTGGTAATTGAAGATGAGAAGTTGAAACTGCTGCTGCTGTTGGGAATGAGGAATCGATCGGGAATTCAGAGAGAGAGATTGAGAAGATGGTGGTTTGCCAGTCTAGGGTTCAGTCAAGACCAGATGGGTGTGTTTCTTGAACTGATGATGCTTGAATCTGACTTGCAATGGCTTTGCTGTAGTGAACGAGTGGAGCCAGGGAAATGGATGTTGCAACTCAACTGATGTTGTGAGGCTTGAATGAGATTGCAGGTGATGTTGCAGTCAATGGGAATGGGTTAGCTGAGTCTCTGATGTTGAAATGAAGCTGAAGTTGTTGCTGATGGAGTTTGAAATGGTGAAGTGCAAGAGTAGGAGGTAGTGCTGCATTAGACAGCAGTTGAACTGAATTAAAGAAGTGTGGTTGCAGAATGGATGTAATGGAAGTTAGTGTGTGCAGAACTTGGAGGCTGGCATAGTCTGTCATGTTGTTGTCGTTTTGAGCCGCGAGTTACAAGAAGAGGTGCAACTAAATGGGAGCTGCAGATGGAGTTGTTTGCAGGGAAACGGTGGTGTAATATGAGCCAGCATAGAAATGGAAATTGGTGATGTTGTTGTTATTGCAGTGAGAAGATTGCAAGGGTTTCGAGTATATTCGTGCCATGGACTAGGTGGTGACAGTTAGGAAGGGTTATATGAAATGACTTGGCTGAGTTATGGGTATTGTGTGTTGGTGATGCTGAGCTGAGCTGAGCTGCAAGTTGGCTGATTGCAGAAAGCTAGAATGGGTGTTCTGCTAGTGATGGAAAGTGGAGTTGTAGCTACAGATGCTGTTGTTGCTGGTCTGAGTTTGATGGTACTGAACTGTGAACATTTGCTTATAATAGTGTGTGTTGGAGTTGTGGTTTTGGCTTGAGGCAGAGAATGTTCATGGTGGTAAGATGAATTGCAGGAAGGAGATATGGCTGAGCTTAGGTGATGTTCAAGAATGATGTTGATGCTATGATTGTAATCGGATGAAGCTGCAGTTCTGGTGAGAATGAGAGATGGTATTGTTCTGGGGTTGGCAATAATGGATTGCAGGATGCACAACTGCCATGGCTGGATATGAGATGCCGATGCACAATCATTGCGCTGCATAAGTTCAGGCCATGGGTTGTCAGTTCATTCAGCTCTGACAAGACTACCAGACTCATATGACCCGGTTTGACTCAGTGACTTGACTCGAGTTAACTCAGTTGACCTGATATTTGACCGGTGACCGGGTGGACTTTGCCGGTCCCCTGAGATACTTCCCGACCAACTTCCGACCGGCGATACCAGTTTTCTGGCGACTGTTTTCGGACAGAATTTTACATGGTTTTTTTCTACATATGGGCTTGGTGGACATCTTGGACTTTTGAAGACTAGACTTAATTTTGGAACAAGAGAAGCTACAAAAGGAAAGATTTTTACAAATTGGAGGATCACGTATTCTACTTGGAGCTAAGGAGGAGAGCCCCTTTTACTTACACTACTAGGGTTTGCTTTGCTTTCATCTTCTTTATTTGATTATTGATTATGATGAACTCCATAGTTATGAGTAGTTAATTTAATATTATTGGTTAAGGATGTAGTCCTATATCTACAACTTGTGCTTGATTAATGCATTAGTTTTCTCTCTTGATTATCGTTCAAATCTCTACTGTTTTTAATAATCACATGATTGATGTATTGTGATAGGATTTAGGTGTTCGTTTAGTTAAGTGGCCAATTAATTGAACTTGTATCCTTTTCCATAGTTATTTTAGGGGTTTTCATCGAGCGATAACCCCGAATACAAGTAGCATGATATGATCACGGTTTGTAGTGATACACTTTTGTGATCATATGTAGAGTTTAACCATTGTCCGAATTGGCATGGGCAATGTATGAAAATTGCATTGATTAGCCTATTTCCAAAACTTAATGCTCCTAGGAATTGAACTTAATTAGTGCAAGGCGTTAGGTTATTCTTTAGGTAGAATTCACATACGCAGCTCTAATGTGTGTGTTGATGAACTTAGGAAATTAATGGAATATCTTGCTCTCTTGATACTCTAGGTTTTTGATGATGAAGAGATTAAATTGTAATTTTAATCATGTATGCAAGCACTTGTTTAAGATAGAAGATGAACTCCTTGACCAATATCGCTCTCTATTGATTATTTTCAACTATTTTCATTACTTTATTGGTTTGTTTATTTTGATAAAACAAAAATCCCCGCATTGGTTACTAAGAAACTAGAATTTTTATAACAACAATTGCCTCTCTGTGGAAACGAACTCTTCCTTACCTTGTACTTCATTTATATTTTATTGAGTAAGAAAGTGAATCATTTATGACGCATACGAATGCGATCAAATTTTGGCGCCGTTGTCGGGGAGGCATACGGCTTGTTATTTTGTTTTAGTTTCTTATTTTGGTTTTACTTTAATCTCGTTTTTGAGAATTGTGTTTCAGGTACCTTTCTGAAATACAAACTGAAAGAAGCAATGGGTGATGCAAATCGTACACTCAAAGAGCTAGCTTCTCAAAAGTTGGACCAACAACAATGGTGTATTGATGTAACATCCACCTTTGATATTAAGGCAGGGTTGGTCAGTCAAATACCAAAGTTCCATGGATTTGCATCGGAGGATCCATACAAGCATCTTTTGGATTTTCAATGGTTTATTACAAGCATGATACCTCAAGGTGCTGATGCAGATGAGGGAATGTTGCGTGCTTTTCCTTTATCTTTACTCGATGTAGCCAAAGATTGGTTGTATTACTTACCACCGGGTAGTGTCACGACATGGGCAACGTTGAAGAAACTTTTCTTAGAGATGTATTTTCCTGCATCCAAAGCAGCCCAAATACGCAAAGAGATTAGTGGGATCACGCAGATGGAAGGTGAAACATTATATGAATGTTGGGAATGTTACAAGAGATTAGTGGCTAGTTGCCCGCATCATCAATTCAATGACGCGTTGATTATTCTATATTTCTATGATGGTTTACTACTAAGTGATAGGAATCTCCTTGACGCTGCAAGTGGTGGTGCACT
The DNA here is from genome assembly GCF_003573695.1 of Papaver somniferum. Classification (NCBI taxonomy): domain Eukaryota; kingdom Viridiplantae; phylum Streptophyta; class Magnoliopsida; order Ranunculales; family Papaveraceae; genus Papaver; species Papaver somniferum. Next base: position 63,999,000 of record NC_039367.1, read on the forward strand.
TATGAACAAGACAACGAGAGTTGATCGAGAGTATGACAACAAATTCTCAACAATTCTCAAGTCGTCAATCGGAGCGACCTACCAAGGGAGTTAATCAAGTTGACGAGATTATTGAATTACGTCAACAAATGAGCAATATGGCAGCTATGATGCAACAAATTGCAGTCGTGGTTGTAAAACCGTCACGCCAAGCTTATGAGAATGTGGAGCAAGTCAATGTTATTTTCTCAACTCAGCCATATGGTATTTACTCCAATACTTACGAGCAAGTTGCAAGTACAATTTCTGTTTACAACCATCCGAGTGAGTTCCAACAACAAGTGCAACAACCGCAACAAGCCCAAAATTCATAATTGGCAAAGATGGTTACTTTGGTGGAGACTCTAATGTCCGTGGTACAACAAAATCAACAACTAGCGAACTTAAATCAGCAGAAAACGGATAATGCAATTAAGGAGTTGCAATCACAAGTTGGTCAACCACAACAACAACAACCTTAAAATCAAGGGTCCAATATGGAAGAGTTGCTGAAATATTTTATGTAAAGAACGGAGGGTGCGGTCAAGGACTTGCAAACACAAGTTGGTTCGATGGCCGAGGAGATTAATCAGTTGCATGCACAAAATGGTGAGAAACTCCCGTCCCAACCTCTTAACCCAAGAGATGGTGTCAATGCTATTACGTTTGGAAATGGTACACGACTTGTGCAACCTGAAATTACTGATTCGGGTAAAGAAGAAGCCCCAAAGGAACCAGTTTTGGAGGAAAAAGATGCTGATTTCCCCCAAACTTCCGAGGTTCCTATTTCCAACTCTAAAAATCATATTCCTACTTATGTTCCTCCTCTACCTTTTCCTGGCAGGTTCGTTAAAGCTAATAGAAAGGTGGAGCAAGATAGGGATATTTGGGATGTTTTTAAGAAGGGCCAAGTGAATATTTCATTCATTGAAGTAATTAGGCAATCTCCTCGCTATGCAAAGTGTGTAAAGGAATTGTGCACTAACAAGCACAAGCTAACCGGTAATGAGGTATTGAGTGTGGGGGAGAATGCTTCGGCATATCTTCGAAAGAAACTCCCACCTAAATTGAAGGATCCCGATAGTTTCACAATTCCATGCACAATTGGTAAAACGAGGTTAACAAAAGCGATGTTAGATTTAAGAGCTTCTATTAATGTTATGCCTACTTCTATTTATGATGCTTTAAACCTTGGTCCTCTTAAGAAAACCGGCATAGTTATTCAACTTGCCGATAAATCTAATGTGTACCTGAAAGGGATTGTTGAGGATGTTTTGGTGCAGGTAAAAGGACTAATATTTCCAGTGGATTTCTACGTTTTAGACATGAGTGATGTGAATTCATCCTCGTCTACACCTTTACTGTTGGGTAGACCATTTTTGAGTACCGCTAGAACGAAGATTGATGTCCACAATGTCACCTTGACTATGGAGTTTGATGGAGAAGTCATACACTTCAACATCTTTGAGGCGAGGAAATACCCAAGTACCATTCAATCAGATTTCCATAATGTGTTGGAAGCCGGCTAAGGCGCAGAATGCAAGGAGATAGTCGGGCTGACGACTTTAAACCAAGCGCTAAGTGGGAGGCAACCCATCGGTTTTGTATCTTTCTCTTTTTATTTTTAAGCATTTTATCTTTGTTTTTTCATATCATTTGCGGAATTTCCCACCTTGAACTTTACTTTGAATGACTAAATTTTACATTGAGGACAATGTAAAGTTTAAGTGTGGGGGAGCATTTATATGTTTGTATAGTTAGTTGATTTGATGTCTTTAGTGAAAAAAAATTGCTTTATAAACTCCGAAATCTAGCAACTTGTGCCTTACACTAATGAAAACATAGGAGTTGAGGAACCCATTAGTAGAGTCTATTCATATGAAAACGAACAAAATATAAGAATAAGTAACATGTTCGTTGTCACCATATCTCGGAGTCGTCACCATATCACGTTCTATTTTTATTTTTCCATATTTATCTATTGTTTCTCTAAGTGATTTGGTGGGGCACAAGCATCAAATTGTTATCACTACTAGGATGAAATAGAGTGATTGAGTTACTACAAAAATAAAAAAAGAGACCAGACCAATTTGACCAAACGGTGTAAAAAAAATTTGACACTTGGATAGCAATATGTGTGTGTTCTTCCTGTCTCCTACGCCTAAACAAGCGTGGAATGCAGGATCCATGGGAATTACCATGTAATCTGCTGACAAGAATCATGCGCTTGGATCCAAAAGATCCAATCATGTTGTCGATTTGAAAAAAGAAAAAAAGAAAAAAAAATTGAAAAAGAGAAATTAGATTAGGTTTAGCTATTCAAAAAGGTGTTGGAGCCCAACTTGTGGCTAGGCTTCCAACAAGCTCTTTGTAAAAAAAAAATCTTTTCTTTCCTAATAAATCTATTATTTTTATAAAAAAACGAGAAAAAAGGAAAAAAAAAAGAGAAAAATAATAATATTATTATTGTGATGAATAAAATCGATCATTGGTACCCTTGTATATGCCAGTGAATTGATCTAGAATTAAGTTTGTCGACCGTTGGTTCCCTTGTATATGCCAGCTGTGTTGATATTAGAATTCAGACCAGTAGCTCAATCCAATAGGATTTTTAGGTTTGTTTTGGCAGTGACCTTCAGACAGATATGGGAAACACCGTTCACCTTAGTCAACAGTCCGCCACCATCTACTTTCTATATCCATCTTCTTAATCTTTTCATGTGATTGTGGTTGATTCGATTCCGAGTATTGTGGTTGTGTTCAACTTTCTGATAAAGTTATATTATTGATTTATGAATTGGATTTTAAAGTGGGTACTTCCTCCTGTAATCATTGATAGTATGCCAAATACAAAATATTTAGTGTCATTTTTAGACCTTTCGTAGGTAGCTGGATTTTGGAAGTAAAGGTTTTGTAGGTACACCTCTTGTAAACCTTCACGAGACTAAAACTCGTCCACTAGGGACACCTAGGGGTTTAAAGGCTTGTTATTTATGCTAAGAGTAACCGTAACCTCGACGAGACGGAGTTGTTTGTATGCTTTAGAATTACTTTGTTTGATTTGCTCGAGGACTAGCAAAGTCTAAGTGCGGAGAATTTGATAGGTGTCTAAAACACCTTGATATTTATCTATTGTTTATGCTTTCTTTGCTAAGTTTTCTTGTAAATTATGTATCTTATGTTTGATTTTGAGTGTTTAGGAACTTTGGAGTCATTTGGAACAAAAAAAGAAGAAACAATGCAAAAGTCTCATTTCATGTGCAACTGTGGTTGGAGACGGACTATTTCTCATTATTTGCTTATATTTCTTAATTTCTATCTGAAAAGCATGTCGGCTTTAATGATGCAAATATCTGTCTGAAAAACACGACTGCTTTAATGATGAAAAGAAATTAAAGAGAAGAAGTGGGTTTGAGATATAAGTTGCGGCTACTGCTGGTGGAAGAATTCGAGGAAGAAGAAAGCGTTCATTTGGAGCTATAAGATCAAGTCGCTGGTAAAAATGAGTTGTCAGTTCCCTGCAACCGACATTTGAGCAAATAAGCGAATAGGCAGTCGGTTTCCTAAAACCGACAAGCCATGTATGAGCTAGTATCCCTTATCTATGTCACCTGGGTGGCTATATCCATTAACCATATTCCTACACTCACCCTAAAATTCAGAGAGAAATCAATTCTCTCGTCATTGTCAATTCTCCACTTACTCCACCTGAAACCAAAAGAGAGATGGTGGCACCATTATGAAGCTGAGAGATCGAGAGATCCAAAGATTAATGGCAAAAATTGTGAGATGATGAATCTGTAGTTGTTGCCATCAATTGAAGCAAGAAACCCGAGAAGAAGGTAGGGTTTGCTGTTGAAGAATAGGGATCCAAAATTACAGTGAGATGGATCTGTTGATGGTGAAATCAAGAGATAAATTCAGGGAGATGGTGAAAAGAAGACTACAGAATAAGGGTTTTGCTCTGATTACAAGTTCAGAGAAAATGGATCTGGGTATCTGAGTTTGAGAACACAAGAGTAATTAAAGACCGAGATTTACAGAGGTTCAGACAGAAATTGAATTGATGATAAGGGTTTGAAGCAGAATTTGTTGTTGATAATCGATTCTCAAATTGAAATCAACCGGAGTTATTGAAGGGGTTCTGATGAATTCTGAAGCTGATGATGTTAGATTTTGTAAACACATATATCAAAATAGTTCGTATCTCTTTCATTCATTCAACCTGCTTCTTATACAAGACACAACCCTAGTTTTAGACCCTAGAGTTCGACCTTACATTGGACTGTCCATAACAGTTGAGACATTGGACTGTCCATAACAGTTTAGACAGTAGACTGAGAAGATGGGTCTCAATCCTGGGTCTCCAACCAACAGTCTCGAGCCCATATATAACTCTCCTAATACCCTCCCTCAAGACGGAGCATGGAGATCACGCATGCCCATCTTGGAAATAAGAAACTGAAACCCTGAAGATTTAGTAAAAATATCCGCCAATTGCACTGTTGTAGGAGTGTAAGAAGGCGTAATAAGCTTCTGCATGATAGCATCTCTAACCAGATGACAATCCACTTCAATATGCTTTGTTCGTTCATGAAAAACTGGATTCTGAGCAATATACAAAGCCGATTGACTATCACATAGAAGACGCATACCATGTGGATGATGAACTCCCAAATCACCCAGTAATTTTTTCAACCATTTTAATTCACACGTAGCCGCCGCCATAGATTTATATTCCGCTTCAGCTGACGAACGAGAAACGGTATGTTGCTTCTTAGTTTTCCAGGATATTGGAGAATACCCAAGAAGAACAAACCATCCTGTCAACGAGCGTCTAGTTAAGGGACAACCAGCCCAATCTGAGTCACACCATCCTTTCAAATTAAGACCACTATTAGAGCGCAACAGAATTCCCTGCCCAGGATTCTTCTTCAAATATCGAACCACACGAAGAGCCGCTTCCCAATGTGCTATTCTCGGCAGTTGCATGAATTGAGACAAAATATGAACGGAATATGCTAGGTCTGGCCTAGTCACGGACAAATAGATTAAACGCCCAATCAGTCTTCGATATTTTTCCACATCCGTGAACAAATCTCCTTTGTCCAAAGAAAGACGATGATTAGTTTCCATTGGAAATTCTGCAGGTTTTGCACCTAATAAACTGCTTCCATGATGATATCCAACGCATATTTGCGTTGACACATATAAAAACCTTGTGCACTCCGTGCCACCTCCAAACCCAGAAAATACTTCAATTTTCCCAAATCTTTCATCTTGAAACATTGTCCCAAGTAAAGTTTGAATTGATCAAGCGCAACTAAATCATTACCCGCAACAATCAAATCATCCACATAGACCAAAACATTAAGTTGGGTTTTTCCCTTGGTCATAGTAAAAAGAGAATAATCGGAATATGATTGCCGAAACCCATAATTCTTCAAAGCTGCAGACAATTTTGCAAACCAACACCGAGGAGCCTGTTTTAAACCATATAAAGATTTTTTTCATCCTACACACCATATTAGACTTACCTTGAGAAAATCCAGGTGGTATTTTCATATACACTTCTTCTTCCAAGTCTCCATGAAGAAATGCATTATGTACATCCATCTGATGCACTTCCCAATTCTTAATTGCTGCCACAGCTAGGAAAGTCCGCACCGTCGTCATTTTCGCCACTGGTGCAAATGTCTCATTGTAATCCAACCCTTCTACTTGATGATTCCCAAAGATCACCAGTCTAGCTTTGAGCCGCACCAACTATCCATTCTCATCATACTTCTCTGTGTCAATCCATTTACTACCAAGAGCTTTCTTTCCCGGCGGTAATTCTTCTAATTCCCATGTTCCCTGTTCTTCCAAAGCTCGTATTTCTTCTGCCATTGCCTTACGCCATCCTGGATGCTTCATGGATTCTTTGAAATTTTTAGGCGCAGACCCAGCAGTAATTGCTGCAAGAAACTTTTTATGAACTGTAGAGAATTTATCACAACTAACATAATACGTCAAAGGATACGGCGTACTTGAGGATGATGACTGTGGAGAGTGAGCATGAGATGGACTATTTTCTCGTACAGTGTGCGTTACAAAACCTTTGAGCCGACTAGACGGAATCTTCTGTCGCCTTCCTTTACCCATACTAGCTTCCGTCACTTCTTCCTTCGTGACCACAGGGTTCTCAGTAATATATTCTGGGTTCTCAGTATCATCTTCCGGGTTCTCAGTAATGTCTTCCGGGTTCTCAGTAATGTTTTCTGGGTTCGCAGTAATACCTTCCTGGTTCCCAGTAATGTATTCTGGGTTCTCAGTACTGTCTTCCGGGTTCTCAGTAATGTATTTTGGGTTCTCAATAATATCTTCTGGGTTCTCTTGCTGCACTATTTCTTCATCATCACTCCAACACATGTCATTATTAGCCCGAACTATCTCAGTTGGCTTATCATGTACCCTAGATATGTAAGGAAACTGATGTTCATGAAACTCTACATCCCTTGAAACCAAAAATTGTCTTTTGTCTAAGTCATATACTTGCCATGCCTTTTTCCCAAAAGGATAACCCAGAAAGACACACCTTCTTCCTCGACTTGCAAACTTATCCCCTTTACTACTTTGATCATGTGCATAACACAAGCAACCAAATACTTTCAACTGATTATATGGTGCCGGTTTCCCAAATAGAACTTCATATGGAGTTTTGTTGTTTAGAACCGGTGTAGGCGTACGATTAATCAAATACGCTGCTGTCAAAGCACATTCTCCCCAAAATCGGATCGGTAAATTTGCTTGAAATCTCAAAGCTCTTGCCACATTCATTATGTGCTGATGTTTTCTCTCAACTCTTCCATTTTGTTGAGGTGTTCCTACACAGGATGTCTCAAAAACTATTCCATTAGTCTTAAAATAGCCACGCAATGCATTAAATTCAGTTCCATTATCACTTCTAACAATTTTGATTTCTTTACCAAATTGACGTTTCACAAGCGCAATAAAGTTAAGAAATATCGTTTCAACCTCAGTTTTGCTTTGAATTAAATAAATCCACACACCTCTTGAAAAATCATCTAGTATTGTCAGAAAATATTGTGCTCCAGAAGACGAGCGCGTCTTATAAGGACCCCACAAATCAATATGAACCAAATCAAAACTACAACTGGATTTGCTCAAACTACTAGCAAAACTACTTCTACGATGTTTTGCACGTGGACAAATATCACATGCATCATTATTCTTCTTCAATAATCTACCCAGACCTGGTAACTGTTGTAACACTTTCTCTGATGGATGTCCCAATCACTGATGCCACAGCTCATACGTATCTTCACTCACCGCAAGAACTTTAACTGGAGGCACACCACAGAACATATATAGTCCACCTCGTCGCTCACCCACTCCAATCACCTTCCTCGTCAACCGGTCCTGTATAAGACATAAATTGTTAGTACATTGAACATTACATACTATCTCATCAATGAGTTGTGTAACTGAAATCAAGTTACAAATTATCTGTGGCACATAAAGCCCATTGTCCAATCTCAAACCACCAGAAAGAATAACTGTTCCTATTTTCTCAGAGTGAACATATTTTCCGTCCGGCAGTCCCACAGAACATGCTCTAATATCTTTCACATTTATCATATCATCTCTTTTACACGTGACATGATTTGTAGCTCCTGTGTCTATAATCCAGGGTGTTTGATTTGTCTTACCTTGGAGCTGGGAATTGATTTCTCTTGAATTTAAATATTCAAGAACCTGCTGAACTTGACTTGCAGTCACGCCTGTCAGTCCTGATGCATCTCCTGAAGACCCAGTGGCAGGATGAGATGTTGTTGCTGCCGAGATGCTCAAATTATGCGCACGTATATTGTCTTGTCCTCTACCTCCTCTGCTGTTCACAAACCCGGCACCAGCACGTCCTCGACCACCAACTCTACCACCAGTTCGGCCTCCTCGACCATATCCTCTTCCACTCCTTTGTCTGTCACCCCACCATTCTGGGTATCCAATAAGCTGAAAACACCCTTCCTGTCAGTGCCCTTCTCGGCTACAATGCTTGCAAAATTTGTTAGGATCATACATATTATTGTATGGACGCTGATCTGACTGAACCTTGAACTCCATAACATTGTCCCGTGTCTAAGACGCCACAACTCCGTCCTCCAATTTTAGACGTTCCGAATTAACCACAGTTTGGTAAGCCACATCTATAGATGGCAGTGGTTCTCTTGCCAGTAATTGTTCACGCAGGGAGCTATACATAGTATCCAAACCAATCAAAAAATAGTGTAAGAAATCTTCTTCTCTCAACGTACTAACCTGTGTCGCAATATTACACGTGCACTGGCCACAGCTACACTTCGGTATCTTCATGTACGTCACCATCTCATCCCATATCTTGTTCAATCTCCCATAGTACACTGCAACTTCCTCAGTTTTCTTCTGTTTGCATTCGCTTAAGGCAACTTTCAACTGGCAGATCTGAGTTCCACTTATGACACAAAATCTCCTCTTCAAGTGCGTCCATAACATGCTCGCATCATCATAATCCCCAAACGTTTATCTAATAGTTGTCTCCAATGTATTGCTGATCCAAGAAACCAGCATTGAATGCACTGCAATCCACTCCTCTAACTCCTCAGGTTCCTTTGGTTCTTTGACGGTTCCATCAACAAAACCAAATTTTCTTTTGGCTATCAATGATCTTCTCACTGCTCTAGACCATTCATCATAGTTTGGTCCCTTTAACACAATCGGTGTGATGATAATCCCTGGTCCATCACTTGATCCCAGATGATATTCTGGTTTCTTCTTTTGCATATTGTTTTCTACCTCTTTTCCTCTTTTAGATGATTCTGTATCATCCGCCATGTTTACTGTTCTAGGGTTTTCTTATTCGTGTTAATCAACTCTGGATCTTGATGCCATGTTAGATTTTGTAAACACATATATCAAAATAGTTTGTATCTCTTTCATTCATTCAACCTGCTTCTTATACAAGACACAACCCTAGTTTTAGACCCTAGAGTTCGACCTTACATTGGACTGTCCATAACAGTTGAGACATTGGACTGTCCATAACAGTTTAGACAGTAGACTGAGAAGATGGGTCTCAATCCTGGGTCTCCAACCAACAGTCTCGAGCCCATATATAACTCTCCTAATAGATGATGATTAATTGAAGCTGTGAAGAAATGGGTTTATGGAATATGGAGTTAGGGTCTGTCGCTGCTGTTGATATCTGGGGTTTCATGGAGTTGAAGATTTGGAAGATGATTCAGAGTTCAAAAGACGAGTTGCGGATGAATTACAGATGGGTTAAACTCAGATTTGAGTTTAGATTGATTTTGGTTGGTAATTGAAGATGAGAAGTTGAAACTGCTGCTGCTGTTGGGAATGAGGAATTGATCGGGAATTCAGAGAGAGAGATTGAGAAGATGGTGGTTTGCCAATCTAGGGTTCAGTCAAGACCAGATGGGTATGTTTCTTGAACTGATGATGCTTGAATCTGACTTGCAATGGCTTTGCTGTAGTGAATGAGTGGAGCCAGGGAAATGGATGTTGCAACTCAACTGATGCTGTGAGGCTTGAATGAGATTGCAGGTGATGTTGCAGTCAATGGGAATGGGTTAGCTGAGTCTATGATTTTAAAATGAAGCTGAAGTTGTTGCTGATGGAGTTTGAAATGGTGAAGTGCAAGAGTAGGAGGTAGTGCTACATTAGACAGCAGTTGAACTGAATTAAAGAAGTGTGGTTGCAGAATGGATGTAATAGAAGTTGAGTGTGTGCAGAATTTGGAGGCTGGGATAGTCTGTCATGTTGCTGTCATATTGAGCAGCGAGTTACAAGAAGAGGTGCAACTAAATGGGAGCTGCATATGGAGTTGTTTGCAGGGAAACGGTGGTGTAATATGAGCCAGCATAGAAATGGAAATTGGTGATGTTGTTGTTATTGCAGTGAGAAGATTGCAAGGGTTTCGAGTATACTCGTGCCATGGACTAGGTGGTGACAGTTAGGAAGGGTTATATGAAATGACTTGGCTGAGTTATGAGTATTGTGTGTTGGTGATGCTGAGCTGAGCTGAGATGCAAGTTGGCTGATTGCAGAAAGCTAGAATGGGTGTTCTGCTAGTGATGGAAAGTGGAGTTGTAGATACAGATGTTGTTGTTGCTGGTCTGAGTTTGATGGTACTGAACTGTGAACATTTGCTTGTAATGAGTGTATGTTGGAGTTGTGGTTTTGGCTTGAGGCAGAGAATGTTCATGGTGGTAAGATGAATTGCAGGAAGGAGATATGGCTGAGCTTAGATGATGTTCAAGAATGAGGTTGATGTTATGGTTGTAATCGGATGAAGCTGCAGTTCTGGTGAGAATGAGAGATAGTATTGTTCTGGGGTTGGCAATAATGGATTGCAGGATGCACAACTGTCATGGATGGATATGAGATGCTGATGCACAATCATTGCGCTGGATAAGTTCAGGCCATGGGTTGTCAGTTCATTCAGCTCTGACAAGACTACCTGACTCATATGACCCGGTTTGACTCAGTGACTTGACTCGAGTTAACTCAGTTGACCTGATATTTGACCGGTGACCGGGGTGACTTTGCCGGTCACCTGAGATACTTTCACAGCCAACTTCCGACCAGCGATACTTTTTCCGGCGACAGTTTTTGGACAGAATTTTACATGGTTTTTTTCTACATATGGGCTTGGTGGACATCTTGGACTTTTGAAGACTAGACCTAATTTTGGAACAAGATGAGCTACAAAAGGAAAGACTTTTATAACTTGGAGGATCACGTATTCTACTTGGAGCTAAGGAGGAGAGCCACTTTTATTTAAACTACTAGGGTTTGCTTTGCTTTCATCTTCTTTATTTGATTATTGATTATGATGAACTCCATAGCTATGAGTAGCTAATTTAATATTATTGGTTAAGCATGTAGTCCTATATCTACAACTTATGCTTGATTAATGCATTAGTTTTCTCTCTTGATTATCGTTCAAATCTTTACTGTTTTTAATAATCACATGATTGATGTATTGTGATAGGATTTAGGTGTTCGTTTATGTTAGAGCATAGCTCGGTCAACCTCGCATGCGTTGATATCTCAAGCATGTTTGTCAATGTTAGTGATCAAAACTATAAGTCTTGATTTCTAGCCTACATAGCTAAGTGTCGGACTAGGATAGAAAAGTGTAGTTGAGCTCAAGGACTTCATGGCGATTCATCATACAACGACGAAAATCTATACAAGGAATCGTGAAACTTCATCAACAAAAAGATATGTGGAGACTTGAACTTATCTATCACTCAAAAGTCTATCTCTTCTATATCCTACTTCTTATGAGACAAAAGTCATATGCTATATAGACTAGATCATATACATTTGACATTTCGAGTTGAACATTCATTGCTCATCTTTTATCTCGAATTCGTGTGTTGGTAAAGCGTTTCGCTTTGATCAAGTTTATCTTCACCTAGCGACGAAAGTCATGAAAAGTTTCAATCACTTTGAGAATTGCTCTGACGTGAATCGGTCTGTGAATAACGGCTACATAGCGTCCTATGATAATGTCTCGATGATTGAAATGAGAGTTTAGATTACATAACCATGTATTCCTTGAACCGAAGTTTTCGAACTTTGTTGATCAAGAGAAATCGGGAGGATTGTTGAATTGGCTCGCCAAGTCTGCGAACTGTCAGAAGTTCTCGACCGAGAATTTCTGCTGAATTTGGAAAACTCAACCGATTAACTTAAGTCCGCGAACTTGTTTGTGAACTTAAGAGGTTATGATCTAAAGATGTGCTCTGAACATGAAACATTAAATTACTAAGGAATGCTTTATGAAAACCGTGGCTACAATGTTCATGAGCCGATTCAATCGAATCGAATCATCTTTGTATCAATTGTGTCTTGTGTAGTTACATAAGATCTCATAGCAATTTAACAACTCTTTAAATAGTTCATTTGAGTCAATTGAACTAATTATGGTGAAGAAGAACAAGGTTAATATGAAATGCTCATATGGTTAACCTTTTGGGTTACTATGTTGAACCAACATACACGTACACGTTTGGGCATGGTTTTCATGAACCCAGTAAAAGTCTACCCAAGTGTGTGTGACAAGCTAAGTTTTCGATCTAACGGTTGAGAAATATTAGCTTGAATCTAAATCAGGTTTTCATCTAAAGGTGAATAAGGATTGCTTTGTAACTAAGGCAAAATCCTGATTTGAAGGCTATATAAAGGAGACATCTACCATTGTGAAAACCTAATCCCCACATGTCTGTGTGCTACTAGTGCGCCCGCTAGAGTCGATCTCCATTAACCTTTGATTTTCTTCTCTAAAATCAGGTTAACGACTTAAAGACTTCATTGGGATTGTGAAGCCAGACCGATACTACTTTATCGTAGTTGTGTGATCTGATTTTGCATCTTCTATCGTACGAGTACAATCGATTGATTGACTTGAGATCGTGAGAGTTCTCCGATAGGCAAGATAAAGAAGTCACAAACATCTTGGTCTCACTGTTTGTAATTCCTCGACAATCCGCTTGTGTAGTCAGGAAGGATTGTAGAGAGGTGATTGATTAATCTGGGTTGTTCTTCGGGAATATAAGACCGGATTATCAATTGGTTCTTGTTACCTTGATTTTATATCTAAAGACGGAACAAAACCTAGGGTTTATCTGTGGGAGACAGATTTATCCTCTTATAGAATTTTCTGTGTGAGACAGATCTGTTTATTATCAAGTCTGTGATTTTGGGTTACAGCAACTCTTGGTTGTGGGTGAGATCAGCTAAGGGCATCAAGTGCGCAGTATCCTGCTGGGATCAGAGGCGTAGGAGTACAACTGTACCTTGGATCGGTGGGAGACCGATTGGGGTTCAACTATAGTCCAGTCCGAAGTTAGTTTGCAGTAGGCTAGTGTCTGTAGCGGCTTAATACAATGTGTATTCAATCTGAACTAGGTCCCGGGGTTTTTCTGCATTTGCGGTTTCCTCGTTAAAAAAATTTCTGGTGTTTGTGTTATTTCTTTTCCGCATTATATTTTATATAATTGAAATAATACAGGTTGTGCGTTCGTAATCATCAATTGGAAATCCAACCTTTGGTTGTTGATTGATATTGATTGATCCTTGGACATTGGTCTTTGGTACCGTCCAAGTATTCCTTGTATTTGATAAAGACTCGCTATTGTTTTTAGCTTGAGTAAAAATCAAATCAAGAGAGAGATATTAACTCCTTGAGATACTTTTATCTAGATTGAGTCTGACTGTCTAGTTGATTCTCTAGCAAAGTATTTCGGAGTTAGTCCGTACAGATTGCTAATCGAAATATTGGGTGGTGTTGTTAGACCCCCGCTTTTTCAATTGGTATCAGAGCAGGCAAACACGTTTAAGACCTAACAAGTCCGTGTTTGTAGCGATCTGACTCTATGGACAGTGGTGCTATCTCTATTAACGTACCACCAGTCTTTGATGGCTCAAACTACTCAGCATGGAAAGTTGCAATGTGTGTGCATCTTCAAGCATGTGATTTTCAAACCTGTGTATGTATTATTAACGGCTATAATCCTCCGGTTAATACAAAAGACGATGTATCTATACCAAAGGATGTTGGTAGTTATAGTCCTGAAGAATCTCTTGTTGCAATGAAAAATCTTTTGGGTTAAGTACTATCAGATAGGTTGTTACCCCAGATCTTCAGTACTATGTAGCTACTTGCACTAAGTCTAAAGAAGCCTGAGATATCTTAGAAACTGTATTTGAAGACAAGAGATACGTTTCTAAGAAACATGCCATCAATGGAGAGAACAACCTCAACACTCCTTCCATGAATACCGTATCTGGACAGGTGACAATTCGTGATCCAAATTCTGTTCAAACATTTGTATTTAATGTTGTTTCCGAGACAAGTAAATCCTCTAACTTATCTTGGGATGATGAGTGTTGTTCATCCGGTTATCGGTTCAATAAACCGTGGTTAACATAAAGGATCAAGGATTTCATGAAGATGAGCGTTAGATGTGATAAACATCCAATGTCAGATGTAGCTTCTAAAGATTCTATGGAAGATAAATCTCCTTGTGTCGACGACTTGAATACGTCTGTTGAAGGTGAAGTTACAACTCTCGCAGCAGAAACCTCCATACACTCAAAATCTGATTCAGAAATTGAGTCTGACACAGAGATTTCGATTTCTTGAACAAAGAGGTCCTTCAAGAAAATCTTCAATTAAAAGCCTTATTGAAGAAACTGGAATCTTTAATCCAAGTGAAAGATCTTGAGATAGATTGTCTTAATGATCAACTCACCAGGACAATTTTTCTAAAGGAAAAAGAGATTAATACTCTCAAATATGATCTTCAACGATTATCTGGAAGTTCTGATAAAATCTCAGCAATGTTATTTGGTCAGAAATCCTTTGGAAACACCAATGGTTTAGGATTTAAGAGCAAGACTGCAGATATCGACAACTATGTTCCTAAGTGTCATGGGAAAACAAAGGCTAGGAGTTGTAGTAAACAAAAGGCACTTCAACAAGACAAAGGTTTGCCGGGTTGTTCTTTTTGTGGAAATGAAAATCATGTTCAAAACACGTGTTGGAGATTCAAGCAAAGGAACAAGAGAATTTCTAAACTACAAGAGAACATGCAAATGTTGAATCTGGATAATCAAAGGTCGTGCAAAACCAATACTTCCAAAATCAGAAGAAGGAGGAAACCTGTTTTTGCAACAAGCCTTGACAAGCAAAGGGAGCATCTGTCTCACTTTGTCTCTGACTGAGCTCGGAGACGCCTGCGTCCTCATTCTTAGCTTGAGAGGATTGAGGCTCTGCATCTTGTGGCTCAAGTATGTATCTTTGTTTGTTAAATATCCTGCTAACAATATTGTTTGTGGAACCTTAAACTGTGCAAGACTGTGTCAAGGATTAGGATGTGACCTTTTTAAATCTTCTTATCTTCTTCTTTCTTCTCATACGTTTTCATGGCTCCTTTAACTAGAAGCACTTCTAAAAGTAATGCAGTAGAAGCAGTCAACGTATATCTATGCAAAGGAATTACTTCCTCAAGGATAATAAAGAAGAAGTATATAATCAATGAGTTTTTCAATAACAAGAAGGAGTTTTCTGTAGATTCCCTGAGAAAGATCTACAATACCTAGTAAGTCTTCTTTTTGAATTAGTTGGAAGAATAACTAGAGCTTTGAATAGCGATGATTGTGACTACACATATCTATTTTTGTTTTCATCCTCTTATGTTATTTTTTTAGGTTTATTGGTATTAAATTCTAAAAATATTTGGAGGACGATGTTTATTGCAGTATTGTAATGGTTTGTGATATTGCAATATTTTTATGGGATATGTATTGTTTACGTCCGTGAACTTGAAGGTCCCATATTGCAGTCAAAAGTAAAGTCGTTCATAAATCGGTATTCGTATTGATGAAAGGACGAATGGACTTTTGACATATACAATAGTTAAGCCTGTGTAATCATTAATTTGATGGAAAATAGGATAAAATATGTTGTTCAACAAGGATAAAGTCTATTATGTCGTTATGATGAAAAATAGAATAGATCCTTGTATGTTATCCACGGTATTGATCTTCATTGATCCATTTTATTATGTTTTACCGTGAAGGCTCCATTGTGTGTCTTATGTTGAGCACCTTCCAACTAAGTCGATTTACCTTGGCTTTGTTGGTTGTTCCATAAGATGCTATATGTCGAGCATTAAAAACTAAATTAATCAAATAGTTTGGTTATTTAGTTTGTACTCCATAAGTTTTTTTTCTTATGTCGAGTACATGTACGGTTAAGGTTGTCATATTCTATGATGAACTTAGTCGGGGTTCCATAAGTTCTTTTATGTTGAGCCCAAAATAATTAAATTGATTACTTCGGTGATTAGTTTGGTTGTTTGTATTCCAATTAGATTAATTATAGGTTATGTTGTAATTAATCTAGTTGAGTTTTCATATATTCCACAAGTTCTTGTGTTGTGTATATGAAAGGCTACACTATCATGTTCTTTGGTTAATGTAGTCATATATTCCGTAAGGTTTTCCTTATGTTGAGTATTTGAACGGTTAAGTTAGTCATCTCCGTGTGATTGACTTAGTCGTAGCTCCGTGAGTTTACTTATGTTGAGCACTTTCAATTAAATTGATCACTTTTGTGGTTTGATTTAGTTGCGTATTCCAATTGAATTAATCATGGGTTTACTTGTGGTCAATTTGGTTGAGCTTTGGATATAGAAAATCATTCCTATGGTTTTTGGTGTCCAATATAAAATCCTTCTTTTCTTTCGAAATTAAGGTCGCTCTTGTTGTTCTCTCGGGAATGACATCAAATGGGGGAGAGTTCTTTTGAACTTGTGCTTAATGGTAATATCTTGCGGGGAGTGCAGCTGTGGAATTTTATAGGGGTTATCTTGTATCTTAAAACTCCTTGATGAATGATGTTAGCTTCGGCTATTAGATTGCATCTAAATTAAGTTGGTATGTATTTTTTTTCTTTTGGTCATGAAATATCTCTTGTGGAAATTTCATTATGATCCCATTCTTGTACCTTTGCCAATTTTATTGACAAAAAGGGGGAGAAATATTGTAGTTCACACTACAAATACATATGGTTTTCGGATCATTGTGTAAGGGGGAGTGGTTTCCATGATCGAGATGGAGTATTGCCTAAGGGGGAGTGATACATATCACCGTAGTATTATTGTTAAAGTCGTGATACAATTGGACTTTGATGTTATATAATAATACTATGACACTGTATAATAATGACCGAGAATCTCGATTTCTCTCATTATTATAGCTACGGATCTTCAACAACGATGGTGCTAAACTTACAACCTTTGGGATCATTGGAGTACTTGGAAGGACGAAGATTTCAAGGAACGTTGAAGATTAGACTATGGAATAGGAGCCACTAAAGTTTATCTTTTTTGTATTCCATATGTATTAATAGTTTTGTCACTAAAATTGACAAAGGGGGAGGTTGTTAGAGCATAGCTCGGTCAACCTCGCATGCGTTGCTATCTCAAGCATGTTTGTCAATGTTAGTGATCAAAACTATAAGTCTTGATTTGTAGACTACATAGCTAAGTCTCAGACTAGGATAGAAAAGTGTAGTTGAGCTCAAGGACTTCATGGCGATTCATCATACAACGACGAAGATCTATACAAGGAACCGTGGAACTTTATCAACAAAAAGGTATGTGGAGACTTGAACTTTTCTATCACTCAAAAGTCTATCTCTTCTATCTCCTACTTCTTATGAGACAAAAGTCATATGCTATATAGACTAGATCATACACATTTGACATTTCGAGCTGAGCATTCATTGCTTATCTTTTATCTCAAAATCGTGTGTTGGTAAAGCGTTTCGCTTTGATCAAGTTTATCTTCACCTAGTGACGAAAGTCATGAAAAGTTTCAATCACTTTGAGAATTGCTCTGACGTGAATCGGTCTGTGAATAACGGATACATAGCATCCTCTGAGAATGTATCAATGATTGAAATGAGAGTTTTGATTATATAACCATGTATTCCTTGAACCGAAGTTTTCGAACTTTGTTGATCAAGAGAAATCGGGAGGATTTTGGAATTGGCTTGCCAAGTCCGCGAACTGTCGGAAGTTCTCGACCGAGAATTTCTGCTGGGATTTTCCAAAAACTCGTTTGTGTGCTAAGTCCGCGAACTGGCGGAAGTTCTCATCCCGAGAATTTCTGCTGAATTTGGAAAACTCAACCGATTAACTTAAGTCCGCAAACTTGTTTGTGAACTTAAGAGGTTATGATCTAAAGATGTGATCTGAACATGAAACATTAAATTACTAAGGAATGCTTTATGCAAACCTATAATTTTCATGAGCCGATTCAATCGAATAGAATCATCTTTGTTTCAATTGTGTCTTGTGTAGTTACATCAGATCTCATAGCGATTGAACAACTCTTTAACTAGTTCATTTGAGTCAATTGAACTAGTTATGGTGAAGAAGAACAAGGTTAATATGAAATGCTCATATGGTTAACCTTTTGGGTTACTATGTTGAACCAACATACACGTACACGTTTGGGCATGGTTTTCATGAACCCAGTAAAAGTCTACCCAAGTGTGTGTGACAAGCTAAGTTTTCGATCTAACGGTTGAGAAATATTAGCTTGAATCTAAATCAGGTTTTCATCTAAAGGTGAATAAGGATTGCTTTGTAACTAAGGCAAAATCCTGATTTGAAGGCTATATAAAGGAGACATCTACCATTGTGAAAACCTAATCCCCACATGTCTGTGTGCTACTAGTGCGCCCGCTAGAGTCGATCTCCATTAACCTTTGATTTTCTTCTCTAAAATCAGGTTAACGACTTAAAGACTTCATTGGGATTGTGAAGCCAGACCGATACTACTTTATCGTAGTTGTGTGATCTGATTTTGCATCTTCTATCGTACGAGTACAATCGATTGATTGACTTGAGATCGTGAGAGTTCTCCGATAGGCAAGATAAAGAAGTCACAAACATCTTGGTCTCACTGTTTGTGATTCCTCGACAATCCGCTTGTGTAGTCAGGAAGGATTGTAGAGAGGTGATTGATTAATCTGGGTTGTTCTTCGGGAATATAAGACCGGATTATCAATTGGTTCTTGTTACCTTGATTTTATATCTAAAGACGGAACAAAACCTAGGGTTTATCTGTGGGAGACAGATTTATCCTCTTATAGAATTTTCTGTGTGAGACAGATCTGTTTATTATCAAGTCTGTGATTTTGGGTTACATCAACTCTTGGTTGTGGGTGAGATCAGCTAAGGGCATCAAGTGCGAAGTATCCTGCTGGGATCAGAGGCGTAGGAGTACAACTGTACCTTGGATCGGTGGGAGACCGATTGGGGTTCAACTATAGTCCAGTCCGAAGTTAGTTTGCAGTAGGCTAGTGTCTGTAGCGGCTTAATACATTGTGTATTCAATCTGGACTAGGTCCCGGGGTTTTTCTGCATTTGCGGTTTCCTCGTTAACAAAATTTCTGGTGTCTGTGTTATTTCTTTTCCGCATTATATTTTATATAATTGAAATAGTACAGGTTGTGCGTTCGTGATCATCAATTGGAAATCCAACCTTTGGTTGTTGATTGATATTGATTGATCCTTGGATATTGGTCTTTGGTACCGTCCAAGTATTCCTTGTATTTGATAAACACTCGCTATTGTTTTTAGCTTGAGTAAAAATCAAATCAAGAGAGAGATATTAACTCCTTGAGATACTTTTATCTAGATTGAGTCTGACTGTCTAGTTGATTCTCTAGCAAAGTATTTCGGAGTAAGTCCATAGATTGCTAATCGAAATATTGTGTGGTGTTGTTAGACCCCCGCTTTTTCAGTTTAGTTAAGTGGCCAATTAATTGAACTTGCATCCTTTTCCATAACTACTTTAGGGTTTTTCATCGAGCGATAACCCCGAATACAAGTAGCATGATATGATCACGGTTTGTAGTGATACACTCTTGTGATCATATGTAGATTTTGACCATTGTCCGAATTGTCATGGGCAATGTATGACAATTGCATTGATTAGCCTATTTCCAAAAATTAATGCTCCTAGGAATTGAACTTAATTAGCGCAAGGCGTTAGGTTATTCTTTAGGTAGAATTCACATACGCAGCTCTAATGTGTGTGTTGATGAACTTAGGAAATTAATGAAATATCTTGCTCTCTTGATACTCTAGGTTTTTGATGATGAAGAGATTAAATTGTAATTCTAATCATGTATGCAAGCACTTGTTTAAGATAGAAGATGAACTCCTTGACCAATATTTCTCTCTATTGATTATTTTCAACTATTTTCATTACTTTATTGCTTTGTTTATTTTGATAAAAAAAAAATCCCCCCATTGGTTAATAAGAAACTAGAATTTTTATAACAACAATTGCCTCTCAGTGGAAACGAACTCTTCCTTACCTTGTACTTCATTTATATTTTATTGAGTAAGAAAGTGAATTATTTTTGACGCATACGACTGCGATACCTGAGAATGTCTCTTGTTGGAAGGAGAGTACAGACAACTTTCCAAAGAAATTTGTCTGATTCTGGGAAGAATAGGCAACTTCCACAGCGATTTGTAGACTTTTATCATTCTTGGACCCACCGAGACTGATATTTCTTGTTCTTCATACATTGATCTGTAAGCTGATTTTACAGTGAACCTGCCATTTTTCTCTAACAACCAGATCAACCTATCTTCTCAGTTACTGTGAATCTGTAATCCCATGATGTAGTCTACTATGTCAGGCTCAAATAACTCTTGTCGTTTTTGTATATCCCAGGAACTGTTGTTCTGGTTAAACAATTGGTGCACAAACTTGTATTGCTGCTGAGACGTACATCCTTGCTTTGGAGCTGGAGGATGTGATAAAGCTTGGATCCATCTGTGCTGCCATATTAAAATCTTCTTGTCGTTTCCTAGACACCAACAACTATTTGATTGCACAAACCCTAGATCAGAACTCAAACTTCTCCAGGACCATGTTGTATTGCTCTTCTTTTTCAAGTTGTAGAGGTCGCCATCTGGGAAGTATTTAGACTGCAAAAATTTGGTCATCATGGATTCCGTGTCAGAGCAAAGTTTCCAAGCGGACTTTGTAAGTAAATCCCTATTGAAGATTTGCATATCTCAAAAACCAAGTCCTCCTTCTTCCTTGGGTTTCTGAGTTCTTCCCCAAGTGATAATATGATTACCTCTACATGACTTCTTATTTCTCCAAAATTGATGTTGTTTTGAACTCATCTTTTTAATGGTAACATCTGGAATCCTGAAACTCGTCATATGATGAATTAATATCGCGTTAGAGACATTCTTAATCATAACAGATCTCGCTGCTTCAGACATGTTGCTGCCATTCCAGTTTGCAAATCTGTGGTCTATTTTATCACATAGAATAGAGAAGGGTATACGTTTTTTCCTGCCTACAAAAAAGGGAAGACCAAGGTATTTTTCATCTGATATATTTAAGTATCTCACTTGTAGAGCTCCACTGAAAGTCTGAAAAATCTTCAGGTGAAAGATTAGAACTAAAATACACAGCTGATTTGTTGAAATTTATCAACTGCCCCTGAGCATATGGAAAATTGATGTTTCACACTTAGTAATTTTTGAACTTGTGCATCATTAGCTTTACAAAACAAGAGACAATCGTCCGCAAATAGCAAGTGATTGATCATTGGTGCTAAACGTGAAATTTTCATACCTGTGAGTTGCCCAGTTGATTCACAGTGAGCTAGGAATCTTGAGAAAGACTCCATAGCTAGAATAAATAGATAGGGTGATAGCGGATCAACCTGTCTAATTCCTCTAGTCGGCTTGAATGTTGTCGTTGGAGAACCATATAACATGACTTCAATATGAGTTGTAGAAATGCACTGAGAAATAAGCTGTCGAAATTTTTCTGAAAAACCAAACTTCTTAAGAATGTCTAAAAGGAAACTCCATTCAAGTCTATCGAATGCTTTAGACATATCCATTTTAAGAGCAAGATGACCACTTAATCCTTCTTTTTTCTTCATAGCTTGGACTATTTCATGCACTAGACAGATGTTTTCTGAGATTAGTCTTCTTGGTACATAGGCCAACTGCATTGGCGAGATAATTTTTGGAATATGTTTCTTCATCCTCAAGGCAATGATCTTCGAGATGATTTTGTAAACAGTGTTGCATAAAGCTATGTGACGGAAATCTTCTGGTTTGTTAGCTATTTGAACTTTGGGAATCAATAAGACTCTAGTGTTATTTATCTGTTGAAGTAAAAAACTCGAATGGAAGAAAGATTTGATCATCTTACAAACATCTTCCTTCACTACGTGCCATTGAGTCTGGTAGAAACCAGGAGGGAATCCGTCTGGTCCTGGAGATGCCCATGGCTCCATCGTCATGAGAGCACGATGGATCTCTTGCTCTAAAGGAATGGCTTCAAGTTCTTCATTATCTTCCGAAGAAATACACTGTGGGATATATCTGAGGAAGTTCTGACTGCTTGGTGGATTTGAAGTAGTCATAATTAGAGATGGCAAACGGGCGGGCCGGGGCTGGCTTGTTACGGGTTACACGGGTTCGGGTTAACACGGGTCAAAACCCGCGGGTTGATATTCTTCACGGGTGGTCATTTCATCAACCCGCACCCGTAACGGGTTAAACCTGCGGGTTCACGGGTTAACCCGTTTATGGTGAGTCAACTCACCAGAAACCGATTTGAGAGAGTTTCCTCTGATTTATGAATCAATTAACAATGCCCTTACGAATGTATGAAAATCTAGCTACATAAATTGCAACTGAAACAAGAAATATGAAGAATGCGATAGAATTTAACTTAGAAACAGATCAAATTGAAACCCCTAAATATCAGCGACGAGAAACAAATCTAGGGTTATTTTTTACAGAATTTCTAAGCTTGAATCTATAACTTTGAAGTGTCAAATTCAAAATTAAGGTAAAACCAAACAAAATTGGGGTTCTTACCGCACAACTTTTTTTCTACTACAACTAAATAATATTTAGTAAATATGAACTAATCAGGAATGGAACTTCTTCATTTCAATCTTGTTGCCTTAGATATCTTCTTCGTGGAGATCGATATCTTCACTTGAATCTTGAGATCGTGAAAATAAGAAGATGGATCTTAAGATTAAAAGTGTTTATGCCGGAGAAACAATCTAAGAGAGGATAGACGAGGAGATCCAGAGGTTTTTCTTTTTCCTCTCAACAGGTAGAAGAAATTCGAAGGAGTGAAAAGAAGGGAGGGGAGGGGACAGTGGGACATGTAACTGATGGGAGTGGAACACGTGGTGGAGAATGGAACTGCGGGTTAGCGGGTGAACCTGCGGGTTTCACGGTCCGGGACGGATTAACCCGTTTACTCACAAGCCGACATTTCTCCAACCCTAACCCGGCTTGTTTAGACACCAGCCGAGCCGGGTGCGGGTTTTTTACGGGCCGGTCCGGGTAAACCCGCGGGTTTTGGCTTGTTTGCCAGCTCTAGTCATAATACTCTGAAAATGCTGATTGAGAAGAATAGAAAGTGAATTCCTGTCATTACACCATGTGCCATTTGGTGCCAATAGAGAGTCAATTATGTTTCTACATTTCCTTCTGTTCATCCTAATATGGAAATACCTCGAGTTCATATCCATGTCATTATAAAAATGATCATGAGACTTTTGTCGATTTGAACTTGCTTGGACTTCATTGAGTTGTCTGATCTCACTTTCTAAATGGATAACCGCTTCTGTATTGGAACCATTCACACAGCAGTCTGTAAAGAGATTAATTCTGACTGCATTTGGGTGATACGTTTGTTTATATCACCAAACGTGCTTTTACTCCATAGTGACAAAAAGTGTCTAGTAGTAGATAACTTGTTTGTAAGGACAAAAGCATTAGAACCAGAGAAGTTAGTAGACCAAGCAGATTTAATATTCTCAGAGAAAGATTCATGTTTGAGCCAATGCTCAAAAAATTTCCAATTTCTACCAGTAACCCTATCATGGTTTGAAATATCTAACAAAATAGGAGCATGGTCAGAACCATATTGAGGAAGATGTCTGAGGATGGAATTCGGATAAACAAGGTACCACTCACTGTTTCCTAGGGCCCTATCTAGTCTGGACTTATAACGACCTGTGTCGTGTTTATTACTACTCTAGGTAAATAGGTTACCACAGAAACCTAAATCTGTGAGATCAGAGTCTTTAATGAGGTCCATGACATCGCTAGAAGTGATGTTATTGAAATTAGTGTTCCTATCATCGGGTGTAAAAGTGATTTTCAAATCACCAATGAGAACCCAGGGTTTATTAATAGTCATACCAAGATCCTTAATAAACGACCATTGAGCTTCTTTTTCATGATTATAAGGAGTTCCATAAACACAAGTTAAGTACCAATATCCTCTACTGGCATCATTAATGATACGAGTGTGAAAGATTTTATCATCTTGGTGAACTATGTCTAACGAGAAACCATCTTTCCATAATAAAAGTAAGCCACCAGCTAAACCAACAGAAGGAGCAAAAACCTTGTTGGGCATTCCTAAGAAATTAGATAATCTGATGATTCTACTAATCGTTGATTTTAGTTTCACAGATAAAGATAATGTCAGGATGATGAAGATGCTAAGATAAAGGAGATGATCTCTAGTGTCTCTACCTAAAAAACCTTGACAATTCCAACTAAGGATTTTCATACTGAAAAAATCGTGAGTTTTAATTCTAAAGTTGAAAAAAGCACACAAATTATCCGTATATAAAACTTGCAGAGAAAGAAAATACTGGAAAAAGAAAGATATAGGAAAAGAGAGTATCAAGACAGTTGAAGAAGAAGCAGCCTCATCCATCACCTGGGGGTAATTATTAGTGATATTCTCTTCCTCCTCTACCAGATCGTGCTCCATCATACTCAATAGAAGATGGATTCTTAGAAGTATTTTTCTCATTAACATAAGTTAGTGCATTGCTCTCTAAGCCCTCAGTGGTATCGTTATCTTCTTCTTCAGTACTTCTAGATATTTTGGGTCGTCTGGTATCCTCCTAATCCTCTTCTTGTTTTGCTATTTGTTTCTTACTAGCTTCACAAATTCTCTGGATGAGCAGATCGAGATCTTCACATATTGCAACTCCATATGTCTCATCCAAACCATGGATATAACTGATATACTCTTCATTTGTATATAGACGAATTTTCAGTTCATGAGCAACATTGGCATACTCCTCCTTGTTGTGATCAACTGTCTAGCAATGTGTACAAAGGTTATGAGGTTGGCGCTCCCAATGGTATCTTACCCAAGTAACTCCTCCATCTCTTGTATTCCATCATCCGCCTCTAAGGAGTGGTTTACTTAAATCGACCTTTACTCTTGATGATATCATGCTTCCATAAGAAGGCCGGCAGTTTGGAGGGTCAGTCGAAATCTTAGGGCCTAGTTCAACTAGAGCTTCATCAATAACTTGAACAGAATGATGTTCAAGCAGCAGATTTTTGAATTGGATTGTCCATTCACTGTGATTAAATTTCCACTCTTCTAGGGGAACATCATCATCATAAGGGAGAAGATTTAAGTGAGACTTGCAAACATTCCAGGGATTTTTCTTGAGAACCGCTTCCATCTTTTCTTTCGTGAGAAACTTGAAAAGAAATATGTTCATATCTAGAGCATGTATCTCTCTGAACTTGTACGGCTTCCAAAGAGTTTTGACTTCCTTTATAACTAGGTCCGTTTCTAAAGGTTCTTCATTAAAAACTTTACCTATCAAGGTATGCCCTCTTTATTTTATAGCAGCTGAAAGTGCCTTAACAGATCCAACTGCTTGTCTTAGTTTAATAGATGAAATGTTCCTGATGTTGGCATTCTGGAGTTGATTGGTAATGGAAGAAACATGGTTTTTAGGAGACGAGGCCATTTTGTTATCTTGATTATAATGAGAGATATTTGATGGTGAAGAATGAGTATTATATTCGCACCGGAGCTGCTTAAATATAGAGAATGAAGCCACAGAACTACCATAATTGGTTTTGGAAAGATATAGAGGATAATTCATTTCCGGAAAGTTTATAACCGCATAGATAGATGGCGAATATCTTGCATTGAAAGAATGAAGAATTGACTTTGTGGACGAGGGATCCGTAATATCCTTTTGATTTTTACCAAGATAAGCTATAAATGGTTGAGAAGATTCCTGCAGAAATATCGTACTACAACTGTAATGCCGCCAATCAAGGGATTTCAAAATTTGAAACTTTTTTGGCTCCAAGAAATGGAGAGTGTTGACTCGAGTTTGAGAAACTGATATTAGCACTTGGGACTGAAACTTGTTTGAGACTTTAGAATCATAAAAATGATTACTAGCTAAATACTTGGACATACTGTTAGAATCCATCATGAGGGTGATGGTCTGCGATACTGCAGAAGGAGTCGATGTGCATACTGCTGAGGGTTGAGACAGTAGAGTTTGAACGAGGAAGAGAATAAGACCGGTCCAATAATGGACACTCCCCATGGTTCAAAAAGGATGAGGCTCTACAAAAAGAGATTTAAGAACTCCTTAGATAGTGTACTGCATGAATGGAGGCACAAAAAATTAAAGCCATGAAAACTGTAAAATAAAAGGATGAAAAGTTCTAATTAAGAATACTAAGAAACTATCTGACAAGACTAAAACAAAAGGTACATAATCGGATTAACAAAGATAAGTAACTAAATCATGTAAAAACAGATTCATCAAGGTAACATTAGAAAAAGAACAGAAGATCTAAGATCGAAGAGAAGAAAATCAAGAGATCATAAAATTTTCAGAAGTTCCTAAAATTTCGGTGCTTCTCTCTCCTCGTTCTCAACTCTGATGGAAGATAGGTTATGGCCATTACGTTTTAGACTTATACATAAGAATTTGTATTATATTTATGTAATGTTTTTTTATGGTGATTAAGCGTCCCAATAAATAAAGTATTTTTCTATACATTTAACCTCTATATTGATTAGTGAGTCGATTTTTGATAGCTAATCATCTTTGGAGTCATATGGCGATGTACGTTGTTTTTGTTGATTGTGTAATCGTGTTAGCCGAGTTATTCTTTCATTTATTGAATTCTTAATCGTTCTTGTTCATTCTCAGTTTCACTTCTTTGTACTGATAACCGATTAAACACATTATCTATAAGTTAATAGAAAAAAGTTGAAGTAGATGATGAGACTGTTAACGCAGTGGAAAATGCTTAGTAATGAGGCATTAAGAAGTAGAAACATTATTGATAAAAATTCAATCAAGTGGTGCATTCAATTAAGTTATTTTATTTGCGGCAAAGAAGTATATAGACCAATTATTTTCTTTGCTTGTCTTAAGGAGACATTCTAAATTTAAGATTTTCGAATCCGTTATTTTTGGTTATTATTGTCGCTTACATCATATATTAACTTTATATTATGGGTAACTCATAAAAAATCCGCCCCGTACGGGTATTCTCTATACCCTGCCCGCCCCAATTTATGTGGGTAATGGAGAGGGTATGTTATTTTATTTTTTTCACGAACGTCACAGTTACTGGGATTGGCATCCCCCTCCCCCCCAACACACACACATACTCGCCCAATGACCATCCCTAGTGGGAATTCCGAACTACTTCCATAATTTGCGATATGAAATGATATTACTTTTTATTTTCTGGACAATGAAGTGGCGCTATGTGTCGGTACAATACAAAATCCTCCAATAAAAATGTGTCACGCGTCAAATAATATAAATCACATGCAGTCAGAATATTCTTTATTTGGGAAATATATCTTTCTTTATTGATTCCAACCATAAAGAATAATATTTTTCCATAATCTTTACTTCCTTCTTTATTTTGCTTATTTTCTGCATTAAAACACATATCTTCAAATATCCTTTAATTATTAATATTTTGCATGTGGTCTCCACACTTCTACACACGTTGTGGCACACTTCTGCACACTCTATGGCATGCTAACCACTCTCCCATATCCAAATAATTTTCCCAATACTTCTTCATGTTTTTCTTTTGGGCCTAGCCCATTAAACCACTTCATTTACTCCATTTTATGAGCGGAATTCCACATTTTAGTCAATCGAGCTCTATTTCCCAAAAATACCTACAAATACACAAAACACCATAATTAGTACAAAAATAAGCACTAACAAAATAGATAATTGAGACTAAATCAGACACAAAAATGTGTCTATCAATTTTCAAGTGACCTTTCCTCGCATATAGATTTCATACTCATCAGCATCTTCAACATTGCATTTAGAAATAAGTCATATGATATTCATATTTCTTATAATTTTGTAATTCACATATACTAATCTACCATTCCACGAAGGGAGAGACTCAACAATACATGTAAAATCAAATTTTATCAAGTTCATAAGGAACATGCCATTACAATAATATCCCTTTCCAATAAAAACATCATTCTCAGACATTATAAGATTGTCCGACTCAATAACTAACTTAACCCCTCCCTTATTAAAATGACCTCCATAAATTAGGTTTTTTTTCATCATATCCGGAACATGAAAGGTATTATACTAAGTAATTAATAACTTTTACATAACTGAATTTCAAGTCAACATTCGCATTTCTAACAACATTGGCACGAATGTCATTGCATATCCCGACTTCTCTTGGATTGATGCACTATTCGTAAGTTTGAAATATAAGCTTGTCATTCCATACGTGCACGGTGGCATCTGAGTTGTATCACCATCAGTCTTTAACTCTAACTAATTATTTTTTTCACAATAACAATCATATTGAGTGAAGCTTCAAAATCGGCTACCGCATTAACTTAATTTTTTTTGTCTTTCTCGTCCTTAATACAAGCCTTGCACTCTCGAGCATAATGACTAGGCTTATTAAAAACATTCACCTCTGAATTTTTAGAATTATCAGTCATGTTCTTTTTGTGATTATACTTTCCTATCTTCCCACTCTAGTGGTTCGTGGGCGATTCTCCTTAAACCATGTTTACTCTATCATTTGTCATGACCACTCTTCTTATCTCTCTTACGAGATTCTTCCTTTATATGTAAATGATGTATGAGCGATTCCAGGCCGTGGGTTTTCTTCTCATGCTTCAATTTCTTCTTGTAGTCGTTCCAACTATTGGTAATTTCACAATTATAACACTAACTTAAAATACGCTAGGAAGTTCGATTTTAATATCTTAAGGTTATTGACAAGGAGATCTAAATCATATGCTTGAGTAGCAACAAAATGAGAATCGTTTATTTTATAATCAATGTAATTACTGATACAAACCTTTGATTACTTTCCTATTCAATGTTCTTATTCAGAATACCCCATAATATTGTTAACCTTTTAATTGTTTGATGTACAATGTACACAACATCAGTAAGCGCATTCAGGATGTGTCATATGCATAAAAAGTCATTAGTCATTCACTTTTACGTATGTTCTTTCAATTTTTTTCATAATCCTTTTATATTGTCTTTAGGGATTGGTTCAAGATCATCACCGACGATGTAACTCACATCGGTAGTAGCAAGAAAGAACATAACAATTTTCTACCAGCGAGCAAAGTTGTTTTCATCAAAATTTTCAAGGCGGGTGGGATCCTGGTTCATCACTTTTAGACATCGCATTGTTTTGGTGAGCGATATATCTTGTACGACGGACATTCTTAAAACTTCAATATATCACTTCAAGGCACAAATGAATTGCTACCTTTAACAATATTTTCCCCTACTGATCGCACAAGGTTTACGTGAAAACCCTCTCTACGGATACAATGGTGATGTGCATGTAGCGAGTTGTGACTACTCTGACATACTAGAAGAATGATAGACACATTTTTGTGTCTAATTTGATCTCAATACTATATATTGTTGGCACTCGATTTTCTACTAATTTTGGTGTTTTATGTGTTTATAGGCATTTTTGGGAAAAAAACATTTTTTGGAAAATTCAGCTCGAAAAGTTGATTTTGGCACCTGGAGGACACATGTTATTCGGACTCTCAGTTTTGGTTAAGGGGCACCTCAATCACTATTTGCACCCTAGGGTGTCACCTGCTAAACGCACCCCATCTCTGTTAGGGGGAGGTCATCTTCTTCATTCAAATTCCAAGTTTTGGCGGGAAAGTTTTGCATTGGAAGAACGAAATTAGGGTTGGCAATTTGAGCTTGTTGCAGTGAGATTCAATGGCTGATTGTTGTTGGGTCGTCTCAATTCAGCTAAACAGGGATGGTATGGGGTTTGGAATCAGCAAAAATTGGATGGATAAATCCATTCGGAGCAAGGCAGGAGAGTATGATATTCACGGGAGTTTGGTCGGATTTCTGTATTGAATTTTAACGAGTTTTGGTCGGGTTTGTTGCCTGTTTCGGATTGAGACCACCCTGTTACAACTAGACAGGGATGGTAAGTCTTTTGATTTCGAAAGAAAAGGGCTGTGTGCGTGGATTTTACAGGACAGAGGAAGGAAGATATTCTCGGGATTCTCCGAGTTATTTTTGGAGATTTTGTGTGGCCTGAGAGTATTTGTCGTCAGCTGAGGCGTGTAAGAACGGACTTGGAGTGTGTTGGGTGTTATCAGACGCGTGAGAGGAGAAGAAACGAAGAGTTATTCTCGTACTGCTAAAAAAAAGGAAACAAAATATTTCCGAAGTGATGAAGGTGATTCTCGAGTTATGGCCGAGATTTTATGGTGATTATATGTATTTAAAGGATGATTGTGGTTCATAGAATGTGTCGAGAGTTTGTGGGGATAGTTATGGAGACTTTAGAAGACAACAGAGGCGAGAAATCAAAGTTGCAGAGAACTCGATTATTGCTGCTGGTGAAGAACACACGAAGAACAATGACCCACAGAGAACCGTCGTTCATGCTACAGTGGAGCGGCAGACTTATTTGCACAGTAACAACGACACTAGGGCAGACTTATCTGCAACAGTGACAGCGACACAGAACCGTGGGTCTTAGAGAAACAGTAACACATATAACTGTTACAAACCCGGTTTTCATTATATTTCTCCCTTTTCATCATTTGTAAACCCATCTTTGAGCATAAATGAAATCAACTTTTGAGCGTGTTTCCAACATGATGAGAGTCTAATTTCTCCCACAACCAAGGCAGTGAGGAAGCTATTTACGCATGAATAATTGGTAATCATTTATTTCCTCTAATTTATAATTTATAATTCACTCAATCACTGCTTTTGTAGAGTTTTTAATTGTTTGCAAAAAATTTCTTCATTAGTTGTGATTCAATTAGATAGGTTATGCTTTGTTTAGATAATCTATGCTTAGGGATACAATTAATTTTTGAGAATTTTCCAGATTATTTGTGAATTAAGAAATAAGAGTCTTAAAATATAATTAGAGTTTTGAAATATGTATCATTCAATTTTGCGTCATAACGGAATCTAGTGTCTTGGTTACCTCTCGCCCACTTTGTTAATATTTTTGTATATAATTTTATTAAATCTTTAAATTTAATCTTCACAAGTCCGAGAGTTTGAACCTCATTACTACAACACAATAAAAAAAAACCTTATCATTTTGGCGCCGCCGACGCGGATTTTTGCTTAGGTAGAATTTTTAGTTTTTTTTTTATTATTTCATTTGTTCTTTTTACGTTTCTTTGGGTGTCTTTGTATTATAGGCTTGAAGTTGGATACTAAAGACTTGAAATCAAAGCTTAAAGCCAAAAGAGAAGGAAAAAGACAAAGCAAAAAAAAAAAGAGCGAAAGAAAAATTAAAAAAAAAAGAGAATTTTTTTTTTTTTAGAGACCTTCCATTTTTTGTAATTATTTTTTTTATTTCTTTTCTTTTGCACTTTATTTGGACTTTGGACTTGGACAATTATTTTTTTTAAACCCTAAGGAAGGGTACATTAAATATAAAACTGTTTGCAGGGAAGGATGACGATTACAATATCGTCTCGGCCCCTCGGGTTCGTACATGACATAGGAGTCGTGGCCCGAGTCGACTTCAGCGATTCTGCGCCCGTCTGGTACGGGAGGTAAGCTTTCGAAACACCCGTGAATCCCATGTCAGCGGGTTTATTGTATGCCTTAAGATGAATATATGCTAAGGATTTGATACGGTTGTTTTAATTTCCTAGTAAAGAGCAAGGCCTGGCCAAATTAAGATAAGGACTCGGATTTCATCACCGTTTCCTTCTTGCCCGCCTTAGGAAAACGAAACCAAACGCAAACCTAAGATTAAAATTTTGACTAGAACGAGACTTATAGGGTAACGAGCTTAATAGGAAAGTCGTTCGAAAAATATTGGTTACTCTTTTGAGCATACTTTGAAGTTCATGATGGTTTCTGCGAGTTGAATGCGTGACTGCGCCGCCTTATAATACCGGTGAGACCTTGGGTATCAAATCTCCTCGCAGCTTCCCTCGTCTCAATTCAACTTACTTAAACTCGAATTGATTCCATAGAGGTTTGCTCAGATTGTAACGAATTCCTTTTCGAAAGATTAGAAGCTGGTCTAGAAACAATCTAAGTGGACTCATCATGCTTGTTGTTTGCTAGATTTTATAGGTTTGATTTGGTCGAGTCAGCCTTGTTTGTGATTGTGTAGAATTCCCTTGCGGTTAGGATGTCGAACTGGTATTATAATAGCCAATACAATGAGTATCCGACTGAGCAGCTTGGACATTATCCTTTTTATGACCATAGTGTGAATAGTGATTGGGAACGTGAAACTTTTGAAGGTTATGGTCCATACCATTGTGAGCCCAATTGCTATCCATATACCCACAGGTCATACGAGCAAAACAATCCTTCTATTTCTCTAGAAGAGTCTCTCAAGAGTTTCAATGAGTCAACACGGAAGTTATTTATGAAAGAGACTTATAATATTCTTCTCCCAGAAGAGTCCGTAGAGCGGTCAACTAAGATATCTCTAGAAGAGACCCTCAAGCAATTTACCGAGAGTACAAATAGGATTGTGAAAAAACTTGCTCAGGATAGTCTTAATTTCCAGTGTACTTTTCCCAATACCACCCTCGAAAATAAGGATAGTTTTTATTCACATAATCAAGATGACGAGGTTAGAATTGGTAACACTACTTGTTTTGATGAGGTTCGACCTTTTTCATGTTATTATAATGAGGACTGTGATGAGGATAGTATTGATGAAGAATATGAAATATATAGGCATAGTGATGAGGAATCTGTTACTCCCAATGAGCTCTTTAATGATAATATTATTTCTAGTTCAAATCCAAATAATTTTAATAATTATTCACCTATTCAAAAGGACGAGAATTTGACTAGAGATACCCCCGTTTTAGACGATGTAGTATTTCCTGTTTACAAAGCCGATAATGATTTAGAGGAAAGAGTTTACCCTGAGAATACTGTTTTAGAATCTAGCGATTTAGAAACACTAGTCTTAGAAGATGATAAACTCGTAGAGATGAGTGGGGATGAACCAGACTTAGAAGAAGCAATTGACCATTTTCAGGAATCTGATGACCTAGAAATTAGGGAAGTTGTGACTAGTTTTTCTAGAGACACAGAAAACTCTAAGTTTGGGGGTGATTATCATTCTCCGTGTGCTTTAACTCTTAGAAAGTACCCTCCTGTAGGACTTGACATTTGTGCCTCAACCATCTTACAAGATTATCTTCATACACGTTTTCCCGAACCTAATCATGTCCAGAAAGAAGCTCAGTTGTTAGAAACCCATCCTCTGGTTGATGTGGTTAACCCAGGCTATGATACCAAGATTGACTTTGTTTTCCCACCAAAAACTTTTCTTCTAATTGTGGGAACTTTTGATTTTAAAATGTGTCGAATATTTAGTTGTGAGACTAAACCTAAATGCTTTAGGAAATTAGAATCAACACATTTTCTTAAGAATGACTACTACCCTCACTGTAGTCAATTTTGTAAGTCAAACCTGATTGACTTAGAGGATCCTAAATTATTTAGGTTATTATTATGTGCTTCTAAATTTTTATTTGAGTTTTTACAGACTCTAGGACCTAATATTTCGGATCTCACTTTTGAGGAGTTGCAGCCTAAAGAAATATATTTAGACCCTTTTATAGAACCTGAACCTGGACCATTATTAGATGTAGTTGTCTTAATCAGGAAACTAGGTAAGGGCATGCTAGTCTTGTTCATTTTCTTGGTTTACTGTAGTTTCCTTTGGTCAGCTCTATTTGGTTTTGAAGACCCACAGTTATTCCGGCTACTGTTATACGGTTCGAGTTGACTAATCCTTTCCTAAGTCTGGCTGAAGACTTTAAACTTAGCACTTCTTGGGAGGTAACCCATGCTCATGCAACATGGTAATATCTTTCCTTCAAGTAGTAACAGTTTCTCCTTGTTCATGCTTTTAATTTTATCTTTAGAACATCGAGGACAATGTTAGATTTAAGTTTGAGGGTGGGGAAGAACTTTTTAGTTGCACTTTTGAAACTTCTAGCATCACATGGTATCCGGTTAGCTAAGTTTACATACTGTTTCTCACCGAAAATATAGAAATTGGAATGCTGGGGATAACAACCTTTTGAGACATTAGAGAAAAAGACATTGAGATCCTTGAAATTCAGGAGAGAACTTGTTCCTTTTAGAGGGTAACCGTGATGGACCTAACCATACATGATGGAAAGGAAAGTAGGTCAGGAAATGCCAGAAAGACAAAGCAACCTTACAATGTAGTCTTAGTTACTGGATTGCGACTCTCTCTCAGTAGAAACTTATCATCATCAACAAGCGGAGCGACATCAAAATCTATGAAGAAAGTTGAAGACGTTTTAGGTTTAGAAGCAACAATAGAAAAGAATAATTCAAAAATCAAAGTTGAAGTTATAAGAGCAAATGATATGAGTTGTTAGAATCCATGATACCAAGACATCACAAGTTGCGAAGATCCAAGTTTTGAAAGTCCTTCTCTCATGGCCATGTAAATTGTTGTCTTGTCATTTTTGTTTCAAAAAAAAAAAAAAAACAAATGAAAAAAAAAATCATCGTTACATTTTGTTCAATAAGTCCAAAGGGAAGTAGAAATTTATAAGTCAAGGAAGAAATCGAAGAGAAGATTTAATTTTCAAGGTTCTATGAGGTTCGATAGTTTATCATCAACAGTTGAAGACCGAAGAAGATGTTGTTTCTATTGAGCACTATGAGAGAGTCGAAGAAAGATACATTTGGTTGCTTTGTTAGTCCGCTTTCAATCTGGCACAAGATCTTTCTAGCACTGGTTTAACTCATCACACGTAATTAGTCCAGCTGTGTAGCAGATGTCCCTCTCATATTTATCTCTCTCCTAATCTTATCCAGCTGTAAATCAGCGGACGCATCTTACAATGTTTATCTAGATGTGTAGCGGGTATCTCTTTATCTAGCAGTGTTGCGGATGTGTCTCCCATTTTCGTTAGTTAGCTTTAGAGCTGGCACCTTTAATTTCTCTGGCAATTCTAGTTACTTGGCGATAGGTTGAGAATACATATGTCCTCATAGCTCTTTGGATACTTGTGACCAATTAGAAGTCATGGTTTTGTGAGTACACCTCTGGTAAACCCTCCCGAGACTATATCTCGGTCACTAGGGCCACATAGTGAGTTTGAATTTTATTTTCTAGAATAAATTTGCTCGAGGACTAGCAAATAATAAGTTTGGTGGTATTTGATAGATACATTTTTGTGTCTAATTTGATCTCAATACTATATATTGTTGGCACTCGATTTTCTACTAATTTTGGTGTTTTATGTGTTTATAGGCATTTTTGGGAAATACACATTTTTTGGAAAATTCAGCTCGAAAAGTTGATTTTGGCACCCGGAGGACACATGTTATTCGGACTCTCAGTTTTGGTTAAGGGGCACCTCAATCACTATTTGCACCCCGGGGTGTCACCTGCTAAACACACCCCCATCTCTATTAGGGGGGGGGGGTCATCTTCTTCATTCAAATTCCAAGTTTTGGCGGGAAAGTTTTGCATTGGAAGAACGAAATTAGGGTTGGCAATTTGAGCTTGTTGCACTGAGATTCAATGGCTAATTGTTGTTGGGTCGTCTCAATTCAGCTAAACAGGGATGGTATGGGGTTTGGAATCAGCAAAAATTGGATGGATAAATCCATTCGGAGAAAGGCAGGATAGTGTGGTATTCACGGGAGTTTGGTCGGATTTCTGTATTGAATTTTAACGAGTTTTGGTCGGGTTTGTTGCCTGTTTCGGATTGAGACCACCCTGTTACGACTAGACAGGGATGGTAAGTCTTTTGATTTCGAAAGAAAAGGGCTGTGTACGTGGATTTTACAGGACATAGGAAGGAAGATATTCTCGGGATTCTCTGAGTTATTTTTGGAGATTTTGTGTGGCCTGAGAGTATTTGTCGTCAGCTGAGGCGTGTAAGAACGGGCTTGGAGTGTGTTGGGTGTTATCAGACGCGTGAGATGAGAAGAAACGAAGATTTATTCTCGTACTGCTAAAAAAAAGGAAACAAAATATTTCCGAAGTGATGAAGGTGATTCTCGAGTTATGGCCGAGATTTTATGGTGATTATATGTATTTAAAGGATGATTGTGGTTCATAGAATGTGTCGAGAGTTTGAGGGGATAGTTAGGGAGACTTTAGAAGACAACAGAGGCGAGAAATCAAAGTTGCAGAGAACTCCATTGTTGTTGCTGGTGAAAAACACACGAAGAACAACGACCCACAGAGAACCGTCGTTCATGCTACAGTGGATCGGCAGACTTATTTGCACAGTAACAGCGACACTAGGGAAGACTTATCTGCAACAGTGACAGCGACACAGAACCATGGGTCTTAGAGAAACAGTAACACGTACAACTGTTACAAACCTGGTTTTCATTATATTTCTCCCTTTTCATCATTTGTAAACCCATCTTTGAGCATAAATGAAATCAACTTTTGAGCGTGTTTCCAACATGATGAGAGGCTAATTTCTCCCACAACCAAGGCAGTGAGGAAGCTATTTACGCATGAATAATTGGTAATCATTTATTTCCTCTAATTTATAATTTATAATTCACTCAATCACTGCTTTTGCAGAGTTTATAATTGTTTGCAAAAAATTTCTTCATTAGTTGTGATTCAATTAGATAGGTTATGCTTTGTTTAGATAATCTATGCTTAGGGATATAATTAATTTTTGAGAATTTTCCAGATTATTTGTGAATTAAGAAATAAGAGTCTTAAAAGATAATTAGAGTTTTGAAATATGTATCATTCAATTTTGCGTCATAGTGGAATCTAGTGTCTTGGTTACCTCTCGCCCACTTTGTTAATATTTTTGTATATAATTTTATTAAATCTTTAAATTTAATCTTCACAAGTCCGAGAGTTTGAACCTCATTACTACAACACAATAAAAAAAACATTATCAAAGAACATTCTTTACTTTCTGACGATGCTTAATACTACTAAAAAAAACTTAAAAATCTCTCATCACGATTGTTCTAATCATTATATCCTTGTTGTTGCTACAATTAATTAATAGGGTGTAATACATCCGTTGGTGGTGACCCTTGTTGATACATGAAAAATAACACCCCTTAATGGGTTTAGGGTGTTCCTAGAGAAGTAGCTAAATTAGGTAAAAGCATGGGGACTTAGAGACTAAGCCCAAGTCCAACAAGAAAGTATCCACTAAAAGGGAAGGACAAGGAAGGGATTAGTAAATAAAAAGAAGGTTATCTTAAGGAATGGCATTATGAGTAATTAAGGAGATCTAGGACACATGGCATGATGTCATAAAAGAAGGGGCTTTTTGGAAAGCATATACAAGAAAGGACAAGGTACAATGGAAAGGGGGACTCTCTCTCTTACTATTCTCAGCAAAGTGAGGTCATTGGGCTAGCTAGGACGGGTAGAACCTCAAACCTAAATTCACCCTTCAACATTTGGCAACCACACCCGGAGGCTCGTTCCTAGCTCACCATGACACACACAGAAGGTACTATCTCAGGCGCGTTAGGAAAGCAAGCGGCTGATCAACCCCTTAATATGGACGAGGTGACGATGGAAGACGATAGCGAGGAGGATACACTGATCCTAGGCGTTATCGGGCAATCGGTAAGTCACAAATCCCAGGATGGAGAGGTAGTAACACCACGGGAAAAGAACAGACAGACAGCTCGACTAGAGAAACCCGTATCCTCAACCTTACAAAACATGCAGGAAGCATTGAATGAGCGCTCACGAAGGAGGCAAGAGCTCGAAGATTGGATAGCACGGGAAGTAAAAGCCGGACAAAGTACGCCTGAAGAGGCAACAAAAGGAGGAAAACTCAAAGGTACCAAGGCGACAGTGACATCGCAAGAAGAAATCGCCGAGTACCTAGAACAAAAGTAACACGTGGTAAGAAAAGACAACCATTGCCGCGTGAATAGTCCGTATCCAACGCACATTCGAGAATACTTATACCCCGATGACTACACCTCTCCCAAGTTCAAAGTACATGAGGGTCAAGGAAATGCGCGAGAACATCTCACCCGACTTTTATCAGCAATGAATGACAGGGCTACAGACAGAAAACTGTGTTTAAAAGAGTTCCCCAAGTCACTTACTGGCACCGCGTTCACTGGTATGATAACCTAAAGGAAGAAAGCGTGGATTCCTGGCAGACTTTATCCACACTCTTCCTTAGGAATTTTTACTCAGCCAAAAGGAAGATAACGACGATAGACTTGAGCAAGAGCGGGCAGCGAATAGGCGAAGAATTAGGGAAGTACATCTTACGGTTCCGGCGCCTGGCATTGGACTGTCATGAAGACATCGACGAAGAAGCGCTTGTCGAGAACTGCGTACGCGGAATAGTCCCAGCTTTCAAGAGGGGTTTAATTAATTTCAGGTTCCAAACCTTTGTTGAGCTAGAAGAAGCAGCCGAGAGGATCGCTGACTGCATAGAAGAGATGCCGACAAACGCTGTTTGGCGCACACAGTTAGCGCTGCAATGGTAACCTCACACAATGTGAGACCTAATGTTAATGAGGGTGGGAACCAATACCACGTGGATGGAAGAAATCAAGGGAGGAACGGAGGGAGCAAGCGCGAGTACAAAACACCACCACCTATCCCCTGCAGTAAAGAACGCGCGATCAAGCTTCTGAATCAATGAGTGGCTGACAGGGAAATTCAGCTACCCCCAACCACAGTAGATATCAACAAAATGGACAAAAATTCTTCCAAATACTGCTGCTACCACCGAACAATGAGACGTCCAATAGAAGAGTGTTTCGTCATTCGAAGTATATTCGAGCGCAAGCGAGCGGATGGAGAACTCGAGGCGACAAGACAAACAATTGAGCATGATCCATTCCCTCGCCATTAACCCGAAAGAGAGAGGAAAGGAGAGTGCGGACCACAAATTGTAAGAATTATCTTTTGGTAAGAACGGCTTTCCTCATGATTAATGGGCAGATATCTCAAAAGGTCTCAGGGCATCCAAAGGCGCCTGATTCACAAAAGGTCCCGGAAACGCCAAGGGCGCCCGATTTACTGACAAATTCACAAAAGGTCTCAGGGCAGCCAAAGGCGCCTGATTGACTGACAAATTCACAAAAGGTCTCAGGGCAGCCAAAGGCGCCTGATTGACTGAAAAATTCACAAAAGGTCTCAGGCAGCCAAAGGCGCCTGATTGACTGACAAATTCACAAAAGGTCTCAGGGAAGATAAAGGCGCCTGATTGACCGAAAAACTCACAAAAGGTCTCAGGACATCCAAAGCCGCCTGACCGACTGACAAACTCACAAAAGGTCCCGGGAACGCCAAGGGCTCCCGATTGACTGAAAAATTCACAAAAGGTCTCAGGGCATCCAAAGGCGCCTGATTGACTGACAAATTCACAAAAGGTCTCAGGGCATCCAAAGGCGCCTGATTGCCTGACAAATTCACAAAAGGTCTCAGGACAGCCAAAGGCGCCTGATTGACTGTCAAATTCACAAAAGGTCTCAGGACAGCTAAAGGCGCCTGATTGACTGACAGATTCAGAAAAGGTCTCAGGGAAGCCAAAGGCGCCTGATTGACTGATAGCCAAAGGTCTCAGGACAGCCAAAGGCGTCTGACCGACTGACAAACTCACAAAAGGTCTCAAGATAGCCAAAGGCGCCTGATTAAGACGTGCCCTACAAATTAAGACGAGGGAATAGACGCGCCCTACCCGCACCTACCGCTACCAGTTCTGTCGAACCCCCCATCACACCCAAAAAAAAAAAGAGAACAGATGCGATCGCCAACGATGAGCGTACTCAACAAGGCTGCAAACATTCACATAACCACACACACATTTCAATAATAATACAAGAAAATTATAAACAAGAAAAACAACCAATAAATAAATACCAGCAACAAGAGAAATTAATCCAAACATCAACAGAATATCCCATAATCCAAGAGCAAACCAATAACAAATCCAACAAAGGGAAATGGAAAAAGAAAAAAAAAGAAAGAGAAGCCAACATAAGAACGAGGCGCCTTAAGCGAATCAGAGTTTCCCCAACTCCTGTCGTTTCTCCTCGAGTTCTGCACGAACCGCCTCCTCAGCAGGCTCAACACGCAGCACCTCGTCGGTTGTTAACCCAACGTCATTGAGCAGCAGGTTTAGCACCACCCTCTTGCTGGAAGTCGTCTCCAAACACTTCTCTAGCTTCTCCTCTAATTTAGAGATTTGACCAGACAGACGACTACGAGGATCATTGCGGCTCTTTATCTTCGCCAACAGCTCCTTCATCCACACTACAGGGAACTTGACGTTGAGTGCGGATTGCACGGCGGCTTCCCAGCTACGCAGCCTCGCCTCATTGACAGGATCATCCCTTACACGGCCGGGTGAGCTGGTCCGCAATCTCCAAGAGATTCCTAGTCATGTAGCACAGGGTAGGGACAGCCAAAAGACCCCCCGTCGCCATACGACCACCACCACGCTCAACGATGTCTCTATAGGTGGCATCAAAAATGGTCGGAACCCAAAATCCATGGACTAGGGTGTGGGTAGCGGGATCTACCCCAGCCTCGACAACGCTCACTACCAAAGGGAAGCGGAATCGCACATCCTCAGACTCCTCCGTTACGACAGGGTTAGTCGTCACGTCAACAACATGAGTATCGGTCTGCTTCTCCGAGAGAATAGACGAACTGCAGACATCCACTCTAGTGCGCTTAGAAGATCCATCACCACCAGGAACCACGCGCCTGGTATCGTCCATGTCGAGCTTCGTGGTTTCCTTTCGCTTCTTACCCATACCCTAACGCCAACCACAGTGTTAAAAAATAAATAAATACATACAGTAATCATAGTATGAAAAAAAAAGAGAGAAAAACAACCTCGGAAATTGATGAGTCCAACGGAGTATCAACAAACTTGGGACGAGACGCCGAAGAACTAGAAGACGATTCATAGCTGCTAGTGGAGCCTGACAAATGAGAAATAAGCACCATCACGAAACAACTTAGATTTATAAGAAAAGAGAGGAGAGAAAAGCAAAGAGAGAGGAATAACAAAAACAAAGACACGTATTAAATAGGGAAGTACCTGCAGGATCATTAACGGTTGGTGCCACGTGGGATGAGGACCCACCGAAGATTGACCGGTTGGACCCAGAAGGGCTCATTGACTGCAGAACGACACTAGGAGATACTGGAAGTTCACCCCTACCACGTACGGTCTCATTACTGAGAGGGTGAACTGATGATATATGAAGGCACGACGTTACCCAACCATCTCTTGTGGGGAGGCTAAACCCTAAGTCCCTCAGCTGATCCACAAACGAAGGAGTCAGGATGGCACTCATATCCCTAGGAGGTTGTGATGCACTTCTCCAATTACTTTGACGAGTCTGCAAAGGCGCGGTATTAGCCGAGGAACAAGGGCGCGAGGCAGACGATTGGTTCGCTTCCCGCCTAGATTTTTTCTTTAGACTACTTTCAGTCCAGTCACACTCAGGCATGTTCAAGTATTCCTCCATCACATAAGAAGGGGGCTTCCACCCTAGGCGACTGGAAGGAGGAGTTCCCCGAGGAAACGATTCCCGCCACTCATCTCGTCAAAATAAAGGGAAAACAAAACGATGAATAGTGAAACACAAGGTGGAGGGAATAGAAAATACCTGAGGTGGCAAAGGACTAGCAGTTGGCTTCACATTTAACCGCGGAGGCTTACGATCGGAAAACGACCCCTTCTTCGGCTTCGTAGGCTCACAACCCTCAGGTGGGGCCCAAGAGGTCACCACGGGATCCGAGCGACCCTTATTAGCCGGAACGAGGCGATGCTCGACATCTATGGCGTCATCAAGTTTGATTCGACCAGACGCATGAAGCTCCCGAAGATCCTGAGCAGTCACGTCGCGAGGAGGAGAAGACTCGCGCAAGAGAAAGTTCAAAGCCCGGCGTTGTAAGAAATCATGATACTCGTGGGACCTTTCAGTAACTGCTAGGAGCCGCGCATGGATAGGATTCCTGAATGAAAAATTGATCCCTCGATCAGACAAGCGCGTCGCTTCTTTGAAGACGTAACGATTGAAGCTAGCAATAACATCCTCGACGTCAGAACTTTCCGGGGGAGGGAACCTGTGAGAAACCCCTTGATCGAACCCCACCTGCCGAGCTTCACGATCAGGGTTATGGGATATGGCAATGAACTTACCAGCGTAGAAACCAGGAAGATAACCCGGCAACACGACCATCACTGAATCAAAATCGGCCTCTGGAAGGAGCTTTGTCGAATCCAATTCAGCGTCAAAGGTTGCAACAAAATCCTAATGCGTCGGACCTGACCGACCGTCTTGGTAAGGCAATGGTTCAAAATCCTTTGCCATGTCCAAGTATTTACCAAGATATCCCTTGGGACTTTCCCTTTCAAGTTCCAAAGAGCCATCCGCGGGTAGCCGTAAACAACGGGGAGCTTCTTGCACCATCGTCCTGTTTCACATCTTCTTCCCGGTGAATCGCGAGTTCATTACGCTCAGGCGCGCACGGGGGAACATGCGCCCAGTACCAAGCCTGCATAAAAGAAGCTGGGATGTAGGTCTCGATCTTGTGAGACGAACCCACCGTCTGAAGATTTCGACAGAACAAATCAAGATGGTGGTACATACAACCTAAGAACATTGGTGCAAGTGGAAAAGAGACGCCGCGGGACAGCAGCACTGCCATTGGCACGAGATCACCCTTGATGGTATCCTGGGGACTGTATTCAAATATGTTGTGATAAATCCAGAATAAAATGAAGGCAGCTAGTTCCACGCAGGGATTCTTCTCCTTGCGTTTAGGAGGGAACATCTTATCATCGATCATCTGAGGAGCCCAATATTTCAGCCAAAGAGAAAAAGAAGCGCGTCGATTAACTTTAATAACCCATTCAGGATCAGCTTCTGTCGGGTCTGATGAACCATGGATCGACTCATAGGCGCGGATGGAGCTGGATAACAGGCGATCGCCAGGAGGGCGCTTGAGAGGAGCTTCCTTCTCTTTAACCCACTTAGCCTTCCCCTTCTGAGCGGATGAATATGCCCCTTTCTTATTTGTGTCAGCAACTCCCTTGTACTTACCTCGCCCTGATGGCGCCTAGCTCTTCTGTACCAGTTCACGACGGGAGTCATCTTTGCACTTCAACAAATAAGTACACAGTTCCTTGTCCTCGTCATTTAGTGCTCCGAAGACGGCTGCCTCATCATATGAATGACTGCCATGAATCAGTAACCCTGTAAGAGCGACCATTCCTTTAGGTCGATAGTGGCTTCCCCCCACGCTATGAGAAGGGTGTGAACGGGAGGATCCCAGTGGCAGAAAAGCCGAATTATATCACGAATGCACCTATTCACCTCCCATTTAAGAAACGAGTCTATAACTTCATTAATACCCGCCTTCCGGAGAGCAGCAGCGTAGCTGGAGTTGGAGCGTATATAAGATGCCCAATGTGGCCACACTGGGGGAGTCTTCGATTTAGAGCGGATGTCGATAGCAGGGAGATTATAATCGCCACGATGGATGGCCATCCGCGTCACAGTCTTGAGTGCGAAAGTGTCTATGGTATCTGACTCGGGGCGCATAAGCCATCCGGGATCAGAAGGGTAAGGAAGCACGAGCTGATTTAAAAGGAGAGAGGTTAGGATATCATCCAGAGGGAAAACGCGCTTACCTTCATGGAGTTCTCTTAACCTCAAGGCGCGTTTTAAGGCTTGTGAACTCAGCAATAGTATACAACCTGCCGTCTGCTGGGGCGGGTAGGACGATCTCATCCTGATCAGAATACTCAGCTTGCTCGGAGCCCTCATGCCTAGGTTGCTCAGATTCGCTAGACTCCTCGGACGAAGAACTACTGGAAGAGCTACTAGACATAGCGCGTGTATGGTACGTCTGGAAGAAGGAAAGAAGAAGAAAATTTGAAAGGAAAATGAATTGACAACTCTATATATAGAA
Source organism: Papaver somniferum (assembly GCF_003573695.1). Taxonomy (NCBI): domain Eukaryota; kingdom Viridiplantae; phylum Streptophyta; class Magnoliopsida; order Ranunculales; family Papaveraceae; genus Papaver; species Papaver somniferum. Next base: position 64,042,970 of record NC_039367.1, read on the forward strand.
ATCCCTAAAGATATAACATGGCAGTTATGCACAGGAGAAAAGTAACCGTCAGAAAACCAGAAAGAGAAGCGGTTTTGCACGATGAGGAGTCGAAATGTCGTCCACAACCATAAGTTCAACAAGGGGAAAAGACCCACCTCGTTAATGGACTATAAAAGAGGACGCTCAAAGGGGGTTCCTTGACTATTGGGTCATTAAAAAATTGACCCAATAGTCAGGGGACTAATGTTGATACATGAAAAATAACACCCCTTAATGTGTTTATGGTTTTCCTAGAGAAGTAGCTAAATTAGGTAAAAGCATGGGGACTTGGGTACTAAGCCCAAGTCCAACAAGAAAGTATCCACTAAAAGGGAAGGACAAGGAAGGGATTAGTAAATAAGAAGAAGGTTATCTTAAGAAATGATATTAGGAGTAATTAAGGAGGTCTAGGACACATGGCATAATGTCATAAAAGAAGGGGATTTTTGGAAAGCCTATATCAGAAAGGAAAAGGTACAATGGAAAGGGGGACTCTCTCTCTCTTACTATTGTTAGAAAAGTGAGGTCATTGGGCTAGCTAGGACGGGTAGAACCTCAAACCTAAATTCACCCTTCAACAACCATTCGATCCCAAAAGATGTATCATGTCATCTAATAGGTATATGCTATCTGGATTTGAATTCAATATCAATTCATATTACCAACCGATGTTATGTATCCATCAGCAACTGATGGACACCGGTCCTCTTCCAACGGGATTCCACCAGAAATACCTTTGATCGACACTCACCAATAGCGAGAGATCCGACCCTCATTAACTACAAAAATACTGATGCTCACTAATTCCTGCAAAAGATAACATTATTTTTTGGTATTACTTATAAAACCTAACTCAACGATAAATCCAAAATCCTTATTTTAAGAAAATTCTCTAACAGATCCTGCAGTAGCGACACAACATTTATTAAAACATGTCCCTTCACCCAACTAATACTACCAATCTTCATCACAACAACATAAGGTATATATAATGATATTATCTAAATCTATGGAAAAATGGCGACAAGCTCGTACGAGTCTAAAAACATGTATCTATTGGGGAATGTAATGAACCGATCCTCCACCAGTACTGCACCCGATTAGCCACTACGGTCATCCGACAAAATCCTAGAGTCCCGTGTAGAAGGGATCTCACTCAACGTATCAAAGGTATGCCGGTTTTATAGGACTCCCAAGAGCTCTTAGCAATGGATTCGTTTGGCACCTCGATGTCGAATCATGACATCCTGGGGTTGAAGAAGGTCCCAAGGGTTCGGTTGATGGTAGTTTCAATGGACACCGTTGCGATCATCCAGCAACAACTTCCCAAGAGGTCACCCATCCCTGGATTATTCACCATTGAGCATGCTTTTAACTGCAGAGTTTTTTTTTCTAACTCGAAATTTTTTTTTATTTTTTTTATAAATTTCATAGAATTTAATTCATGATAAAATAAAGATTACATGGACTTCAAGAACATCAATATCAATATTCAAAATAACATTAAAATATACCAACAAAGAGTAATCCGTGAAGAGAAATAAGGACTACCAACAAGAGTACCAAGTAATGCGAAAGATTGAAAGAATGATTTTGAGATTATAATCCAACCATTTTTGATAGAGTTTTTTCTTCTTGGAAAAAAAGATCTTCTCATAAACATAGAGTAATATACCCAAAATTTTGAATCTTGATCATCACACTTGAACATCCACCCAAAATTTCCATTAACATCATAAAAAATGAAAGAAATCTGCTCAGATTCGTCCCCAAATGGACTAAATCTGAACAATAATGGTTAATGGTGATGAATATAACTTTTTTAGATTTTGGAGAAGGAAATAGAGAGGAGAGATTGTAAAAAGAAAATTTTAACTCTGAAGCTGATTATAGCGAAAAGATCAATCCATTACTTTACTTATTCAGGAAACCCTACCTGTCGAGTCGAAGTATTACTAGAAAAGTCTAGGAATCTCACGTCAACTTTCCTCTCTCTACAGGTGAGATTGAGGTTTGAGTCTCTCATGGGGTGTTTGGATGTACACTCAGAAATTCCGACTTATGGAAGTTTAAAAGTCAGAAATTAGTCTGGTAATATTATTTCAGAACGACTTCTTACAAGAGCCCAACTATTTTCTCTTTGCTACATGGTAGAGGAGGGGGCGGATTTGATCGTCCTCCACCCGTTCTTGCTCCCATCCTTCCTTGATATGAGTTGAATACAAACGCTCCTCCTCTATTATAGTTCATCTGAGGCCAGCTGTTGAAGGATGGTGCGGATGCAGTATTTACAGAATGTTGCTGCCAAGTGTGTCCGACTCCTCATGAGCTCATAATATCGGCACAATCAGATATATGGGTTGCGACTTCCTCAACTTCTACAAAGGTTTGAAACTTAAAGTTTTTTAAATTCAACCTGAAAAGAGTGTCCATTCCTCTGTTGCAGATCTCCACTAGGCGCTCTTCTGTGACATCCTCGTGACATTCCAACGCGAAATTTCTAAAACGCGTGGTGTATTTTACGATTTCCTCTCCTACTCGCTGCGTGCACCTTCCCAGATCAATCACCTACACAAATTACCATACCAGGTGAAGGCATTATCCGTTAATGACTTAGGAAATTATCTCGTACACAAATTTTCGTCTTGAGCATAAGCGTTCATTGCTGATACAAAGCGACTCACGTGTTCTCGCGTGTTTCCTTTTCCTCCATAGGTCTTGAATTTCGGCAACCTGTAGTCTTCGGGATATTGATAATCAGTGACCTCCATAGAGTATGGCAGGTCCAATGAGTCACAAGCGTCATGCTTTGTCACTCGATAGTTCGTCTCCAGATACCTTGCAATAGCATCCTCGGTCGCTCCAGGAATGGTATTTTTGGCATTAACTACCCTTGACGTTGTTGCACTCTGCTCCCTCGCCCACTTCATCAATCCGCATAAATCATGTTTCCCCTTGATAGATGCCTCCAACTCTTTTTGCATTTCCAGCAAGTCATGTTGATAGGTGTCTAAAGCACCTACTTTTATATCTAGTATTTATGCTTTCTTTGCGAGTTTTCTTGTAAATTATGTATCTTATGTTTGCTTTTGAGTTTTATAGGTGTTTTGGAGTCATCAGAGCAAAAGGAAGTGGAACTCATCAAAATCATGGATTTCTTCTCATCATCTTCAAGCGAACGAAAAGACGAAGCTAGCGGCGAAAGAATTAGTTCATTCCGGCGTCGGATGAGAAATAAATGAAAAATCTTGTCAATTCTAGGGAACTGACGGTGCAAGAGTTAAGCAGGAAAATACACTGTCAGTCTTGGAAGACTGACAGTTGAATGGGGGTGGCCCTTATCATACGTCTTGGGTGCCTACATCAACACGTCACGAATTAACCTACACACTAGGTCAGGATTCCTTTCAGAGGACCAATTCCTCTTTTCTTCCCTTGCTGCGATCTAATAAACCAGAGTCCTTCTCGCTGGCAAGCTCAAGTTCACGGATTCGAGTTCAAGAAGAAGGAATTGATGGTGGATGCTAGTGATAACAATGGTTTCTTGGTTGTATAGGAATGATGAGTAGTCGAGATTTGGTGGATTGCTGAATTTGAATCTAGGGTTTGTATGAGTTTGATTTATCAGAAATGAGAAAATCAGGCGTTGTACATGGAAGGAAGAAATGGGTTCGTCTTTGATTGCGAGATGGCAGCAGATGGACTCAAATTAGTGAAGATTGAGAGTGTTTTTCAAATCTGTTTTGATTTATAATGAATGGGTTTGTGTTGCTGAGATCGATGGGGGCCATGAGTTTGTGGCTGTGCTTGTCTATGCGGAGATTTCAAGGAGGAGAAGATGATGTTGCTGCTATCAGTTGAAGAAGAATTGTTTTAAATCTGATGAAGGAGATGGGTTTTGTTTCATGGAACCAGTGGCTAGAGTTTGTGATGATTTGGTGACGACTAGGGCAAGAAATGAAGAACTGTTGTTGCTGGTATTTGAACAGATAAGGAATTGGAGATACTATGGAGTACTCGTGGTGTGATTTCAGTAGAGGAGCAATAGCACAAGCAAGTGGTGTTGCTGTTGAAGCCAGATGGGTTGCAGTCAGGTTCAAAATGAGTAGCTGCTATCGGAACTGGTGCAAGGATATTGCAGGTGAAGAAGTCTAGACAAGAACTGATCTGCTGCAGAATGATGCAACAACAACGGAGGAGCTATGCCCTGGCCTGGTGGAGGTTGCAATTGCAGGATGAGTCGGGTTGGTGATTGTTGTGCTGGCAAGAAATTACAGCAGTTGCAGGTGTTTGGTCTGGTGGTAATGCAATGTGTTGGTTTGCTGTGATGCAGAATTGCAGCTGTAATGGGTTGAATGGAACAAGGTGGTCGCACTGACGGGAGATGCTCTTAAATTGCAGCCGAAGTGAAGTTGTGAAGCTGCAGTTCAACTGAAGTTAGAGCTGGTGCAGTTTAAGCTGGTAATTTGCTACAACATTGAGGTATGCAGGGCATGTTGGTACTGGTGATGCAGTTGAGTTCGTAAGGAAGAATGCAGTGTTGCTGTTATGCTAATGCAATGACTGAGACAGTGAATGTATGCAGTGGCTCTGACAATGGATGGTGCAGGTGAATGGAGATGTGGAATTACAAGATGGTGGTTGCAGGCATGTATTTCACTGGCTATATTCAAGGGAATTGGAATGAACTTGCAGGTGGATGAGATATTATGGATTTGCTAGATGAATGTTAGGTTGAATGAATGAGATGAAACATTGCAGAAAGAGCCGGAATTTGGCTGGGAAAACATGCCAGAACAGAGAACTCTGGCTGAATCGGAGTCAACCGAGTTGACTCACCGATCCATAAGCTTACTCAGATTTGGGCTTTGATATTTTGGGCTGTTTCTAAGCTGGGGAAACAGTTAGCAGACGTGAGGGTATGGCCTAAGTGGAGAAATCGTCCAAGGCAGAGAGTATAAAAGGGAGACTTATCTCTCTACATAGGGGATATTATCTTTTCTTCAAGCTTTGTTCTAGGGTTTAGAAAGATGAAAGTTTTTCTTTTTCTTCTTGTTATGAACTCCATGAACATGAGCTAGAGTTTTATTATTGGTTTAAGGTTTGAGTTGGATTTCACATAACATGATTTTGGGTTTAATGAATTAGTTTTGTCTCATATTTATCGTTCATGATTCTCTGAGAATATAGTTGTATGATTGACACATTACAACATGATGAATTGTTTGTTTTTTCAAGTTGCAAATTGGTAGAACTTGGGTAGAACTTGTAATCTCATCTATTGCTAGTTTAGGGTTTATCATCGAGCGATATCCTTGGACACAAGTAGCATAAATATGGTTATAGCTTATAGTGATATATCCTTGTAATCATATGAGAACCATGACCTTTGTTCGAATTATTTGCGCAATGTATTTCAATTGCATTGATTAGCCTAATTTCATGAATCTTAATGCTCCATGGGAATTGAACTTGATTAGCGCAAGGCGTTAGATTATTCTTTTGGTAGAATTCATACTTGCATCGTTTTACATGTATGTGTGATGATAAGAGAAAATTGCGGGATATTCTTTCGACTAGGTATCTTAGGGCTTTTGATAATGAGAGATTAAATGTCAATTCTAGTTATTAAGACAAGAACGTGTTAGTGAATGAAAACGAAATCCTTGACCAATACTTTCACATCCTTGATTTGCGTGTTTACTTTTCATTGTTTTGCTTTAATTTTATTTTAGTTTATATAATAATCAGAAAACCCCCATTGTTTTATATAGGAAACCATAACATATTGACAACCTAAGTCCTCTATGTGGGAACGATCCTTTCTTGCCCTTGCTTCATTATATATTTTGAGTAGTAAGAAAGTATAATTATTTTTGACGCCTACGACAGCGATCAAATTTTGACGCCGTTGCCGGGGAGGCAGCGATTGTCATTTGTTTTTGGTTTCTTATTTTTGTTTTTAGTCTTGCTTTTTATTTTGTTTTTGTTTTTATTCTATGGTTTTTAACTTTGTTTTGAGAACTCTTGTTTCAGGTACCAATTACTATGGACGGAGCATATTGGAACAATGGGTACGGTTATCAACCTCAACAAAATGATGACAACTATCACCCTTGCGGGGAATACAACCAAAATCAATCCTTTGGTTATGGTCAATATTCCACGTACCCTTTGAGTTATTCTCATACATATCAACCTTCTTATGGTAGGTATGTAAGTGAGCAACCACATGGAGGGGGGACTAGTTGTACTCCTATTCATATTTCTTCGAGTTTGGTAGATGAGATGCAACAATTTATGGTCAGCATGGAGTCAGTTTGTAGACAACCAAGCGTGGAACCAATTTCATCGATCGAATATGCTAATAGTTTGTATGGCCCAATTTCTGATCGTAGTTATGATCATTCACCCATTCAAAGGGAAGATAATTGGCCTAGCAATACTGAAGTAAGTGATTCTACTTTTTCCTTGTCGAACGAGCTTTTCCAACAAATGGAACATTATTTTCAAAATTTGGATGGATCACTCCAAGTGCTTCAAAAAGGTGTTTCCATTTTAAGACAAGGCATTGAAGAATACAAAGAGGACATGCAAAATTCTGCGAAAGACCGGGAAGTGGTAGCGAATTTTATGTTAACTATGATAGTGATGATGACTATGAAAACACATTGCTTGAACCAATTTATGGTGACATCCCCGAGGAGTGTACAATGGAGTATTTTTGCGATCAAGGTGAAGATGAAAAGGAATATGATGACACTAGTGTAACTTACTCGAGCATTGATCTTTATAACGATCAAGAACCTATTCAAAAGGTAGAGCTTGAGGATGATGCAGTGAGTGTTCTAAAAAACTTCTTTATGGTGAGACTTGAATCCGCGGTGGAGTATGTACCTCACAACAAAGAGGAGTATGTTGAGAATGAGACCGTTATGACCAATATTGTGGAAGACCCAATTGAGCTTGCAAAGGATTGTAATGAAGATGTTGATGCCGAGATTCTGGTTAAGGCAGAAACGGACGAAGAATGGTTGCAAGGTTTGATAGAGGACCATGATCTACAAGAGGTGAATAATTCACTTGAGTTTTTCAAGAATGAAGAGGATTCCGTGCTACAAGAGATTGTGCGAGGTTTGTCTAACCCTTTGCATATTGATTCTTCTCCTTTACCTCTTATTGGTTTGAATGCTTCGGAAACATTGTTAAATGACTTTGTTTCCGTCTCCGTCGCTACCTTCGCGCACCTCCTCTATCATTGCATCATCTAGGTTAGCCGGTCTTCCGTACGCTCGTGCGTCATGACTCGTACTTGGGAGCATCTTGCTGGATAAGAAACTAAGAACCTCTCACTATGGTCGCAATGTTGATAGGGTAAAAGTGAGAAGGAGGAACTAGTCCTAATCACAACAAGTACCCCCGAAGATGAAGAGAGGTTAAGAGAGATAAGATGAATTAAGTCTGTCTCCTAAGTATCATTTGTTCCCTTATTATAATAATCCTTCCTCCTCCTTTTATGAATAAATACCTACAAGATTAATATATTGCAAAACTACCATTTCCCTCATTCCTAAGCTATTAAGAAACTGAGAAAAAATGACCTTTTGGCTTGGAGTGAAGCCCAACCCTTCAAAGTTTCCCTTATTGGGCTAGGACCATCTGTTACCCTATGAATTGCGCCTAGTCCTCTAGTCTCTTCTTCTTAAGGGGGACCCTTAGCATACTAAGAGTCTACTCCTTTCAAGGTTAATTATTTTCATGTATCAACAGTCTTCTTTCAGCGGGATTTCACAAAAAATAACTTTGATCGACACTCACCAATTGCAAGAGATCCGACCCTCATTAACTATGAGAATACTGATGCTCACTACAAAAGATAACATTATTTTGTTATTAACTATAAAGCCTAACTCAACGATAAAAACCAAAATCCCAATTTTAAGAAAATTCTCCAACCGATCCTGCAGTAGCGACACAACCATTTATTAAAACACGTCCCACCACCAAACTAATACGAACAATCTTCACCACAACAACATAAGGTATATCTGATGATATGATATTATTTAAATCTACGAAAATATGAGACTCTAATGAGATTATCTATATAAATGATGGAACAAACAATTTATTGGAATACTTATTGAGTAGGTTGAGTGAAATGATTATAACCATTGCAACCCATAAATCCCTAATAAGTACTCAAACAACCAAAGCTCTTTGAAATAAGAAGCCTCAAGTTCTTATTCGAAGGCTAAACCACCTATTTTTTATCACTAATCAAGAAAATGAAGAAGCCGTAATCTCAAAAACATTAAGTTCCTTTTTTACTTATTTTTCTTCATTAAATTAATATGAATGAACCAAGATAAAGAATATGATAGCTCTAAGAGTGGAAGATCGATAGAGATGAGAGAGTGATTCTACTGAGGATGCAAGAGGAGGGAGAAAAAAATGAGAGGCGCATAAAGGATATTGGGGCATTTTAGGGTCAACCACGGTCATAGAGTTATCTCATGTGAGGATAAATCTCAGTCGTTTTCTTATATAGGCTAAAAAGACACCACTTACAACAATGAACTAACTCTTAGATACATCCATTGCATATAAAGAAAACTCTGGGTTAGATTTATCTTTGAAGAGGATATATCTAGACCCTTCTTAATCTAGGATAGTTAGCCCCGGTCAATTTTATTGTATAAAGTTTGATATAGATTTATGGGTTGTTTTTTTCAAAACAATTTGAAAAACGGCGATATGCTCGTATGAGTCTGAAAACATGTATCTATTGGGTAATGTAATAAACCGATTCTCCACCAGTACTGTACCCGATTAGCCACTAGGGTCATCCGGTAGAATCTTGAAGTCTCGTGTAGAAGGGATCTCGCTCAACGGATCATGGTATGCTGGTTTAATAGGACTCCAAGAGCTCTTAGCAATGGATTCTTTTGGCACCTCGATGTCGACTCATGACATCCTGGGGTTGAAGAAGGTCCCAAGGGTTCGGTTGATGGTATTTTCAATGGCACCGTTGCGTATCATCCAACAATAACTTTCCAAGAGGTCACCCATTCCTAGATTATTCAACATTGAGCATGCTTTTAACTGCAAATTTTTTTTTTTGCTAACTCTGAAGTTTTTTTATTTTTATTTTTGATAAATTTCATAAAATTTCATTCATGATAAAATAGAGATTACATGGACTTTAAGAACATCAAAATCAATATTTTGAATACGATTAAAATGTACCAACAAAGAGTAATCTGTTTAGAGAAATAACAGACTACCAACAAGAGTACCAAGTAATGCGAAAGATTGAAAGAATTATTTTGAGATTATAATCCAACCATTTTGATAGAGTTTTTTCTTCTTGGAAAAAGAGATCTTCGCATAAAAATAAAGTAATATACCCAAAATCTTGAATCTTGATCACTACACTAGAACATCCACCCACAATCTCCATTAACATCACAAACATATGCCATGGGAGCACATAGAGAATCTCCATAAAGGAGAAGACACAAACAAAAGGACGAAAAAGTAACAACCCACAAAAGCACCATAAAAATCTAGCTAAAAGCAATGGAAATTGAAGCATAACTTAAACCAATCTAACAGAAACTAGTAGCTAATTAAGAAAACAAAAAAAAATGAAAGAAATCTGCTCAGATTCGGCCCCAAATGGACTATATTTGAGGAGTAAGAGTGAATGGTGATGAAGAGCTTTTTTAGGTTTTGGAGAAGGAAATAGAGAGGAGAGATTGTAAAAAGTATATTTTAACTCTGAAACCGATTATGCTGAAAAGATTAAACCATTACTTACTTATATTTGATTCAGGAAATCCTACCCGTCGAGCCGAAGTATTACTAGAAAAGTCTATGAATCTCATGTCATCTTTCCTCTCTCTACGTCATGTGAGATCGATGTTTGAATCTCTCACAGAGTGTTTGGATGTACACTCAAAAATTGCTTTCCAACTTATAGAAGTCGAAAAGTCAAAAGTCAATTTCGTAATATTACTTCATAACGACTTCTTGAAGCAGAAAGGTCAATTTTTTGTGAAGTAAAATAATTTTGCTTCCGAACTTTTGCTTCTGGTATCCAAACGCGCTATAAATATAGGATGGTTCCCTTCTTGCCTCACAAAATGTGATGTTAAAACTGGGTCAGGGGGTTTGGCGAATTGGGCGGTTGAGTTAATTTTTTTTTTTTTGTTGAAGCATGGGTTGAGCTAGTTGGGTGTACTGTACTCGGGGTCAGCAAAAATAACAACAACTAGGTAAATTTTAAGTTTCTCCTCCCTTCGGGCCAAACACCAGTTCTTTCTCTCTTACAGTTTTTATTCATAGAACTCCCTTCAGATCTGAGTAGTCTGAGAGCTGACAAATAAGAAGCTCTGTATTTCCAACCTCCGATCTAACTGCAATCTAGGTAAATTTCTCATATTTTGCATAAATTTCATGTATTGATCTCACTCACTCACAAGTACTTCTTCAAATTTAAGTTTTTTCCACGATCCGTACAGTGTATGCGAAAGAAATTTCAGGCGTGTAATTAACCTGATTTTTTTTCGTTTTCTTATTTGATTTGATCTATGAGATATAAGTAGTTTTTGAAGATTATATGGTGGATCTGATTATCAAATTAACTAATTTTATGTTTTATAATTGTAGAAGACACTGAATTTATTGGAATCAGACTGAGGCATTGTTTGATTCTCAGTATCTCAAAATGGTACGACTTTTCTTTCCCTTTCTTTATTTGCTCATCCTGTTGAGTAGAATTGTCATGCTTTCAGGGCTTTTCAAATCATAGATAAATCATATGTATGTTTACAATACCAGTCTACTTAGTGGAGTTGTAAATTAGGGCACCATGGGTCTACGAGTGTTGATGCAAAAATACCACATTGTGTATAAACTTTTAACTAATTGCTAAAATAGTTAAACCATGAAGCTTTAGTATTTGTGCTAAGTAAATAACCGGAAAGGTTAGACTTTACGAACGCTGAAAAGGTTCATACGGTAAGGAAAGGGCCAATTCTCCAACACATACTTCATAGTTGGATGAGATGTCTAGGATCTATATGTGGTTGATATCATCCTCCCATATCCATGTGGCACGATTATCGTGTGTGATTTTGTAATTAAGAAGTCCTTCGCTAAGATAGAAGTTATGAATTTCGACGATGTATCAGTCATTAAGCCCAAAGGTTCTGTGTCTTGAACTCTGAACTTATTAAACTGGAGAAATCCTTGTAACCTAGATAAGGTTTTTTTAATATTTATTTGCTACTTATCTTTTTTTTATGTTAACTTGTTTATAGGTGGTTCTTGCGGCTTCGATTATTAGTAAATCTGGAAAAGGTGAGATCTTTGTCACTGAGAACTGGGAATTCCTATGCATGGTTTTTACAAGAAATATATGCTGATAGTTTGCTTTATAGTTCAATTGCTTTGAAGTACATTTATTTGTTAGTATATTTATCTGTGTAAAGTGACCAAATGAAATATTTCGCTAATATATAGAAAATGGAAGCTTGACTTGAAAAGATGATACCTTTCCCCCACTCCTCTTATCACTGTTGTACATCATCTGTTTGCACTTGTTAGTGCATGACATTTTGTTACTGCATGACATTTTGGTGTACTTTCGAACAAATTCCGGGTTCAGTTTTGTTCTGTGCAAGTTTAGTCTTTCTTTAAAATTTACTTGTACATGGAAGGTGATGAAACTTAATAGATCCACTAATATTTACAGTTGTTCACATTTCATATTATGTTTATTGCAGCACTTGTTTCCAGGCAGTTTGTAGACATGTCTCGCATAAGGATTGAAGGATTACTTGCAGCTTTTCCCAAGTTAGTTGGTGTAGGAAAGCAGCATACATATGTTGAGACAGAAAATGTGCGATATGTCTACCAGCCAATTGAAGCTCTGTACTTGCTTCTTGTAACCAACAAGCAAAGTAACATTCTTGAAGATCTGGAGACCCTAAGACTGCTCTCAAAAATTGTATCCTTCTTACCGACCTATACGCTTTTATATGACTTTGGTGTTAGCCGCCAATATTTTGAACTAAACATCAAGTTTATATTTTCTTTTCCTTTTTAAAATTTCTTATCTGATGGAAGGTCCAAGTTTTCTAAAATTAGGCTGAGTCAGGTTTCAGAAGGTCTAGTATGGCTGTTTAAAAGAGGACTAGCATCAAATAATGGAGCTTTCTTATCTTCAGTGTTTTTTTATCATCGTGCTCTGTTTAAAGGATTAAACAATTGCTTATCTGGAACCCTGATTAATTTTTTCTGCAATGCAGCCATAGTTGTGCCATCCCATTATTAAATAAGAGACTGCATTGCCAAACCCTTTATGTTACCTTTCATTAGATTTCCTATGGAAAACAATCTTTAGATCTGCATGTATTCATGTGAGTTATACTTTGTTTGAAGTTACTACATATTGTTATCGGAATGATTTCATCACGTGAGTTCCTTAATCTTGCTAGGTCCCTGAATACTCCCCCTCATTAGATGAAGAGGGGGTTTGCAAGTCAGCTTTTGAGTTGATTTTCGCATTTGACGAAGCCATCTCCCTTGGGCACAAAGAAAGCGTAAGTGTGACACAGGTTAAGCAGTATTGCGAGATGGAAAGTCATGAGGAGAAGCTACATAAGCTGGTAATGCAGAGCAAGATCAACGAAACCAAGGACGTTATGAAACGTAAAGCTAGTGAGATTGACAAAAGCAAGGTACTTTAATTATGCAACTTGATGAACTTGCCATATTTGTAGGTTGTCTGTAGTCGTCATTAAATTCTGGCGTGAGTTTGTTGTCCCTCTCCCTCAATCTTTCACATAATCTGGTCTAAAGCCCAATCTCCTTTCTGACTATGAGTCCATAATCTGCAGATCGACAAGAACAGAGGTGATAAGGGAGGGTTTATGTCGTCTATGGGTTCAGGAAGAATTGAGAATAGCTTTAGTGAAATGAGTTTAACTAGTGGTAGTGGTGGTGGTTTTGGAAGTGGTTCTGGGTTCGGATTGACTACTGAAGTAGACACCTTTTCCAATAAGCCTAAAGGTTTGTGCATTCACCTGCATACATTTCGGAAACTTCATCGTGTACTAGCATACACGGAACTCCCAAAATATTCGATTGGGCATATGTTTTCAAGCAGGGATAGCTAATTGGATATTGTGTAATATGTTCCTTTATTTATTTATTCTATGTTTGTTCTTTCAGGTCGTCCATCTGCGTCTGCCACTGCTCCTCCCAAGGGTCTTGGTATGCAGCTAGGTAAAACTAAAAGGGCCAACCAGTTCCTGGAATCTCTAAAAGCAGAAGGAGAAGTTATACTTGAGGATGTTCAACCTAGTGTTACTCAGTCTAGAACATCTGCTTCAGCACCCACTGATCCCATCACGTTAACTGTTGAAGAGAAGCTTAATGTGGCACTGAAACGAGATGGTGGGGTCAGTAACTTTGATGTTCAGGGTACCTTGCTACTCCAAATTCTTAATCAAGAAGATGCGCTTATCCAAGTTCAGGTACTATTCCCACTTTTACTTGACACTTACAATTCTAATTACTTATCATTATGTAGCAGTCTTTTATGCTTTTATTTGTACTGCTTATTTTGAATCCATCATATGACGCTGGGTTTCTCTTTGCTAGTTCTAGCTCTATTCTTTTATTTGTTTGTTTATTTGCTCTTCTAATTATCAGATTTCACCATATTATGTCTCACTAATTGTTTACGCTCATCTGTTATCTCAGATAGAAACTGGTGATAATTCAAGTGTGCTTTTCAAAACACATCCTAATATCAACAAGGAGTTGTTTTCTAATGAGAACATTCTGGGGCTGAAAGATCCTAACAGACCGTTCCCGACCAACCAAGGAGGTGATACTGCAGGTGTTGGCCTTCTAAAATGGAGAATGCAAAGCATGGATGAAAGCATTGTGCCGCTGACCAGTACGTTTTGTCTTTATATGTTCATATTGTGGCCGGTTCATCTATCTCTATTTTATTGTTTATTTATCCATTGACCTTTTTGCAGTAAACTGCTGGCCCTCTGTTTCCGGAAATGAAACCTATGTCAGCCTGGAATACGAGGCCTCGTCAATGTTTGATTTGAGAAATGTTGTAATTTCAGTACCTCTTCCTGCACTACGAGAGGCACCTAGTGTCAGGCAGGTTGATGGAGAGTGGAGGTGAGTGATGACAATTTACCCTTTCTTAAGCATGAGTTTGGGGAAAACCAACTTAAGGATTTCCTTCTCGTCTCATCTCATCTCCCATAATAATTCTAGCAACGGGTAGCAGATAAAATTTTGAACACAAAACAAGATGAGATTCATTTACAATAGCCAAAGTTGCAAGGTCGTATCAGTAGTTAAAACATGCTTTTTGAATTGTAGGTTCGACTCGAGAAGTTCAGTCTTGGAGTGGTCGATACTTCTTATTGATAACTCCAACCGCAGGTTAGTCATAGATTAACTGTTAATTAGTTCTCTTTTCCTATGAAACCAACTGTAATTAATTTCTTTTCTCGACTTTTAAACCTTGACAGTGGGTCGATGGAATTTGTCGTACCCCCAGTGGATTCTTCAGTATTCTTTCCCATTTCCATCAGATTTGCGGCTGCACGTACTTTCAGTGAGCTAAAGGTTTGTCAAATTTAAACTTACATATGCTTTTCTTCATTTTGAGCTAAGAATTAGTGACTCTGCCCTTCGTATTTTGAGACCATGCACAATGTTTTGTTTGTTTGTTGTTAGGTTCTCAATATCTTGCCGCTAAAGGGTGGCCCCGCTCCCAAGTTCACCCAGAGAACACAACTGATCACAGAGAACTATCAAGTGGTTTAAGTTTTGCTCAGCTGGTCGTGTAATTTTTGAATATTGCGTCTAAACAAGTCTTCTTCTTCTTCTTCTTCTTCTTTGTCTTTTTCCTTCCCTCATTTTCCATCTTATCTTCCAAGTACTTGTATTCATTTTTGTTTCCTGTATTTTTGTCTTCAGATATATATACCTACAACATTGACAATTTTCAGTAATATTAAGAATAACATATACATGATTTTGGTTTAGCTTATCCTTCTGTTTTCTTCTTTTTCTTCCCCACGATTCTACAAGTCGTTTCTTCTGAACTAGATCATTTGGTATTTGTATTTTTAGCATTTCAAATGTTAGTCTTTGTTTTGAACTTATTGCTAAGTAGATAAGTCCAAGGTGCCCCTACTGCTGCTGTCTTTGTGGAACCAAAAGAAGAAGAAAAATGATTAACAAACAGTCTAACAAGTAAAACTTTATGGTAGCGGCTCGCTTGCTGCACTGCTTTGATCACTATATGAATAATAACCACAATCGCACGTCGTCTACATGAACCCGAGGGAGCGGTAGAAATACTACATCCAGTATTCCTAATAAACTAACGTGGAATGATATTTTGGTATTTTTAGAATTAAGAAATTAATTAACATGAATGTAATTACTCTTTTATTGCTAGGCTACCAACCAAGGTTCTATACGAATCTTGAATGTAATTATTCTTTTTTTTTTTTTTTTCATTAATACCTTTGAATGAATTAACATGAATAAAAATAAAAAGAAATAACGAGGCTATGAGCCGAGCGGGTGAATCGTTAGAACGTATTATGCTAACTCAGTAAACATATTCATCTTCTGGTTTGATCTAAACTTCTTTTTTACTTGAATCTCCTTTTATAAACATGGTTTATACTAGTTTTTATTCATTGGCAAATTCATTTAGCATTCTTATTAGTCTTTTTGAACATATCTTTTTAATCTTACATTCTACTTTCTCTTATTTTCTATTAATGGGTTGTTAACATTCCTTGTTTCTCCATAATGTGTTTACAGTTTGATGCTTCTCAATGGCTTTTGCCCGAGTATTTGTTATGATTGTTGCGTTTGCTGAGTATGTCTACAAGCTTTTGCTAACATGTTTGGATTGTGCTGGTATCAATGGCATCAACGGTATCAATGGTGTCAAAGTATTTGTCAGAGATGAGTTACAACAACGAATTCCTCTAGCGAGTCAAAGAAACAGTTTATCCCGCTTTTTAGGCAATTCAAAAAATTTCAAAATGTTCAAAATCAGCTTATCATGGAAAGTCTGCCTCCTAGTCTTCCTATTAAAGTTGTTAGCCAGCTGTAAAACTTCCAATAGCAATAAAAATCCTCAAAATATCTGTTACCGTAATTCAAGCCAGAAAATAAACCTTCATTTATATCATTTCTATCTTCAAAACCCTAAACCAAACTTTCCAAACTATAAACGCAAAACTGTCGACTACCTTTTCATCCAGTTAAACAATTTTCTCAAGATGGAAGAACAAACATCAAGTCATGTTGGAGATCTTGTTAACAAGTTCAAACAGGCAACATTGGAGTTGGGAGATACTAATGAAGTGGTTGTTTTCAAGCAAGATAATAACACATCTGAGGAAGAAAAATCAAATTGGGAGGCTAGTGCTATTGGGAAAGTTATTATAGAGGGAAGAATGAACTATGCTACAATCGAAAAATGGTTACCTTTTAGCTGGCCATTCATGACTTCAGAAGAGGTGCAGATTGTGGAAGTGGAACCCAATATAATGATTTACAAGTTCAAAACATGGGATTTACTCAACAAGGTGATTAACGAAAGGCCATGAAGCATTAACAGACATCTTCTGGTAATCCATGATCACATCCCAGAAATGATCTATACTGAGAAACACTGGGGTTTTCAAATGTTTTGGATTCAACTCAAATATTTGCTTCCTGAACACATGAATGTTGAGTCTGTTACTAAAATAGGTGAAATCATGGGAGAAGTCACTAAAATTGAACCAAAAGATGCCATCCCTATTGGTAGCATTCCTGTCAAAGTGTGTGTGAATATTGATCTGACAATGCCATTAAGAAGAGGAGTAAAGTGTATCACTAATGCAGGAGTTACAAAATGGCAGAAGTTCTTCTATGAGAGGCAACCAAGGAGTATTTGCACATAATGCTATATTATTAAACATTGCAAAGTTGCTTGCAAAGCTGCAGCTACATATTTAAACAAAGCTCATGAGAAGCCTTACTTTTTTTTGGCAAAGCTAGTACCATCAGAAAAAGCATCTCAGCAAAAACCAGCAACTCTGCACTTGTCTGTCAACAAAGCTCGAAAAAATTCATCAAAACTACTACTTTTGTTCCACCAAAAGATGGCATAGCTATTAACATGGATTTTCTTCTCAATAAAAATGATTAGGAACCAGGTGAAGATATTAGGCTAGGAAAAAGGCTTAGAGTCGTGGATAATCCTACTGAAACTCTCAATGATGCTGAAAGCTCCTCCGGCAATAATCAACAAGATAGCAGCACTTCCAACCAGACTACTCACAAGGTCATAACTGGAGAGGATCAATCTGTTCATGCAGGAAAGGAGATTCAGGTATACATCCCATTACAAAACTTTTACCAAAATCTTATTTTGTGCAATTTCCCTTTAATTTTCATAGTTAAAATTAGTCATATCTTTAAGTTAGATTTTGTTTACAACCATTTTTCAAAGATGAAAATCATTAGTTTGAATTGTAATGGGTTTGCAAATAAAAACACTAGGAATCATATCAAGGATTTAAACCAATTCCATAATGCAAACATAATTTTCTTGTCAGAAACTAAGATAGACTCTGACAAAATCCTAAATCATGTGAGACCTTTAAATTTTCCAAACTCTTTTTATGTGCCTAGTATAGGGAGAGCTGGAGGTTTGGCCCTTTTGTGAAAAGATGGGTTTAAGCTTGAAATAGTAACACATGATAGTAACATGATACACTTCTTGATAGTGAGTGATCCTTCAAAGCCTGAGTGGCTACTTACCTGCATGTATGGCACTCCTTACCCTAATCTCAGAGAAGCCCAATGGAGTTTTATTGAAAGTTTAAGGAAAGATAATCCTAACTTACCTTGGATTGTCCTTGGTGATCTTAATATTAAACTAAATTTAGATGATAGAAACACTAACAATGCTTCTTCCTCTACCTCTTCTAGTGTTGTTCAACATATTGATAATGCAGGTTTGAATGATTTGGGTTTTCATGGAAATCCATTTACTTGGACAAGTAATAAACATGGAACTGGTAGAATAAAGTCAAGACTGGACAGAGCTTTGGTCAGTGCTGATTGGTTATTGGATTTTCCTGATTCACATTTACTTCATTTACCTCAAATGGGTTCAGATCACTGCCCAATACTTCTTAATCTGTCTGCCAATAATTCTAATGGAGGTAAAACCTGGAAATTTTATGAAATGTGGCTGGGGATATTACTTGTAAAGATCAAGTTGTTCTGGCTTGGAGATCAGATGTTAGGGGCTCTTCTGCTTTCATTCTTGAAAAGAAACTAAGTTATGCAAGAAGTAACCTTTCAAGATGGAACAAGAATGTTTTTGGGAACATCCAAAATACTATTCACTTTATGCAACAACAGCTGAGTCTTCTGCAAGGAGATGATTTAGATGGCAATAATACGTCTGAAGTTCAACATCTGAAGCAACAGATATAGGAATGGCAGACAAGGGAAAGACAATTTTGGAGACAAAAATCTGGAGATCACATTACAGAAATGGACAACAATACCAAACACTTCCACATGATGGCCAACTATAGAAGATTAAGAAATAGAATTGAGTCTCTGAAAGACAATAATGAAAATTGGTGCACTGGGAGATCAGATATGGAAGCTTTACTTAACCAGTATTTCATCCAGATTAGTACTACAACTTCACCAAATGTTAGTGAAAGGCTCATCAATCTGATTCCTTCACAAATTACTGAAGCTGACAACATATTACTTACAAGGATACCCGATGCAGATGAGATATACTCCACTCTCAAATCCATGAAGCCATGGAAATCTCCGGGTCCAGATGGCTTCCCACCTGGATTCTTCCAATCTCAGTGGGACATTGTTGGTGAGGATGTTACAAAAATGGTTCAAAGATTTTTTTCTACAGGAAAGCTTCTTAAAAGTATGAACAAGACAAATATTTCTCTCATTCCCAAAGTCAATTTACTTCAGAAGCCAGCTGACTTCAGACCAATTGCATTATGCAACACAACATATAAGATAATTTCAAAAATTCTTGCTTCTAGGATGAAGATTCATATGGACAAGATAATTTCTCCTATGCAGTCAGCTTATGTTTCAGGAAGAAAAATTTCAGACAATGTTTTCTTGGCACAAGAACTGATTCACTGTATGAAAAGAAAGAAAGGGAAACAAGGTTATATGGCTTTAAAATTAGATATGTCAAAAGCATTTGACAGAGTGGAATTGGTCTTTCTATAGAGGATTATGCTTCAAATGGGATTCAACAATACTTGGTGTAATCTGGTGGAGGAGTGTATTAGTACTACATATATCAGTATCAAGCTGAATGGTGTTCCTTGTGCTTCTTTCAAACCTACAAGGGGTCTTAGGCAGGGTGACCCTTTGTCACCATATTTGTTCCTTCTAACCATGGAAGTTTTCACAAGAGCTATGGCAAATGCTGAGTATGCAAGTAAAATACAATTTGTAGAGCTGCCCCACAAGTAACTCATTTGCTTTTTGCAGATGATTGCTTAATCTTCACCAAAGCAAATCTTTATAATATTAACAATTTACTGGATCTCATTAAGGAATTTCGTGAGAGTTCAGGTCAGCAGATAAATTTCCAGAAATCAGCTGTTTACTTCTCTAAAAATGTGCACCCAAGGCATATCTTGGAATTCCCTTATTCCAGAATAGAAGAAAGACTTGTTCTTTCTTTATTATGGTCAAGAATATGAAATGCAGGCTTTCTAGATGGAAAGGAAAATTTGTAAACCATTCTGGAAAAACAACTCTTGTTAAATATGTCCTTAGTGCTATGCCCTTACACCAGATGAGCACATTCAAGCTTCCATAAAGTACCATTGAGGACTTAGAGAAGATTCAAAGACAATTTTGGTGGAAAAAGAAGAATGAAAAAAGGGTTTATACTGTTTCTTGGAAGAATCTTTGTAGAGATAAAAATGAAGGTGGCTTGGGGTTTAGAGATTTGAAATGTTTTAATCAGGCCTTGCTAGCTAGATCTGCTTGGAGGATGTGTAAGCATACCACTCATCTCTTGGCAGTTTGTCTTAAAGAAAGATATTTCCCACAAGATTCTTTATTACATGCTTCAAACAAGAAAAACTCATCATGGGCTTGGAAAAGTATGTATGGCAGCATAGAGTTTATCAAAAGATACAGTCTATGGCAGGTAGGTGATGGTAAAAAGATAAGAATTTGGTCTGACATATGGATTTCAGGCTCTGAAGCACCTACAATTCCTACTGAGAACAGTGATCATGTTATGCAGACTTATATCTTAGTCTCTGACCTAATCAACTCTGACACTTTGACCTGGAAAGTTGATATAATTGTTTCCATCTTTGATAGAGAAACTGCAGACAAGATTATTCAAATAAGGATTCCTAGAAAAGCTGAAGACAATATGGTCTGGACTTTAACCAATAATGGATTATTTACTGTCAAATCAACTTATTATAAACTGGTGGAACTGAAACATAGTGTTGCAGCTTCTGGTGTTCATAATCAACTGGTTATTGATGGAAGTATATGGAAAGCTCTTTGGGGTCTAAAAACAATCTCTAAGATAAAACTTTTTCTCTGGAAGTGCATGACTAATAATGTACCTACTAGTGAAAGGATTCTAAGGCATATTGGTGGAGAAGTTAGTACTTGCCCTTTCTGTGAGCAGCAATGGGAAACTACAAGCCACATGTTTCTTCATTGTTCCTTCACCAAAGTTGTCATTAATTTTGTTGAAGGAGGTCTTAGCTCTCTATACAACCACACCAGCATTCAGTCTTGGATTATCAGTTGGTTCAGTGCTCAATCTACAGTTAGTGAGGATTGGATTATTAATATTGGTTGTGTTGTTTGGGAAGTCTGGAAGGAGAGATGCAAAATCGTCTTTAAAGGAACTAAACCAAATACTACAACTGTTATTAGAAAAGCTCAGAATTTGATGAACATGATTACAGCAGGCAACAACAGTCATAATATCTGTAGTAGTACTAATGCAGTTGATAGAAATAGGAAATGGATTCCTCCAGAACATCCTTTTGTTACAATAAATTGTGATGCTTCCTATAAATTATTATCTAAAGATTGTGGCATTGGACTGATTTTAAGAAATTTTGCAGGTGAACATCAGCACTCCAAGTGATATTCAGAAATGGATATTTAGATGTTGAGGAGGCGGAGTGTATGGCGGCATTGGAGGCAGTTGGCTGGGTGAGAAATCTCAATCTGGATTGCATCATTCTGGAGACAGACTCTTCAAACATAGCGGCGGAAATCAATGGCTCAAACACTTGCATTAGTTGGGAACATTTAACAATTATCAGAGATATTCAATTTCATCTTAGTAGTTTTCGATCCTGAAAGGTTCAACATGTAATAAGGGAATGTAATGGCCCTGCAGACACACTAGCTAAGCATTCTAGAAGATTTAGGATTTCTAATTTATGGCAAGGAGATGTCCCTGAGTTTATTTGTACTCAAATAGAAGAAGAAAGGAGTAACATACCTCCTGTCTTTAATTCTTAATCAATAAAATATTTTTTGCATCAAAAAAATAAAATAAAATAAAAATAATTAACTAAATGCAAAGGGGAAGTCGGTTACTAGGGAACTTGGTTTCCACCTACCTAATCATGCAAAAATCATATTCAATTTCTAAATATATTCTCCACAAAATTGTTTCATTGTTGTAATTTCCTTCGCTTCTAAGTTGATAGTTCTAGAGATTTATTTATCAATCGCAAAAAATATCCCATCAAATATTACTAAGCATGGCACATCAATTTAAACGTATAAATAACAGTGGAGCTATCTAACCCATATAAAGTTGCAAAGTATCAAATATCAATCTATAAGCATACCCCGTCAAAGAACCTAATCCAAGCACGACATATCAAACGGAAAGCATATTTAATAAATTCAATTATTTATACAATAATTTACCAAGCAAATATAGAAGAAAATTACTAAACATTTAAATCATTATTTGGAGAATTAACATTTGAGTCTACACAATCAAATTAGTTTCCACCAAAAATCCGTAGCTTCAAATTTAGCCACACATAATTATGATTTCTTTAAAATCATGGAATAGATTACAAGAGAAAAAGATTTTAACCAAATACAATCGTGTCACGCAACCCTTCCAGTCTCTTATGTTCTTCCGTTGGCAGCAAAAATAACAACCACCACTCCCGTTGTCAGCAGCAGAAAACTCACTCTAGAAAGACCCCTGACGGAACCCCCTCTCTATCGTTCGTACATGTCTTTAAAACCTATTTTTCTTCTCTTCACTAACTCAAAGTGGGTTCTTCCATTCACGGTCCAATACAAAAGATACACATTTCATACAAATAGGCCCATGAGTAGACATTCACTTAGTTATCCTGACGACATTTGTTCCTCTGACACACAATGATGGCACACTGCTCCTTCACTTGTAATTAACTACAACATGTATGATAAAACTGAGAATCCACTATCTTGAACTTCCTTGAACGGGAACTTTTTTTTGTAGTTAGTGAAGGTAAAGGTATGTCGTACAAACACCCTCTTAAACTCAACTACCGAATTGTGGTGGCTAATAAAGCCGCATCCACCCATTTCTTATAATTTCTAACAAGGTATCACCGGGCCTTACGGTCCCGGCTCAACTTCTGATTAGTTATATGTGTCATGTAATCTTCGTTATCCGACATAAGATTTCTAGATTGGTAAGATCCGTGAAAATATTTTGAAATATCATTGATATGCTTTTGTTATCCAGATATGTCCACCTATATAGTCCGGTTTATGTTATTTAGGTATCACGATCGGTGATTTCCTATTAAAAAAAAATAAAAAAAAATCCTTGGTGCCCTTTTCATTTGTTGATTCCAAGGTTATTAAATGGAGATGATATATTAAATGTAAACATCACCTGTAATGACAAAAGATGACAATCAAAGTATAATATGACTTAGACGGATGATTATTAGGAGTTTTTATTTAACAAATTAGAACATGCAAGCTTAAGCGTGGTCTGAAACCACTAAATCTAAAATAAAGCAATCCAGGAAATTTATTACGAAGAATATAACGTCCTAATCTAGATACGAATTTAAATTACCAAAATAATAATAAGGTAAATGATGATAATGTCATTGTAGTATATTAGTATAGTAATAAAGTCGTAGAGTGATGCTACCAGTTATCTGAGTTCAAAACTCGTCAACATCAGATTCTTTATCGATAAAAAGAAAAGGTTGAATAATGCAAAAGATATTGGAGATGTTCAAGCAATTATTAGTACCTTTTGATTCAACCAAGAACCTGGTGAACCATACGATAGTATGACAAAAATAAACCGGAGTTATAACATACCTTTCTAGAAATATAAATTTACTAAGATAACGAAAGAATTTTGATCCATCAAAAATTACTCCTAAAAGTGAATGGGTATGTTTTTGATCCGTCCATGAATTTCTTGGCATTCAATTGTTCTTAAGTAGTTGTTTACTCTCTCGAGTTTAGATTTTTTCTACGCCGGTTCAGAATATTTGTTGTTCGAATTGTCACAGTTTGTATTTTGTTTTTATTTTAACTTCTTCAGATTTTTGTGGACATATACCATATATTTTTAAAATTCATGTTCAGACTCAGTTTGAGCAAAAAGACCGATGCATGCTCGTTATTTACACACCGTTTTTATATCCCAAATTCCTGTAAACGCAATCATCTCCTTGTTGATTTCCTTGAATGTTAAATGACTGTGTTCTTCCTCATCTTTAATGAAATTTTAATTTTTCAAATAATCCTCGAGCATATTAATGTAATACCATTCTCTCTTCTTTTTCTTTTCTTTAGTTTTTCGCATTGATTAAATGTTAGTTACTCATACTCTTTTTTTTCTTTCTTTTTTCGCATAATCTTTCATACAGTTTTTCGTTTCACATATATGTTTAAACAATAATCTTTTTTACGTTCCCAACTCTCAATGTTTTTTTGTTGATCTAGATACTCCAATAAGTTTTCCTATTTATCTCCGTGATCCGAATATTTGGGCTCTTGATTAAGGACGCGTAAGAATCATGCAAGAAATATTTGGTTTTTATTTTATTGTCAGCAGCGGTATCAGTCTTACCTTCCATGACCTCTTGATCCTTTACAAAGTTTAATTTCATTGTTGTCAAGCGATGATTTTCTTTTCCTCCATCTCAATGTTCATACCTGTGAAATAAAATTGCAAAATTTAAAGACTTGGTTTTCCTAAATATAAAAATACGATGAAGTTACATTCAACAGTGCCTTATCGAATTCACCACGACCCATAATTTGTTATTTAAATTGCAAATTCATGAGTTTAAATTTTCTTAATAAGAAAATATTGTCCATTCTACAATGCAAAAATTGTTATCGGATGTTGTGGTTGTATTGCATTGAATTAAATTTTTAGAATGCGAGAATTTCGTAAAAAAATATATTAAAGAGTAATAGATAATTTGATAATGACCACACATTATCATAAGCATTATCGTGAATGAAATAAAATCTTTAATAATTAATTAATCTAAATATTGTGTCGTCGAATTACCAACTCCATGTTGTTTTTTATTGTTACCTCCTTTGTAAAGTTATGATGGTGAAACCAATTCATCAATTATGGCTTTGTACGTTTTTTTCCCGTTTGGGGTTATGCACATTTTTGTTGCATACACGTTCAACTTATATAGTTTTTTTCTCTATGCCTTGTTATTTCAGTTGAAATATGATATGTTACTCATGGTACGCGCCATGTCTTTGTAATTTAAAAAATGTATAGCTTATCTTTCTCAAAATCAATTATCTTTCATTTCAACAACCCTTGAGGTAGCAATTATCATATCCTCGTATTCTCCATGATCCTTGATTTCCTGTGTGATTTGATTGGCTAAATAACCACGTAGGATTTTTTTTCTTGATTGCCTCTTTCATCTTGTATCACAACATTTTGACTTTAGATTTCACACCCATTTCTAGCATTTTAGTTATTTTTTTAGATCCGGAAACATTTTTCCTCTCACATCTGCAACAATATGACTTTTATCATTTCTTTTAAGCCATATCAAAATAAACAATACATGCCAACCTTTAGATACAATTATGATGCAATTACCCGTTAGATATTTTTAAGGTGTAATCTCAAATTTCCTGAAACCGGTCTCCATTCAGCATTTAAAGTGGAAATTGTGAAAGTGTGTCATAGTTAAATCTTCCTCAGTTTTAATTATATCTAACTTTCTTCTAAGATCTTGTCACCTTTTGTTAGGGCTTATTCAATTTTATTATATCCGTATTATTACTGTATGAAACATAAAAAAGAAGTAACATCAAACAATAAATTATCGTCGAATTCAAAGAATAAGATGTGGTTATACCATAAATGTTGTAAATCACATGGGTCAACTATCACGCATAATAAGCTCAACTCTTACTCTGATGTTTTGTTGATACACCTTAAAATAAATAATTCTATATTTAAAGAACTCCAAATATATTAGTAAATTTATGATTCATTCTATCAAAGATCGTTGGAAAATCAATTTTATTTTTACTGGAAGATATATAATTTTTTGGCTTAGCGGTTTTTTCATATATTCGTATATACGTAGAGCATATGAAGTATCTCCACGATATTTCTTGTATTCGAGTTAATACCAAGTTTATTCATTTTTAAAATTTATGCCCCAACCTAAATGTTGGTCCTAACCTTGATTTTTTTTCCTATACGTCAACCTTACTGATAAATTTTTGGTCAATAATCAACTTTGTCCTTGTACTAGTAACTTTATGTTCTTACAACTTTGCATCATTATTTGGATGCGAGGATGTCTCTAGACATTCTGTGTTATCCTAAAAAATATTTATTTTTCGTTAAGTTTCATATTAGTTATAACATGCCACCCTTTGCTTCAACATTTTGATCCATATTTTTAGGATGTTAAAACTTCGACTTCAGATCCTAAATTACGCTTTTGATATATCTCTGATTTCAGAATTCAACATGACCTGCTTCTCGTTACTTGCTTTAATAGAAGCCTTTATATGTCATAACTATTTGGAATACTCACTAAGTCGTTTCTTTTAGCATGTTAGTGTTTTCCATATTATTAACTGGTTATTAAGTTTCAAGTCAGTCTCTGACAACAACTTATATTTTCTAACCCAACCTACAACGGGACTCAACCTTTTAGATGTATTTGGGTACATTTTCATGTCCATCACAATATGGCTGTCATGGGTGATCTTGTGTACATTTTCAAGTCAATGTATATACGTATTTGCAGACATGTTTTCCAAAGCAGCCATATTAATCTTGTGTACATTTTCATTGCGTGTTGACAGTATGATCGGCTCTATAAAACGTATTTGGCGTGCTCTCTTATCTTTAGCAATCTAGGGATAAATGACGACTATTAATTTAGGCATGTTTTTACACCTACCCATTGACGCGGAAAGATCAACAACTTCTTTCGAATTATCACCAACCTATAATAATATCCAGAATATGAATATTCGAAATATTATGGCATGTGTAAATATGAATCAAAATAGTAAATATAATACTATCCACATTTGTATCTTTACTCAGAATTTTGCAAACGATACATTTTTCCGCTCTCGCCTATCTAGGCACATATATTGACTAAGAGTCAGCAAAATGATGTCTTTCTAAAGCAATGTTATTCGGATACGCTTCCACGATTTCTTCTCCAATATCATCCAGAGATATCAGGCAATTTTTTCCTAAAAAAACTCTGCCCGTAATATTTGTACTACACGAAATGGTCTTTTAGGATCCCACAATTACAAAGTGTTTAATCAACTGCTTCGACGCAAAGTCTATGATGCAATAGAACTTCGTCCTACATAATTAGTTTAATTTGTCTCAGGAATTTAGCATGTGGATCCTTTTGATCAATTCCACAAACACTGGTTTCAATTATTTCTTTGATAGCCTTGTACGTATAATATGCGGCATGACGACCTCTCAAGAAAAGAAGCAAAACAATTCAAGAAGAATCAGCAGTGAGAAACATGTATTCAGCTACGTGCAAACTTGCAAATGATGTTTATCACTACCATTTAGAGAGAGAAAAATCCCATCACCTATCCGCATGAAACCAATTACTTTCTTGTGAGGTTGATATCCAACTTCTCTTGCAAAAGTTATTGTGTCTTCACGGCAAAAACGACATAAATAATTTTTATAGGATTTGGCGACCCTTGAAGTATGAAACCAACAATATTTTCCTAACTTATAAAGAAGTTTGGTAACCATGATGAACCTGGGAAAAGTTCAATATCTTCATTGACTTCAGAATCTCATACTTCAAGTTGCAGCAACCGATACTCCTAAATATACCAGCGACATCACTCCAATTTTATATTGGTTTTGGCATATCTTAGAAATCGTCAAGAAACTTTCCAGATTCGTGTAGTTGTTCATCAAGGAGATATAATCCCTAATCAAGTACTTTAGTAAATAGAAAGCCTAACATACATGTTTCAGAATATATAATGTAGCATTTCGTATTTGACACTGACAAAAAGACAGGTTCTTGTGTAAGTATGTATAAGCGAACTTGACTACTCGAGGAAGGAGAACCAAAGATATTTCTTTTATAACAACCACCACATAGCTCATCAACAAATTAACCCCTAAATCCCGATCCCTCCATTTTTCACTGAGAAACCGTTATAAGTTATCAAATCCAACCTTTTCCTTACATCACCATCTTTCTTACGCCTTTCAACATCACCCGTGCATGGGTCAGTTCTACTCTCAGTTCTCATCTCATGTCTAAATACTCAGAGATTTCCAATTTTCATCTCATCTCATAAGAAAGTGAAACACCTAATGGGTATAGCAGTTAAAAGTAACAGTATCCCTATTATCACCCTCCTCAACATCCATGGTCCAATTACCATAATGTCACAAAACATTTCGCTCTTCAAGTTTCTTATCTAACAAAACAGAAATGTGATTAAATAACCCCAAAAATAAGTCTGCCATTTCATCAGATTGTTCTACAATAGAGAAAATGGGTAAAAAAAATCAACTCGGAGTACTGTAACGATTAATGATGTCTG
This sequence comes from Papaver somniferum, assembly GCF_003573695.1. Taxonomy (NCBI): domain Eukaryota; kingdom Viridiplantae; phylum Streptophyta; class Magnoliopsida; order Ranunculales; family Papaveraceae; genus Papaver; species Papaver somniferum. The sequence goes on from NC_039367.1 coordinate 64,071,221, forward strand.
ACTATCAACATATTCTCCTCTAAAGGAAAGTGCTGAGAAAACAATATTAGTATCTGATTGATAGAAAACAATGTATAGAGATAAAATGTTTTTTACATGTACACCTATGTCGCACTATATACTGGTATCTGAAGCATGTATAGTTCTGGTTTATTCAAATAACTACGCCATCTGCGGGAGTCGAACCCACAACTACATGGTTAAAACCATGCGCTCTGCCATTTGAGCTAAGACAACAAGAAGACATAAGTCAGCAAGAAGAGAATGTACCTGACACCCTGCTTTATACACATCTAACCCCAACATTATGATCTTAAGTTTGCTTCTGTCTTCCTTTCTAAACCTTCATCATCCTCTATGCAGCCATCCTCTAGCTCCTTAGTGAAACCTATGTTACGCATTCATATCATACACAAAAACCCTTCAGCTGCTAACAAAACCGTAACCCTTCTCGTGCTTCAGAATTGTTTTGTGGGATTATAGGTAATTATATTAGACTGATGCAACTAACCTGCTGGCAGTCTTGGACATGTTCTGCAACCAGGCCAGTGAGCGATTTTCCCATTAAGCGAAGATGCCAAATATATGTAACATCCACTGTTGTCATATACAGAGACGATGCCAGCAACTCAGCTACCAATACCCATAATTTTATGGTAGAACTGAACTCATTCACCGCGACAAAGATGTCAGAATATTTGATGCTAAAAAAATCATTCTTATAAACCATGGGAAAAAATAATATGTCATCCCCACAAAGTTGAAATAGATCAGACAAAAACAGACTCACAAAACTCGATAAGATAAAGTCAACGGAAATATCTAGGGATAAAATTATCTTACTTTAACTGCATCAACCTTTGTAGTTCCATAGAAATACTATTGGGCTACTAATTATATCATTTGTCTAAGATAACCACATCTGGCCATCTGTCTGCAATGTGACATCAGGTTAGTATACCTCCACAAAGTTAAGCAGTCAACACACCTTGTTATGTTTTATATGCCGACAAACTATATATACATTGAAAACTTGCTTTGGTAGTAAAATATTATCAATAACCTCAAGCAGAACAAACAGTAAAACAATAGATACCTTCTGCAATACTATCCAGAAGTTGTTGCAAGTTTGTTGCAGTTTTAACTATTTTCATTTGTTTCACCAAGTTCTCTTTCATGCTCAGTAAGCAGAATCTGATTAAGATACTTGATCAGAATACCCTAAATAAGATTGTCAACTGTTGTTAGGGGAACAATGCAATGTTTTTTCTCTTCCCTGGGTGCAACAGTTGTTTACTTTGTTTTTCTTCATCTACACAGAAAATAAGCCAAACGAAGAAGAAAAAAGGAAGTCAAGATCATCCGATGTAGGATAGATGATAACAATGTATAAACCATTTATTATTACATAATTAACATAAATTAAGGTAAGAAGCGTTGTAGTCTAACCTAAAACCAAGGCCTTAACGCCATAGTAATTCAAATGTATATAAATGACACAACATCAGTCCTATAAAGAAATTTAACATTGAACTCAAAAAGAAAAAAGAAAGGTCTCCAGAATTTTGAGAATACAATCCTGATCGTCTGCATCCTGGGTCTTATATTATCACATTAGTTTTTAGAAACAAAATAACCAAGGATACCACTTAAAATCATGATTACAGGTAATGTAAAAACCCACTATTCATCATATAATTTGGCTCTATGCTTATGCTTATGTTAAATTATGCTCCGGTCTTATAATAACCATCTAACATATTCATTCATATCCCATTTCACTGATGTCGTTATTATCACTACTTCTTATTCTCTTTGTGTAAAGCGTAAATTACTATGTCATACCTTAGGTTGGTCGTGTGTCCAGAACTGAGATGCTTTTGGTTGAGATTCTGACGAATCAAGCAACTCTTCTTTTTTCATGATGCGAAGGGAAGACTGAATATATTCCAACATGAGTATTACAATGTACTTGTGAGTTTCATTTGTCCGCAGTAGAAATAACCATCATCACCATCTTCAAACTCCATAGAGCCGCAACACAATGTTTTTACCATACAACATTTTTGGCAGCAAAATTAACCATCATCATTAATGAGGCGGGAAGATCCCAAGTTGCAGGATCTCAACACCCCTGAAATTATGTAAAGTATAGAATGAGAAAAACATCAGGACCAACAAAATTAGTTGGATAAAAACGGCAAGTCAAGAAAATACGTGTAGCCATGAAGTTACTTCAAACATTACCAACATAAAACTTATATTCTACACATAAGATAAACACCTAACTTTCTGTAAGGAATATTACAGTAGTTCAACTCAACAACAAACTTTACGGACCATTAAGTTTAAGTGGGTTAGATAGGACAATATGTTTTCCTTGGTAAAAGACCAAGAGTGGAGAAAAAAATCATATTGCATTAGTGCAAGAAAAACAAATGACTGAATTTCAAATCACATAAGTCACATACCAGCATATCCCTCTTCATAAATTTTAACCGTAATAGACATCAAATCTCATTTTCTATGTTAACTATTAACTATTTCTTCTTAATACACATCTCATTGACAACTATTAACCATTTTCTATGTTGGGAAAAAAACATCTCATTTTCTTTCCAAACAATCCAATTCACAAAGAACTCAATAAGATACCTATTGAGTTCAATAAATTAGATATAAACCTGAGTGAATTTATATCCATTCATACATTCCGTGAAAGTCTATCCTGATCCACACAAACACATAAACAACAACCCAAGTGAGTGAACCGATCACATAAACAATCCATACATATAATTTGAAATGACAACTGAAAGAACAATCTGCATATCCAACAACAACTGAAAGAACAATCTGCATGGATACGCGAATGAAAATGAAAGAAAACTAAATATGAGTTACTGGTTAGTAAATAACATTAGCATGGAATTAGCAAATTCATTATTGCAATGAGTATCAGCATCATGACTGGGACGTTGTGCCAATGAATAAACATCAATCTCCTAAAACATATGTATACAAATTCCAATTATTCATTTTCTTTCCGAAGAAAACACATTTGTGAATGATCAGGATAAAGGTGTGCAGCAAAGTGAAGCTACCTTCAACCTGAAGCTTAAGCCAGCAAAGATTTGTGCCCATCCTTGACTATGGAAAATAGTAATCCTTCCATTGTCCTCCTGTTACATGACCACCTTGTTCCAGAGTATGAACCTGAAATATTCAGGCCAAAAAATCATACAATCATACTACCCAACTAAATCCCAACTAATATAAGGAAACATATCCTACTGTTAGAAATATATTCGATTTTTTAAGGGTTCTTCAAAGATTATAGTTGTGTGATTGATCATTTATTCGCTAATATACATTCTAAACAAAAACCAACCCAAATGATGCATAATTTATCAAACCATTGTATGAGTATGACCCACTTGCTCCACCCACTGCACCACTAACTTTTATATTCTCCATTAGACACTAAAAAGATTAAAGCATTCAAATAGTATACCCAAACTCCATATCAAAGTTAATTACACAAATATGAAATAACCTTGGTACTTCTACCAACGAACCTTAAACTTATTCTGAATAAGTTTACACTAAATGCGGAACATTGACATGTAGACTATTTATTGCTCAAATAAATTTCTTCTCCTAAGTTAGATTACACTAAAAGCAGCACGTTCCCCTACTAAATTAAAAATAAGTCAAAGAACTTAAATGAACCATTGCACACTGAACCACAACACAGATTCTACATCCAAAGCATCCAAATTTATAACCATCTAAATTGTAAAGTTTAATTTCATCTGACTTGCCAAATAGACATGGAAATTAAAAACCTTGAGTACCGAGATTTCTTAGCTCATTTTCAAGTCTTCAAAGAGCACTAAAAGATGTAAAATTTGTATTTTCGATGGGAAAAGATGGGTAATCCATAGATCTGAGAACAAAAGGTATAATCCAGACCGAATCAACAAAAGATCTGGCGAAAAGGATTGAAAAAGTAGTGGATCTGAAACAAACTGTGTTGACTCAATTTTCGCCCGATTTATGGAGCGTTGACTGAGGAGTGTGGAGTGTGGAGTGATGGATTGATTGATTAACTGCTCTCCTTCCATGACTGATTGTTGGACAGTGAAATAACTGTAGTAAGAGAGGGAGAGAAGTAGGATCTTAATGAAGGAGACTATTGATTGCCCTTTCAGCTTGTATTCATCAAGGGGAACATGTTGGAAATTAACTTCATCAATTATCTTCCTTCTATCTTTATGGCATTTATCAGTTGTCCTAACCATACTACATTCATAAAATTAGGGAAAAAATAAAAATCCCTGATAACTAATTTAAACCGAAAAAAAATGGATGATTTTTTTCCATCATAAATTTGTTGGGTTACAATCTTAGCAATTTCTGAAAATCTACTGCCCATGTCAACTAGCAATGCAAATCCACCATGCAAAATATTCAGCCATCATAGCACTGCAGTACTTAACTGAATGATATACACAACTGAAGAATCAAGCAGAAAAGACCAAGAGTATGACATCACAAAATTCTACTCACTGAAAATCTACAAAGAGTTATGTTCATCAAGCTGAAGACCCCAAACAAACACCTCCAATTGTGTGAAGACAACCTTGTTGTCTTCTGCTTCCTAGTAGAGGGGGATTGGCTTTCTGTAACCTTGGGAGCTTTAAGACAAACCCGTGTGAGTGATTTGCTAAGTTAGGTAAATTCTCTATGTAAAGGTTTCTTATTAACATGATTAGCCAAGTTAGGTAAATTTTTATTAAGATTTATGAACTCCAAAGTCTTGTACGAAGGATTTCAATAAATATCTTCATAAGATTTGCAGAATCTAGGTCTAGAAATCATGATTAAGATGCAACCTACTGCTATTCAAACAATAAGTACTCTGAAAAGTAAAAACAGTTTTGTTCTGAAAAACTATCCTTAAATATTAAACAGGATTTGGAATAAAGGACCGAGTTTTATTTCTCAAATGATGAATATGAAACATTGAGCAACGGTTTTGATCTATTACTTGATCTAAATATTTTTTTTTTTGTTTGTCTGTTATTTGTTTTTCTGAAGTTGAAGAACACTTTTTATTTTTATTTTTAGGATAATGGAGCTTTGTTAATGGCAAAAAATGAATCCATATTTTTGTTACCTGGATATATTGAGACACATAGACCATCAAACCAATCAATCTGTCAGAGCTCACAGCTATTATACGTAGTTGCTTCCTACAACTCCGCATAAAGAAAAGTGATTAAGAACACATGTGAGATGAATGGGAATAAGTTTAAGAATTGAACCTCCCAGTATGTTGTACTCATTTACGACTTTTTGTGCCTCATTTAATTACTATGAAAAATCACTTTCTGTTAATGTGATGGGGGGAAAAGTCATTACCAATTTTTCGCAGGGGTGGTACTCAATTGACTAGCTCATTGATATTATGAAGCGGAGCTATATAATCTTTACGAACAAAATGGACAAAATATACCCAGTATTAACAACAGAGTACAACAAACATGCACTTACCTATCGGTCAAGTCTCATATTTTCTTCATACTTAGTCTTGTTATCTCAGATGTCCGTTAGCGAATGAACCTTCAAATCAATCAACTCTTTGTCATGAGTTTTAAGAACTAAGTCATGTCTGCTTTAACAATACTTCACCGTAATAGCTAACCAAATCTTGTAAACTGCTCCCAATCACATTATGAACTTCCTTTCCTCCGGTAAGATAGAATCTGTAGTAAAACCAAATGGAACTTTAAATTGAACTCTATTTGAGCCTTAAGTATTGAAACCATAATTAAGTTACATACTAAAACGGCATCCACCAAGACAAAGAACTTTCCGATTCTTGTAAGAGAAAATAAAAGCCAAAGGAGAACTAATACCCATAGCAACATAAATAAATAATCAGAGTTAAAAGGGCATACCAATTTCTTTCACACTTCTTTGAGAAAATGTTCCAGAAATTTCCTTATGGTACCATAATCATGTATGTATATTATATTGATTCCCATCAATGGAAGAAGAGTTCCTTTTCTTATTCAGAAGAGAGAAGTTTTCTCTTCTTTTGTTTGCTTAATCATGGTACACGGATTAGAGGTATGCCGTTCTTTTAACCCATCTCTTCATATGCAATTCAAATCACTAAGAAGATAAAGCAATTGCATAAATAGCATTTATAGCAGAAAATAATAAAGCAAATGCATGAAAAGAGGAAAGCAAATGACCTAAACAATGGAGCCTGAACTTATAGAGTTATGACTCTACAGAATATGATTCCCAAGCCAGATAACGTCATATGTACCTGAATAAGGATTTTGCCGACAACAACTTAGACGCCAGGTGTCTCCTAGAACGACAGTAGATGTGATCTCGATGCTGAGAGGACTTCCCTAGTGAAAGAGTTCTTGCCTTCTCAGACTGAACTTGTTGACAACAACGTCGTGTTAACCTGTTAGAAAATGAACAACGTCGTGTTGTTATATGGGCTTATAAAATCTTTAACACATACTACTTAATTATATAAGGATCATACACTACTAAATCATTTGTAAACTAAGTTTATCCAAAATATTACAAATAACCTCAAGTAACTTATAATACTGAAAAAATTAATCTGCGAACAACCACCTCATGAATCAAATGTTAAACAACTTACAATTGTAGCGCTGGTATAATCATATCCATAAAGCTAAAACATAATGAAATATGACACTTCTAAGAGAAGAGATATCAACAAACAAATTCGGGTAGCATTGTCTCCTGGTCCACTAAAAACGGATAGAAATGCCAGAGGATAAGATGTAAGGAAAATATGATTCATAAATTTGAACTAATTATGGATATGAGGGTTCGGAGTAGAAAAACTAAACCTGGTACTTTTAGCTCATACGAAGATATTTAAGCTTAAGCTGGGTGATATTTGATACTCGTGGCCATTCATCTAATAATTAGCTATGCAATAATAAAAAACCATACATAAGGGGGAAACATCATAGATCTAAATATATAAGTTCTCAAAGTTATCATGGTATGATTTAGTTCAATATCGATGAAAGCATAATCACTGTAGAAGATAAGATGTAATCATTTACCTGTTGATGACAGCATCAACAATAACTTGAATTGGTTTTTAGTCTCTGAGGAGATGGATCATGTCCATGGCATGCTTAATTACTATATGAACTCCCATGGTCTTCTTCATGTTGTTTCACCCAGGTGATTGGTCAGCCTCTTCGTAATGGACATTGGGCCTTCCCAAAGATTTTTTTTTACCGGGAGACTATATTGCAGATGTATCACCTGGTTGATCCACGATAAGTTAAAAAAAGTTAAATTTGCGAACAACACATAGTCATGTATGCTCCTTATACGTTGTTAACATAAAGTGAATGTCACAGACCTGTAAATAACACATGAGTACAGGGATGAGAATGAAGGTTGGAAGACAACAATTCTCTAGAAACAGACTGAACCACACAAACGTCTGATTACTTGATCAATGGTTAAATTCCAAATTCTTTTAGGCATTCATACAAACAAATACACCATGACTCAATTAATAAATAGAGAAAATAATTTACACTAACCCTAATTCAAAACCCAAATCAATTTACTGACATTCGAGACGTGAAATAATCATGATATCAAACTCATGAAGAACTTAATTAAAAACCTCTAAATAGTACATTAACATCTGTAAGAAAAACCCCCAACTAAAGGGATGTTGGTTAAGAGATAAACACCATACTTACAAAATAAAAAACTCTAGTTTACCCATGATATGAAATAATCCTTACTAATACACAACCTTAACAGGGATGGACTGTAATTAAGCAAATTATCTGACAAACAAAAGCAATGTGAGGAAAACCTAGTTTTCTCAATACCATTGCGCAGTGAGACAGAGACTGACACATCAAAGAATCATAGTACCCAAACTATAGAGGAAAGTCTAAACCAAATTTAATAATCAATCGGTAGCTCCGGTCGGGCCGTGATATAGTAACAAATTTCGACAGAATAAAATCTTTTCCGTCAATCGGTTTATCCCAGCTGACAGGAGAGATAAAATAAAATCTAGGGCATTACCAATTTGACAGAGAGAGAAAATTACTTCGAACAGAATCAAATGGAAGAGAAGTTGATCTTACAGTTGGAATTACAGTTGCAGCTACAAGTATAGATGTCAATCCATCGATGACAGGAAGGAGAAGAGAGGAAGGAAAAGAGAAGGACCGAAGGATTAACTGGTTCCATAAAAGGCATTCCTCGTAAACTCCCAGCCGTCCAAGTTAAACATCATCCGGATGATCCCGACTGCATGATGATCCTCTCTGGTGAATCCTGTCCACCAATTGACTCTTTGATCAAGGAGACAAAGACCACCTTTTTTTTATTACAGTGATAAGCACTTGAACCATAATGGAAGAAGTATTAACACATGTGAACCAAATTTTCATTTAGTCCACCGTATTTACCTCTTTCTGATCAGGGGTCCGTAGGCTTGAATGTCATAGGTACCAGCAATATGATAAATGTGGTGATCGATAATCGTGGTGTTTAGCCCTTTTCGTTTGGTGCAGTAAACTATAACATTGGTGGTTTTTCCCACGAATGCCATTTTAGCCTCCAATTTAATCATTTTCCTTATGATGATCGGATTCACTTGTATTTCCTATAAATACCTCGTCTTATTAGTGAAATAGCGAGGCCTAGCCAATATAGTTATGGGTATAATTCTGCTGCACTTACGCGCTTATCAAATTCCCCCACACTTATATTTTGTTTGTCCTTGAGCAAAAACAAAAAATATCTTCGCTCAACAGCTGGATAAATATACGCTCAAAAGCTAGATATGGAGTGAGATATTCGTTCCACAACGGATAGATAAGAGATATCCGCTCAACAGCTGGATAAATATCTGCTCAACAGTTGTATATGGAGAGATGTCTACTAAACAACAAGACAGATCCACTAAACAGTGGTATGGAGATGTCTGCTAAACAGCGAGACAGATACACTAAATAATGGTATAGAGATATCTGCTAAACAACGAGACATATCATCGGGAGAGAAAGACCCGCTCAAAAGTTGATCATATTGTTAGTGCATAGATCGGTTGAACCCACCAAGCATTGGTATGTCAAGTTTGGTTGTCATATTTTAGTATCAAAACTCATCTCGAGTCGTTTGCATAAATGCTAGAGTCAACTTCGTTTAGGTTAGACTAGAAAGTATAGGAATGTTGAGACGTACAAGTATTACTCCGAAGACCTGAAGAATGAGAAGAAGTAACGACTGCAACGAAGACATCATCCTTCCACTTGAGGTTAGTAATACTGACTTGACTTGTTTTCATTCCTAACGTATCTTTCAAGTCGTATTATATTGAAAACATAACATGCGAAGGTGTATATATATAATACTCTAGTGATTAGACTTGGTCATATCATTATGATCAAAGTATCAAAGAATTTATTGAATTACGAAGTATAAATGCTTATATTTTGGAACTTCGTAAATACAACATCAACATAATCTTTGTATTTAGCTACTTGATTATGTGTAGGATATATGTGTCATTTCATCCTAGAAAACTGTGTATTATTACATTGGTTTAAGGAAGAAGTTGTATGAACTTGTTTCACAATTAAAACGGAAATCATGATTGGTCCGGTTCTTTATTGAATATCTTTTGGATGACCAATGCAAGATGACAAGGTAGAACCTATCTTAACTTATGTTTAGAATTGAGGTATAAACGGTGATATCCTATAATATGTAACATGTTGTAATAGGTCACAAACTACTTTGTGAAGCAAGCTGTAACCGGTCACGAGATACATTGCAAAGTTAGTTGTAATCGGTCATAAGCTACTTTTGGAAGCAAGGTGTAACCGATCACAAGCTAACTTGGGAAGTAAGGTGTAACCGATCACAAGCTACCTTTGGGAAGCATGGTGTAACCAGTCACAACCTATTTTTGGAAGCATGGTATAACTGGTCACAACTTAAATTGCGAATCATGGTATAACCGATCCCAAGGAGAAAAATCGAGTTTCCAATATTCACATATCTCTTTATACTTTTGTGTGATCTTGGAATTAGGGTTTCCTGAGAGAAACTTATAGATGTCGACGTTATTTGAACATATACATAACTCTTATCATTAATTGTTCAAAAATATTCCTCGATGCTCAAGGTGATCCCATACCGAAATATTGAAAAGCATTTAATTATGATTTTCATAACATATGTTTTAATTACCAGCAATTAACATATCCTCTGAAAATATTATTTGTTAATGTGCTACACTAATAATAGAAGTTTTTTAAGAGAGATTTCGGAAATATGGTTTGGTATTTAATTGGAATTAGGAAAACCGAAAATTAGGTACTTTAATGCGTATCTTGAGAATATTTTCAGTTATGAAATTTCCTTGTTGTCCAAACAATATTGGTCTATAAATACTTGAGTTTGCATTTCTTGCAAACTATCCTAAGAGCCAGGCAAACTTCATTCTTTGTTATTTCTGGTGGAGCCGTCTATCCGGAGAGGAAATTACCCTAATTAGGCGAAATCTCTTACGACCGCTTGTTTAAATACTTCTACGGGATCTACAAGCTCTATGAGTACAGTTGGTGGGAAACTTGATAATTGAACTGTTATTTTAGTTTTCAATTATTGATTTGATTGACTTACGGTTGTTGAAACTTTGATTGCAACCAGTTTGATTATTCTTGAGAGCCTTCTGTTTTGACATAAGGGCCACTCAAACTAGATCAAAGTATCGACGGGATATTTAGAACCATTTGTGTGGCAGCCCAAAAATTCAGACTTCTATTAAGGAGGATTTGATCCTGTGGGTCAGGTCCAACCCAAATAGCAAATCCGGATTCTCGAGATGTCACTATGGAACATGCCATTTTTAAAATAAAATAAAATAATGAGAATATAAAAATAAGTAAAATCAAAATCAAACTTATTCTCAAAATAATAAAATTGTAGCCATGTCTCATAAAAATAATAGGAGAACTAAAAATTAATCATAAGTCCATAATTCATAAAAATAAATACCCAGCGTCCCCATGATATCATATAGTAGTTGTTT